>NW_027518688.1:13310000-13855000 GCF_043159265.1 Tasmannia lanceolata | reverse complement strand
ACCCTTTTCTCTCTCTCTCTCTCTCTCTCTCTATATATATATATATATATATATATATATATATATATATAGAGGAAAATGATTGTGAGCTTGAAGCTTATATAGCTTATATGAGCTTTAGGGCCCAAACACATGTGGGCCCACATTGTTAGGATGATCCAAAGAATTCATTTGAAAGGCCCTTTCATAGATAGGGTGTGTACAAAAAATCAGCTCCATAGGATCATCCTAACCCATCCAAAAGTGGAGGGAAAAATGGACAGACACCGTTTGCCACAAATCTGCCCATTTTTGCCCTCCGCTTTTGGAAGGGTTAGGATGATCCAATGGAGCTGATTTTTGGTACACACCCTATCTATGATGGGGCCTTGCAAATGAATGGTTTCGACCACCACAAAAAATGTGGGACCCATGTGTTTGGGCCCTCAAGCTCATATAAGCTATATGAGCTTCAAGCTCACAATCATTTTCCTCATATATATATATATATATATATGTATGTTTTTTTTTTTCTGATGCAGGTCCACTTAAATGGTGCGTACACACACACACACACACACGTATGATGTTTGCACTCATTTTAGTATGGCACTCCAAACCTTATTACCACTTTTCCGACTGGCTGGTAAGAGCATCTTCGGAATTTTAACAGCCTTTAAAAGCTAACTGGTCAAGTGTAAAGTAGAGCTTGACGTGCCATTAATGAAACAAGGGAGTGCCAATATCAACTGCGTATATAGGATTGTCTTGGCAATTTCGCAAACAGCCATTACATGGCTCACTTTTGCGTGAGAACAAACACGACGTAGCAGATTTTGTCTTATTCATTTAATTCATCTGATGTGGCTGTTCTCTCACGAAAGTGAGCAGT
The DNA here is from genome assembly GCF_043159265.1 of Tasmannia lanceolata. Lineage (NCBI taxonomy): Eukaryota > Viridiplantae > Streptophyta > Magnoliopsida > Canellales > Winteraceae > Tasmannia > Tasmannia lanceolata. The sequence goes on along the minus strand of NW_027518688.1, from coordinate 13,854,129 downwards.
GAAATGTTTTTTTTGCGAAATTGCCTAGACAATCCTTTGGTTCATGGATTTCTAACCCATCATGGTTGTTTGCCAGCTGAGGATCACAGGAACCTCGAAACTACAGGATGAAGACAACCTTATGATGCTCGTTTCAAAGTAAGTGCATAGTTTGCACTCCTCTTCTGTGCCATGTCTAATCAGAACTTCCTGGGTTGTATGTAGGCTTACCAATCATTTAGGACATCTGATCTGTAATTTCTTGTTCCAATGAGGAGATTGGACAGGTGAAATAAAATTTTGATGCACCTTTCTGGTTCAAAACATCGTCCCATGCCGGGATCCGGCGATGATTTTTGTAGTTCTCATTTACTGCTTTTATTCTCTCTAATTTGATTTCATTGAGAACACTTGAATTTTCACTAAGCAATGTGAGCTTCAGTTTCCTTACATGCTCTACATAACACAGGCATGCCAACAACTTATTTTGTCTGATGCACATGAAACAGCAAAATCATACATACTGAAAGTCAGATCCTTGACCTTTGATTTTAGGTATGTGTTTGGTGGCCTGTAATCTCTCTATGCATGTAGTTTATGCTAGGTGTGAAACATTATCTAAAGTTGGTTATGAATGTGATTAGGTGCCCCACTTTCTTTTATTTTGGATATATTTATTGGATAATATGGCAGCATGTCAAAGTACCCTAGAAATTAGTAGTTCTCACATTTCACATCAAAGTATTAGTGAGATTTAGTGGCATCTATGAAGTTGTGGTTGTCTTTGTAGCTCAATTTTTTTGGATTTTAAAAATAACAAACATATATTTTAATTATTATATTAAAAGGGAAATTCAAACATGTAATGGGCGCAAGATCCATTTAGCCAAATCCTACTTTACATCTTATTTCAAACGATTACGGGCCGTTTGGATACGCGGATTTTAGAAACCAAGTTTTAGTTTGAAAATAGTGTAAAAGAGGATTACGTGCTGACAGCGTTTCTTGAATTTTAAGTAAGAAATTCAGGTTTTAGAAATCTCTCCCTCATCCTGAGATATCTAAAACCTGGAAACATGGGCTGATCTGCTACTCTCTTGCTGAGACGGCTAGTCCGCTTCTCTTATCTCTCATCTACCATTTTGAAGAAATCCCGGATTCCGCTTCTCTTATCTCTCATCTACAATTTTGAAGAAATCCCGGATTCTAAAATTCGCGTATCCAAACATCCAAACGGCCCCTAGTATTTCTTAATGGGTTCAGTTGAAAGAAGGGATTTTCTAGCCAATTTCACGGAAAGCCATTTTGCGGCTGGCTTTTCCATGCGACAACAGCCACTTCAGATGAATGAAATGAATCTGACAAAACCTGCCAAAAAGTCAACCTGTGTTGCTGTTCTCACATTCAAAAGTGAGCTGCAAAATGGCTTTATGCGAAATTGGCTAGCAAATCACTTGAAAATAACCAGAAGTTTGTTTGACCCTGTAATGGATCAAAAGTGTAACTATAATGGTTCAAACAATTACAATATAGTTGCCAAAGGGTCTATAGTGGGTCTGTAGGTCCCACATGGGGACTCGACGTATAATCTAGACATTATTATGAGGTGTTAAAGTGTAAAAGATTAAATATTGCATTCTCCAACAGCTCAAGCTTTTGGAGAAGTTGGTAGTTACACATGGTATCAGAGCAAATGCCTGGGTTCAAACCTCCTTGATAGCAAAATCCACATGCAATGGCAAAACCCAAAAGAGGGGCCACATGTGCCACGTGTAGGCCAACCCTAAAAAGAGGGGCCACATGTGAGGGGAGTGTTAATAATGTATAAAAGATTAAATACCTTCTCCAACAGCTTAAGCTTCTGGAGAAGTTGGTAGTTACACATGAGGCAACCCGCATGGTGAATGGATGGATGACTTGGTAGTTACACGTGAGGCAACCTGCATGGTGAATGGATGGATGACTTGGTAGTTACACGTGAGGCAACCCGCATGGTGAATGGATGGATGATTGGATGTCCCATCAGTGAGAATAAGGCCAACAAAAATCACCTATTTAGCTTTGCTTAACTAAACCCTAACCAATGCTGAATGTACAAAGGCTACGATCATCTAATCAAAGGGGCGGGGCTAGGGGCCAAATGTATCAAGCTTTTGTTTGCTAGTTGGATCAACGGGCATAAGGCCCGTTTCATTTTGGATCTTGAGAATTAATTCTGAGTCCAGAATTGATTATTGGACTCAAAATTAAATGCAATTCTTAGTCGATTCAAAATCAATTCTCATAATCTGTAACGCCCATGCACACGTGACTCAAAAAATGACTATTATCCACCGTCGGTAGTGGCAAGCACACGATCGAGGCAATCAAGGCTACAAAAAGGACAAGAGAAATAGAAAGAAAGAGCAAATACAAAATAACAAACCTCATGGAGGAAGAAAATAAAAAATCTCTAGAGTAGGTATAGACACACCCGACCGAGCTAGTCTATCTGTGTCACCATTAGCCGATCTTCTAAAATGGTGAAAATAGACTAAGCGTCGCTCCACTCGATTGATGATCTCGTCAATAAGCTTTGAAAATCTCCAAGGGTGAGGAGATCTCTCACCCAACAATCGGATGACATTGAGGGAGTTGCCCTCCACTATTTCCATTTGTTCAATTTAGTGACAGCAAGAGCTGCAAATAGGATGCATGTACTCAGAGGTTCAATATGAAGGTTCATACGACTATACTTAGTTTTCTCTAAGGCAATTAAGAAAGAGGTTTCCTCTAGAATTGGTTATCTATTTTCTTTAGTCCAGTTTATTCAAAATGGAATATGTATTGCAAATTGGTCATTCCTTCTAATAGTAATACATATTACCAAGCAATAAAAGAAGTATTTTGTCCTATTATTTGCATAATTTTTGTAGGGCTTAAAATCCTTTCCTCTTGATTCTGCTTTAGCCTAGATATTCAGTTGTGTTTACTTTAGCCAGGCAATTGCTTGTGATCTTAGATGTTGTAGTTAGTGGTGCCTAGTTGGATGTTATTGAGTACATGTTGGTATGTCTTCGCGGGTTTCTCCGTCATCTTGCTCATTCTTGTTGATAATCATACCTTGGGTTGGAGCACATCAGTTTTTTTGCTCGGGTTATGCTTTTCTCTGTATATGCTGATCTTGATCATTTTTAGTGAATGAATGATATATACCTCCGGTTGATTTAAAGGATGAGTTATGAACGCGACCATGTTTTAGTGAGCACATGGTTCTGTCTTATACTTTCCTTCTGAAATGGCTGGTGAAACTCTTTTAGGATTTGCAATGATGTTCTAGCAAATCCCTATGTGCATCTCCAAGTCATAAACATTTACAATGTCATGCTTATCCCATATGAAGAGATAATTTTGCTCCTTATATAAATTTCATTCTTTCATATGACCTGTAGAGTCGAAGTTTAGATTCGAATGAGATCCAATCTCATTTTAATTCCTTTTCTTTCAATTTGTATGTCCAAGTGCCACAGAAAAGGGGGATCACCTGTTTTCGGTTTCCAATACATACATCCGAGTGGCCAAGTGATTGGTTTTGGTGTTCTTGGGCTCATTTTTTACCATGGTTTTCGATCTTCGCTGTGTGTTGTCCAATAGCATGGAGTTAAGACTTGGTTCCTTGTAGGGTTGCAACTTGGGTCGGGTTTTACCCGGCCCGCATCAACCCGGCCAGAAAAACACATGGGTCTGGTTCAGAACTGATGGGTCTCGGGCTGGGTCGGGTTTGGAATTTCAAAACCCGAGTCATTTTCGGGTAGGGTTGGGTTTAAATGCAAAAAAAACCCGAAAGCCCGAAAACCCGGCGCTAGTTTCTGTTTTATCATTTTAAATTTTTAATACTTTATAAAGTACTGTCACTAAAGTCAAAAAAGCAAAGAAAACTAGAAACCTACACTACTTTTAGGGCGCTGATATTTCCCCCCGTTGTAGGCTATTCCCCACCCCCCTTGACGGCTGGCTAACGTATTCCCACCATTTGACCGGTCTCTCTCTTTCTCTCTCTCTCTCTCTCTCTCTCTCTCTCTCTCTCTCCACACACACACACAACACGAACAGTTGGTGGGCCCAACAGAAACCACTGGTGGAATGGTGGGCCCATCTTTGAACAACGTAGGCCCTGCCCATACCACACCATAGGATAATCCAAACCGTCCATTTGATGGGCCATAAACGTAAATAGGTTGCGTCCCAAAATATTTTTCCATAGGCGGATCCTAGCCCTCCGATCTAAATAGAAACTACATCTTATGCAACCTCTATAGATTGTAGGGTTGTGATCATCCTACGGAAATGATTTTTGGGGCACAACCTATTTACGTTGTGGCCCATCAAATGGACGGCTCGGATCATCCTATGGTCTGGACGGTACACTTCATTTTCAAAAATATGGGTGGGGCCTAAATTGGGCCTTAATGTTACTGTACGAACCACACCATAGGAGGATCCAAATCATGGACGGCTTGGATCATCCTATGTTGTGGATGGTACGCTTCAATTTGAAAAAAATCGGTGGGGCCTACGATTGGGCCTTAATGTTACTGTACGACCAACTCCATAGGACTATCCAAACCATGGACGGCTTTGATCGTCCTATGTTGTGGACGGGCCTTAATGTTACTTTACGACCAACTCCATAGAATGAATCAAACCATTCATCTGATGGGCCACAATGTAAACAGGTTGTGCCCCAAAAATCATTTCCATAGGATGATCACAACCCTACAATCTATAGAGGTTGCATAAGATGTAGTTTCTATTTAGATCGGAGGGCTAGGATCAGCCTATGAAAATGATATTTTGGGACGCAACCTATTTACGTTTATGGCCCATCCAATGGACGGTTTGGATTATCCTACGGTGGTATGGGCGGGGCCTACGTTGTTTAAAGATGGGCCCACCATTCCACCAACGGTTTCTGTTGGGCCCACCAACTGTTCCTGTTGTGTGTGTAGGGCTGGCAATTTCACCCGGGAAAGCGGGGATCCGCCCCGCTTGGGAGGGGATTCCCCGATTTGAGTGGGGAAGGGGAAGGGGATTTAAAAAATTCCCCGGTGCGGGGAAGGGGATGGAGTTGGCCCCGCCCCGCTTCGCCCTGCATTAGTACCATTTTTTTCTTGTATTTTTTAAGTGTTTTTTTTTTTTTGGGAAAACTGCTAGAAACCCCTTGGATCAAAACATATCTACAAGATTCCCCCAAAATTTTCATAATTTCCATTACTACAGTTTTGTCCCTGAAATAGCTTTTTATGTTTTCTTTTGCCCATAATTCATTGGGCATTGTCCCTCATTATATTAGTATATTACCCTTAGAAATCCCTAAAATCTCTCCATTGAACCATCACTGTAAGGCAACATTAAATTCTTTGAAAATCTCCCTCCCCCAAATAAAGGCAACATCTCTCTGATGAGTGATGAGATTTTATATGGTGTGCGCTCGTATAGTCCATTATTTTTCAAAAAGTAATGTATGGGCTACGCCATAGGATGATCCAAACCGTCCATTTGATAGGCTACAATTTAAAAGTACTTTACAGGCCACACCATAGATCATCCAAACCATCCATCTGATGGGCCACAACGTAAATAGATTGCGGCCCAAAAACCATTTCCATAGGATGATTGCAACCCTCCGATCTATAGAAGGTATCATAATATGCATTTCCTCTATAGATTAGAGGGTTGGGATTATCCTATGGAAATTATTTTTGGGCCACAACCTATTTACGTTGCGGCCCATCAAATGGACAGTTTAGATCATCCTACAATGTGCCCATCAAGTGGAAGGTTTGGATCATCCTATGCCTATGGCAGTATGGTGTGCCCATCAAATGGACGGTTTGGATCTTCCTATGGTGTGGCACGTACAATACTTTTTGGCAAGTGGGATTGGGAATTAGGGATCTGCTAGGGACTATTGATCAATTAAATGAATCTGAGAGCAACCACCTTTGTCCCCAGGTTAATAAAATGGATAAGACAAAATCTTAGCCTATGTGTGGGTTGTGTGGCTACTCTCACATGCAATAGCCAAGCCGCAACATGCCTGAAGTGATTGTCCCTAACAAATCTTTAGTTTTAAACCTAACATTTAACAAAGTAAAGTGAGAAAGTAAAGTGATTGTCCCCGAAGGATGCGGGGCGGGGAAGGGGAGGGGATGGGGATTAGATATTCCCCGTGGGGAGGGGAGGGGAGGGGGATTCCCCACCATCCCCGTAGTGGGGAGGGGAAGGGGAGGGGGAGGGGAGGGGAGGGGGAGGGGAGGGGAGGGGGATTCCCCACCATCCCCGTAGTGGGGAGGGGAAGGGGAGGGGGAGGGGAGGGGGAAAATTCCCCGCAGAGGGGAAGGAGTAGGGGACCCCAACATCCGGCCCCGACGAGAGAGAGAGAGAGAGAGAGAGAGAGAGAGAGAGAGAGAGAGAGAGAGAGAGAGAGAGAGAGAGAGAGACCGGTCAAATGGTGGGAAAATGACATATCCTAACGTTTAACGTTAGGCAGCCGTCAAGGGGGGCAAAATAGCCTACAAGGAGGGGGGGGGGATATCAGCGCCCTACTTTTAATATTTTATAAAGTACTGTCACTAAAGTTAAAAGTTGAAAAATAGAAACCTACCCTCTTCTCTCTCTCTCTCTCTCTCTCTCTCTCTCTCTCTCTCTCGTCTTTATCAATTTCCCAACTTTCCCTCTTTCACTTTTCAACCCATATTTTCAAAATTTCAGCATTAGCTCTCCCAAAAAGAAGCTTTTCTACGGTTTTTCATTTTCATCTGCGATTGTAAACTCTCCCAGCAAAGAATGATTGAATTTCGCCTAAAACGTATAGAGCAAGAACCTCCCCATAATCGGTGAGTTTCTGCTTTTATTCACATTTTCCCATTCATTTCAGCTGCAAAGGGGGTTTATGTGTCACGGCTTCTGATGTTTTACACGAGCTATGTATTTTCGTTTGTAATGTTGTGTTAAAAAAATTAGTAAACTGATGTATTTTAGGAGCATGTTTAAGTGAATTGCCGTCTTCAATAATTCAGTTTTGTACGAAGAAATAAAAAGACGACGATGGAAAAAAACCCGACCCGGCCCGAGAAACTACCTCGGGTAGGGCCGGGTTTAAGAATCCTGGGTTTTCCCAAAAAAAACCCGACCCGAGAAACTACGTCGGGTAAGGCCGGGTTTTAGAAAACCCAACCCGCCCGGCCCGACTTGCAACTCTAGTTCCTTGACATATTCTTTGCTTTGATTTTATGGTTCCTAATGTTTGCATTCGGACAATATAGATTTGGGTTTGGATCCTTAGTTTCTTCTCCTAGGATTTCATATTTTTATCAAAAGGAGAGGGAAGGGGTTTTTTGTCTTCTAACATGGCTTTTACTTGGTCTTCGGATTTGGAGCTTTGATTTTGGTATGCTTTAGGGAAGTGAAGGGCTATGATGACGCTACTCGGAGCCCCCTCTTTCCTTTTTTCTTTCTCCCCCCTTCGGGTTTTGGGCCGATACTCGGGTTTCGTTTCTGATTTCTAGAGCTTCCTCCTATTTTGGAATCTTCATTGGAGTTCGGGATTGTCACCGGTGTTTGATATCTTCATCGGTTTCAAGAAATTTCCTTCGGTTTTGGGCGATCACGGAATTGTCCTAAGCCAAAACTCCTTTTAAAAAAAAGGGTTAAAAACACTAAAAATTAAAAAACATAAAAATTCAAAAGGGTGAGGATGGTGATTGCAAGGTAATTTGGATCCCGCATTTCCTTCCATCTTCAATCGCGATTTCCCGGATTTCATCGGTTTTCCGAGGATTTATCGGATTTTTGAGATGGGTGATGATGTAGCGCGGCCTCCTTTCACAAGGACTGTCCTCGCTGAGCCCATGGGCGATGACATAGTGTGGCCTCCCAATATAAGGACTATCTTCGCTGAGCCAGACGATAGGATGTGACGACTGTTAGATTGATTTTTCCATCCTAGGTATGAGAATCGCTGGGTTGGATTCCCTGATAATCGCCATTGAGCCTGTCGTATGTCCTCTTTTCTTTTTCGTTGGCATTTTTCTTCCTTATCGGATTTCTTTCCATTCAGATTTTCCTATTTAGTTTATCGTCTTTGTGTTTACTCTCATTTTTCGGATTTTTCCTCTTTCGGAAACATTGTGCATCGAATGGTTTTGAGAGCACGCCTCACTGGGATCGACGGCTTACCTCTGCCCTCTTGGGTACTGGGTCATGTTCGTGTCGCGTTTGCAGCACCTATGATGGTTGCTGATGGTCGGCTGAGTAGGTGCCCCTGCCTGATGTGCATAAGGTTTCGTTTTCTCATTCCCGTGATCTTTTCCTCAATTTCTCGCACCTCGTTGATTTCCTGATTTCTTTCACTTTCTTACATCTCGTGGATTTTGTTTGTTGCTTGTTGGTTTGGTTGTGCATTTACTTTTTCAGTATGTGTTTGGTTACTTTTTTTTAGCATTATCTCTTGCTTAGCTGTAGTTGGAGACAGGTATTAGGTCACACAACGTTGGAGCAAGCCTCTCTCGCCTCCCGGCCTCCTTAATGAATTATTCAAGTATCATTGATGTATTATTTGACTGATGTAGCGTATATAAAGAGGGGAGACATTGGATTCTAGTGCTCCATCTAGGGTCGTATGCTGCTAATATCGATCCTCCTTTATCTTGTTGATGTGGATTGCTTGTGTTAAATATTTTTTTTTATCTTGTGCTGTGAATGTGATTGCACATCCCTGTGCCATCTTTAGCTACAGAAGAGTGGGAATAGGATTTCCTTCTTACTGACCACGATATAGGGAGTTCATGGGAGAAATCCCTAGAATTCTATGGATTTGTCATGGAAAGTGAGGAGCAAACCCTGTTTCCATCCTTCTTATGCCGATCGAATGGAAGATGGGCCTACCTTGGCTAATGCCCCTTGATTGGTTGCTTGTTTGCTTGTTTGATCTTAGATAGAGAAAGCCAAATAAAGGGTAATTTGTCAAAGTGGGACCACTTTGTAGTTTAGATAGATCATTCAAGGATTTTCTGTTCCTATTTCACGCCTTTTCACCCTAAAATTTCTAAAACTAATGAAATTCGCAGAAGTGATTGAGGTTTCTCGGGCGAGTGGGGTACCTAACACCTTCCCCTCTCGTGACCAGGCACAAACCCATCACTGTAGGGACATTGACCCGCCTGTTTAATAGAGAGTCTTATACAGGGTTCTATGCCCTTCATCCTAGGTGGCGACTCTACATTTTGTCCCATTGGATTTCTGATTTGTGTGGGGAAATCATTTAGATTCGACTCAATTCTGGGTCACTTGACCCGTCGTCACTCTATCACTCAAGTCAATGGCGTGCGATACCACTCGATTCGGGTGGTATCGCACGCCATTGACTTGAGTGATAGAGTGACGAAGGCGATAGCCACACGAGGCTCCCATATGTGGAGACTAAGGTTGTTGCCGGGGCAGTGTTGTAGTAGAGCCCTTGCGGCTCTTTACGCTATTAGCGCTCACCCTTTGAGCTTCACGCTGTTGTGAGTCCCACAATTGACTACCTTAAGCCTATTGGATTTTGGAAAATTGAGATTAATTAATGAGATTAATTGACTAGTTTTGACCATTTTGAGTTATAATTAACCAAAATTAATTCAAATGACCAAAAATATTTCTAAACTCCTAAAAAATAGGGAGAGAGAAAGTATGGCACTGTAAGCCCAAGGGTTTCCATGGGTTAATCATTCACTTTACCTTCTTGTTTTGATGCTAGCAAATAAAATTTATTAGCATTTATGGACTAATGTGTTGCCTTGAAGTGTTGTGTTATATACATGATTTTTATGTCATCATCGCCATTACACAACTCTTCTCAACACATGGCTTGTGGATCAAGAGGCAAATGAACCAAGAGCTTGCACCTACAGTGAAGACATCCTCAGTTGAAGATGTTCAAGTCAAGAAGCTCGAACATGAAGATCCCACAAGCTCCTAGCAAGTGTCAATAAAGAGCTTGGAGTTGAACATGCCATGGTGACACCTCATGTACCATTCAACATGCATTGAAGAATGGAGGGAGTCACAAGAGCTAGAACAAGTACAAGAAGTTCACTCTCAAGCCGAAGAAGTCCAAGGAAGTGCAAATGAGCAAATACAATCCAAGAAGACTTATGGTATACACTTTTAGATTGTATTTAGAGTCCTCTTGATTTATGTAAATGCACTTTCAAAAGGTTTTCAAATGGTTTTTATACTTAACTTTTTATATCTTTGGAAACCATTAACACCCAAAAATGTGTTTGAAAACTTAGGACTTAAGCCCAAAGACCATGGCCCAAAAGCCCCTGATCTTTTAAAGTAAAATAGAATTTTATATAGGGCCGGTCAGGGCAGGTCGACCGGGGTGTCCCGGGCGACAACAACAAGGTAGTTGGAAATCCAGCACTTGCCGGATATTGGCGGGCCGGTCAACCGGAATGATCCGGGCTACCGCGGAGGTGTCCTTGGAACACCAGGAACAATCCGTCATGGGTTTGGACGAGGGCCGGTTGACCGGGATCTGTTTTGTGAGCTAAAGTTTTGAGCAAACAGGTAGCTCTCGCTGGGCGACCGCCATGGGGCCGGTCGACCTCGGCGGTAAGAAATTTAAAATTAAAAAAGGGCGCCTGATAGGGGTGGGCGACCGAGGTGGCTAGGTTGACCGCGACGGTCGGGCAAACTAGCCGTTGGGGCTTTCACAAGTTGACTTTTTCAATCCAGTTTTTTACAGTTTTACCCCCAAACGATCATATTTTCAAATACACTATATATACACTATCAGAACCTATCTAAAAGAGCTTTTGAACATTTGAGAAAGATAAAATCCCATTTCTTTGAGCCAAAACCTTTTTATCAAAAGCTAAACCTCTTTGATCTTGCATTTGCACATTCTATCAAGAGGTACTCCACAGGCTTTACTTGTTATTCTTCCTTGGAGTGTTTATGAGCTATAAAAGTTTGTAATCCGCCTATCTAAGAGGCATTGAGAGTTCTTTCATTTTTATTTTCTTCATTGTATTTGAGGGTCTTCTCTTCGGCTTGTTAAGAATTGCAAAGACATTGTGAGGGTCTTCTCTTCGGCCCGTTAAGAAAGGAGAAGACGTTTGTAAGAGGGTGTGTTCCCTCGCAAGGCTTCGTGCATAAAAGGGTTTGTTCCCTTTGGAGTTGGAGGAGTTGGGTGTACGGCTTGGAGATTCGTCCTATTGAAGAATCTCATTGTTTTAGTGGAGCGCCCCAAGGAGGTAAACTTGGAAGAGTGGAGTAGGTCTTGTGATAGACCGAACCACTATAAATCTAGTGCCTTGTGGATGCTTTCTCTCCTCCTTTCCCTTGCAGGTGTGGTGATTGGTAAACTCTAACCCTAACTTGTTATTATGCTTTAAAGAACAAGGGTTAGTAATGCACATGATTGGAATATTTAAACCGGGTTAAAATATTAACTAGTGCTTAATTAGTAAAGTAATTTTAATAATCCATCTAATTAAGCTTAAAATTTTTAATTAGCCAATTCACCCCCCTCTTGGGTTGTCACACTTGTATCTCAGGCACATTAACAAATCTTGGATCTAATCAATATTGAGATACCGAGTATCTGTTGATACGAAGTATTCCGGCGATCCCCACGATCCGAGTCAGGGCTGTTGGAATTGTACGATTAATATCTTCCCTAAAAGAAAAAGAAATAGCAAAATCTCATATACGATGTATTCATTCAATATTTCTCATTTTTTGAGCATTGAACTTGGCCTCTTCCAAAGTCCAAGCTTGAGCTTGTGAGGTATTATTTTGTCTTGTGGGAGTGATATGTGAGCATTCCAATGCTTCAGGATTCTCTGTGACACTTTGAAATTTTTATTTGTTTTTTTATTAATAATACTACCACAACTTTATAATTATTACATGTTTTGAGTTTTATTAAATTTAATAGTAAGTTTATATTTACGTATCCGATTAAATTTTTCAGGGCAATGATAAATTCACACCCCCTTCAAGATAATTCACACCCATTTAATGTGATTTGATATTAAAAAGCATTACTCTGCCACAAAAAATTAAAATTTAAGAATTGATTTAAATAGGGAAATGTTATCAGCACTACTGTATTTTGATGATCGCACTCCTCACTTTATTAAAAGTACAGTATGGCCTGCACCATAGGATGATCCAAACCGTTCATTAGATGGGCCACAGCCTAAATAGGTTGTGCCCCAAAAATCATTTCCATAGGTTGATCCTAACACTCCGATCTGAATGTTAGAGGGTTGATCCTAACCCCCTATATATCAGAGGGTTAGGATCAACCTATGGAAGTGATTTTTGGGGCACAACCTATTTAGACTGTGGGCCATCTAATGGACGGTTTGGATCATCCTATGGTATGGGCCATACCGTACTTGTAATAAAGTGAGGAGTGCGAACATCAAAATACAGTAGTGCTGATAACATTTCTCTTTAAATATTGCAGTGAATCTGGTAATCATTCTTTTTGAGTCTTGTCGACACTCGATACCCGTGTCAAATTCCGACATTTGTACCTGTACTTATGCAACATAGCCTAAAACATGGTATATCACTATTTCGGTTCATGGATGTGGAAAATTCTATTTGTCACTAGAACATATACCAAATATTTTTGCTCAATGGTTTGGTCCAAAATCTGATGAGCTTAAAGCCATGTCTCAAAATGCATTAAAGTTAGTGCGATCAGATGTTCTGATTACGATTATTCATAATCTTTATGAATTGGTGAGACATAGAAGTCTTTTCTAGAATGATGACAACCATATGGTCATGAAATAGCTTTTGTAAATAGTTTATTTTGAATGGTGGAAATTTTATTAAAATGAGGAAAAACCCAATTAAGCTTTAATGTAATGAATACAAAGTAGGAAAATAGAAAAAAAAAAAAAAAACATAACTAGTGCAACCTCCTCAAGGATGCAAGTGATCAAAGGTCAAAATTGCCAATATGTGAACAAACGTGCCAAACTTCAGTATCATAGCCTCTTCTATATCATCTGAACAAACCTACCAAGAAACAACCTCTCAAAATAGTAATCTCATCTCTCACCCATCTAATTATATTGAAGATTTTTTAAAAAACAATTAAGAGGGTTGTTAAGGAAAAACCCAATTATTTTCTGAAAGTGATCCCATTGAAGTGTTTTCAATTTAGTAATTATTTATCATTACCATTTCTGTTTTTTCCATGACTAGTTGGGACCCACTTTCTAACACTTTCTAATCAGTGATCCCCATTTTTTAAGTGGGGAATGAATGATTCTCCCGTTACCAAAACGGCAACCCACTCTACCCGCCAGACTTTTTTTATAGAAAGAAAAAAACCAACTTAGAGACCCCAAAAACACCAACTTTTTTCTGCTTTCCTTCTTCGCTGCAAAACTCTTCTTCTCTCTACTTCTCTTTTATTTACTCCAATTGTTAGTCTATTCCTTCTTCAATTCAATATAGATACAAATAGAGAGAATGAGGGCTCCAAAGGTTCCAAGAAGGCCAATAAACGCTGTATTAGGATGGGTAAAGAGACAACCTCCAAAGGTAAAGGCTTTTCTTGCAGTAGTTGCAGGCATGGCTACACTAGCCTTTCTCAGGTTCATTGTTCATGATCATGATAATCTCTTTGTGGCTGCTGAGGCCTGTCATGCCATTGGAATCTCTGTTCTAATCTATAAGCTTATGAAGGAGAGGACTTGTGCAGGTAAAAATCAAATTCTAGTTGTGGGTTTTTTGTTTTCCCCTCTTTTGGAATCGGTTTTATAAGTTTTTTGTTTTGAGATGAAAGAGTTTTTTTAATTTTTTTTTAACTTTGCTACATGGATTTAATAACCCATGATTTGTTTTGGCCAATCAAGATAAAAATGAAAAGAAAGAAAAATGCTTAACATCATTTTAGAAGAGTTCTTCAATATTTCAAAAGGGTTCTTTTTAGGATGGATTTTAGTGGTTTGTGGTTTTGGAATGAAAAATTCTAACTACTTTTTGACCCTTTTCAATTTGTTTGCTCTATGGGTTTAATAATCCCTGATTTTTTTCGGCCAATCAAGAGAAAAATGAGAAGGAAGAAAAATGTTCAACACAAATTTAGGATGGATTTTAGTAGTTTTTGGTTTTGGGATGAAAAATTTTAACTATTTTTTTACCCTTTTCAATTTGTTTGCTCTATGGGTTTAATAATCCTTGATTTGTTTCGGCCAATCAAGAGAAAAATGAAAAGGAAGAAAAATGTTCAACACAATTTCAAAAGAGGTCTTCAACAATTTCAAAAGGGTTCTTTTTGGGATGGATTTTAGTAGTTTGTGGTTTTGAGATGAAAAAGTTTACTTTTTTTTTTCACCTTTTTCAATTTGTTTGCTCTATGGGTTTAATAAACCATGATTTGTTTTGAACAATCAAGATAAAAAAAGGAAGAAAAAGGCTCAACACAATTTCAGAAGAGGTCTTCAACATGTCGATCATTCTGTATTTAATTGATTCTTGACACGGGCCTGGGCTTTTGATGTCCAGTTTTGGATTTAAAATAATGATATAGGCTAATCTGTTGTTTGAGTGAAGTGATTGGAATTTTTGATTAGCCATCTGTTGATGAAATATATGGTGCATTAGACATGTCCATTTATTTCTTCAATAGTTTACTTTATTAGAATGGGTGGGTTTCTGAATCCCAACCAGAAAGGATGCATCCACAACTATGGTTCAGGAATAAAAGAAATATCACCCTGTCACTGTTTATGAAAATCATCATTGAATTTAGGCTAGCTCTCTTATTATTTGCTGATTCATTAGGGGTTTATGTATGGGCTTTGAGTGCATTAAATATATAGAAAACACACTCAAATATATAGAACTGATTGTGAAGAAAACTAGAATTCTTAGTCTGTCATCAAAAGTAAGAAAATTTTTCATCAGAGTATAATATATAAACTAGTCCCAAATCTTGTAAACCACTACTTAAAGATCAAATAACCTCAGGATAATGAGTTTGTGTGGCGATCTACAGCAAGATAATGTCTTGTACCTGTCATTATCTTATATCAAATTTGGGAGCAGGTTGATTGATTTTCAGTTACTTTTTCTTGCTATACTTTGAGCAATTACTTGATCATGCTACCTGCATCGAACTTTATACTATCTTCTTAGTCAGCCTATGATTTATTAATGTTGACGAGTTACTTACATTGCTCTTTTTGAATGGCTTTTCTTTCTCGTTTTATGCATTCCTTTTCTTTCATCAAGTGTTATCTGATTAAATTATCACTTGAAGGTGGATTAAGTTTAACTGCTTCTGTGCCTTTGATTTCCAAACCTCTTCATTTGTAGCTTTGTACTTGTTGCAGGACTGTCACTCAAAACTCAGGAACTGACGGCTATATTTTTAGCTGTTAGACTTTACTGCAGTTTTGTCATGGAATATGATATACACACACTCCTTGATTCAGCTACATTGATTTCAACCTTGTGGGTTATTTATATGATTCGTTTTAAGTTGAAGTCTAGTTACATGGACGATAAGGACAACTTTGCAATATATTATGTGGTGGGTATTCTGTATCTCCTCTGTCTACCATTTATATACATTCTGATTCTGAGATTTGCAAATAAATAACAAATTCTGTTTTTGAAATTTGGCTCTTTGTCTTATTTATCTTTTCATCAGCAATCAAATTTCTATTTAAACTGGGTAAGTAGTGAAAACACATGCAGTAAGCTTGCTGTTGATAATTTGTTACATTCTACAGTGTTTAATCAAGGTAAAAGTCATCTACTATTTTGTGGGTGCTGATTAGGCAGCCTAAAGATAGAGTTCCATGTTATAGGGTACCTGAAGATGGAATATTTGAATAGCATAAGGGAATAGGATGTTGAAAATCCATCCGCAAAGACAAAAATAGGGTAACTGACTATGTTGTCAAGCCCCTCCTCTTATTGAAAATAAGCCTGGAACCAGTTAGAGTTTGCTTTCAAACCGAACCTACAAACTCGTTATTCTCACAAAAATGAAAAAAATGGGCCCACATACATACTACGGATTTGGGTGTAAATCCATCCACAAAGACAAAAATACTCCTTCCATCTCAACACTCTTCATTTGTATGGTCATCTTGTATAGAATTGTGATGCAAACCTAGGGTTTGCAAGTGAGCTTATGGGAACTTAGGAGCATAATATGCTTTCTTGTTCAATTTAATAGCAGCACACACCCCTAAATGAAATAAAACAACACATAACATTCAATAATCAGCCAAGGTATTTTTTATAAAGATTCATAGCCTTTAGAATCTTCATCAACAGAGCCAATTCAGCCAAGTTCACACAATAGACTATTTATCAAAGCAATAAGGTCGCTAGACAAAAATAATCAGATATTCAAATAGGTCTGTCATACAAAGTAATTCTGAAATAAAATACCTATCTAGATATGACCAATAGAAGGCGAAGGTTAATGAAGTAAGGGAAATATTTGTATCGGATAAGGGAATTGGAAGATGAAAATGGGATCGGTCAAGGCAATCGAGTGCTGTAATCTGATGGGAGAGACCTATAGAGGGGAATGAGATAAGATGTAATGGGATAAAACTGTAGGGGAACCCGTGCCTTGGTCACGCAGGGCTTTGGCCCTATTCTTCTTGGTGAAGGAGTCTCCAAGAGATGCAAGAGAGATAGTTGCTGCAATGAGAAACAGAAGTAACTGCTCTAGCGACAAGGAAGGGGGAAACAAAGGGGAAAGATTGGGAAGAAGGGGGACTGCAAGCTGCTGCAGCAAGATGAATAGAAGTGAGGAAAGACTAAAGACTTCTCTAACCGCAGTTAGCAAAGCAGGAAAAGAGAAGGGACGGCATGATTGCAAATCAACAGAATCAGAGGACAAAAGAGGGAAAGAAGGGAGGTGCAAGTAGGGGTGGCAGAATTGGCCGAACCGAAACTGAAACCGAGCCAAAACCGAACCGAAAATTCGGTTTCAGTTTGGAAAAACCAAACCGATTCAAATTTCGGTTCAGTTTCGGTTCGGTAGAACCAAACCGATTAAATTTCGGTTTGGTAGAACCAAACCGATTCAAATTTCGGTTCAGTTCGATTTGGGGGTCAAACCGAACCGAAACCGAACCATTGCCACCCCTAGGTGCAAGGTGCTGTAGCAATAACTAGATGAGGGAGGAAGCGTAGAACTGCAACGGTTCTACACCTTCTTGTTTCATTATCATCACCTTCAAAAGGATAATCGTACATCTTTTTCCCCGGCATAGCTCCCATTTTCAGGTCTTCACCATATTCGCCGACCACCCCGATTGGAAACCATCGATTTCGACCTTCAATCTCACATACGAGCGTAAAAATTTCCATTCAGAAGTGTGAACTTTTGCCGAGGCAAACTCCACACTCTGATTATTTGCATTCAATTTGACCTCCACAACAGATCCAAACAAGCTTCCAAGACTTTCAACAGTTGATACGGCCCAGGCATGGTTTGGAATGCCCTAAAATCGAATCCATAATGCTTTAGCCCCTGTCTGGAAGGATGGATTCCAGGGGCTGATGGATAATAGTTGATCACCAAAGCTTTGAGCACCTTTTCTGAAGAAATAATTCGCCTGTTTATCTGATTCGAATCTGAAATGTAATTCCTTCATATTCAGAGAATAGGGTTTGGGTAGCTGAGGAATGTCCCGATACCACATGGCCCACTCCCAGATGTTCTCCAGAATCCAGCTTTCCGTCTTTATTCTTCCAATTAAACAGGATTTAAGAATCTCGGTTCTATCTTACACCTCGTTTCCTGTAATCAGCACCTTCGGTACATCCCCATCATCCCTTACTTCGATATTCCCGGGGTCCGGCCATTTTTTGTTTCTCATACCAGCATCCATACCAGTCTCTTTTGCGTTTAGACGGTTATCCAATACCTTCTTGTCCACCGGGCCCCTCGATGGACAGCGATTCTAATGGTGATTTTCATTGGGGGAGAGAGATTTCTCCATCCTGTCCGCATTTAATTTTTCCGCTTTGCACCAACTACAAATCTTCCTCCTTCTAAAGTGATGATACCCACAGTCCTTACAACACCAATCCCCCTGTAGTTTCTTCGATTGGCTAGTGGGAGGAGGTTTATGGCTTCACATTTTCCCTCTCTTCTTTCGTTCTCGTTCCCCTTGCTCTGATGCCGCTCTTTCTCCTTGATTGTTCTTTGTAGGTTGAAGCGTATCAGGCTTGGTGCTATGGCCTTTTCCAATCAGTATTAGGTTCTTTCTACAACTGTCATTGTATATTTCCAAGAAGCCTAGGGTTTCTTTTACCGAATAACCTCCAAGAATCAAATCCAGATGGACCTCCTTTAATACTTCAATCAAGGATTGAAATTTCGGAACCGAAACCGAAATTTAAATCTGAAATTTAAGCCGAAATCCAAAATTTTAAAATTTTGGATCCCTACCAAAATCCAAAAATTTGGACTGAAATTTCGGATTTCGGCCGATTTAAAACCTTGCCTTCAATATTGTACCCGCAACCACATTTTCCTTTTCCAATGTTTCTTCCGAGCATTAGAACACCATCGTCTCCATTGCTAGATTCCATTCTATTCTATTCGCCGTTCACTTCGCTAAGGCGACGATCGCTTCGCTCCATTTTTGGTTTTTGAGTTCTCAGTTCACTTTGCTCCTGCCAACATCTACAATAGCAGATGATAATTTAAGGACTAAGGACTTTGTAATGCAATTGTTGGATAACAAGTTAGTGGTAAGATCGGGAACATGTAAAACAGATAAAACACGCTGGTTGGGGAACTGGACACATCTCCTTTCTATTAATGGATGAGAGTGAACCAGTGGCAACCTTAACTTTGTCTCTACCAGATCAAATGGAATAGCTAGAAAACAAAGGACTTAGCCATCATGTAGTTTGATGCACTAGAATCAATAATCCAAGACAAGGGAAGCAGAAAAGTGAAAAGCAGAGGCACATGGACTTATGTGGGCATAAACTAACGTGGAGGAGCTCTCTAGCTAACATACCGTAAGACGAAGTTGCTGCAATTCATTCTCGGAGATGGAGGCCAGCTTAGAAGATAAAATAGCAGCTGATGAGAATGCAGAATGAGGCACAATTTGTGATGTAGAATGCACGCCAATGGAAGCAGTACTCTTAGTAGTCAATGCTCTGTTAGTTGTCAGTATACCTCCATTGCGGATATACATAGTTCCACGATCAATAATGTCCTAACAGTGATCATGGTTTTAAATTTCCACTGAAACTGACACAAAACGACCGAAATGTTTCCATTTCCATTTCCACTGAAATGATAAATCAAAATGCATATCGAAACCAAAACCATAATTGTATTAATGGTATACTATACCTGTGTGTGTTACATAATTATATTTATCAAAATTGCATGTAGAATGTGGTGTATGTACTATGTATACATATTTATTTGAATTACATGTGAAATGTGGTATGTACTGAATTATCAGACTTGCGCGACAACACATGTCACTCGTGTTCTGTGGTGCCCTTGAGGAGTCTCCAACACACCTTAAGGCTATTCTTCTGCCATGAGGCAGTCTTATGGCAGCAAATCTATTTTGATAAATCAAAGTTTATGTGGCTGGAGTTAGATAAGCATGATATGTCGAAAGTGGCTCATATCCTTGGTTCCTTCATAGCCAATCTGCTTCATTTGTGCTTAGGCTTTCCATTGTGTGTACGCTCGAAGGAGGCATGGGAACCTGTGCTTGAAAGATTCAAGAGGAAGCTATTGTTATGGAAGAAGGGTATGCTTTCTTTGGGAGGAAGAATCACCCTGACTAAATCTGCCCTTGCCAACTTATTGATTTACTACGTGGCTACATTTCCATCCTAATTATTGTGATAGAATAGACAGAGTCCATATATAAGAACTTATGGAACACAAAAAAGGGGTATTGTAAGTACCACCTCGTTCACTGGGAGTTCTTTGGAAACCCAAATCAGAATAAAGGAGATGGGCACTGATCTAAGGGGCAAATGACTTTTGCGGGTTGGTGAGGAAGAAGATCACCTCTGACATGTAGTGATTATAAAGAAGTATGGTTCCCAACATGGTGGATGTGAGATGGACAGATCTAGGAGGCAAGGCTAGTCCAGCCCTTGGAGATGCATCTATACCGGTGTTGAGTTGTTCCAGAAAGGTGTTTGGTTAAGAGTTGGGACTGGCGTTGGAGTGGATTTTTGGCATGATGTTGAGCGCAATGAGAAGCCCTTGAAGGACTCCTATTCTAACTTTTTTGGGTTTCCTGTGGTTCATTACAGTAATGCTTGTGTCATGGAGTCATACTTTAGAAATAGCAACTCGGTGATATGGAATATCCGTTTTCGCAGGAACTGCTTTGACATAGAGCTCGACACTATGGCTTTATTTTATGTGGAAGTTGGAGGCAACCTTATCTTTGCCAAGGCTCCATTGGCAGGAGGATTTGTAGGCGGTGCCCCATTGATTCCTTCTCTGTCAAATCACTTTATTACCATATCACGGCTAAGCAAATCCCTTGGTCTCCGGTGTTAAGAGAGCTTGGATTCGATCCTCATGGTCAATCACCTCATTAATCGAAGAAGAATCACCGTGAATCCCTATTCTGAGTTGTGCAGATATCAGATCAGTAAATCATCTTATGATTCATTGCTTGATCGCTAGATGGCTGTGGACATCCATTTTCCAGAACTCTGAGGGGTCTTGATATAAAGATTGATTGAAAGAGTTTTGGGGTGTTGGGACTTTTCTCCTTGACGAGTGCATGGTAAGACTCGCTCGTCAGCTGTCGTTTGATGGGTGATCTAGAAGGAATGCACTATCCGCATCTTTAGAGGTGCTGTGAGGCCTTCTAGTCTTCCGTGGTTCTGAAAAAACCCCATTTTCAGCTCCATTGTTATTGGGTACCTTCACACTTGCCATTTAAGGGCTTCAACAACGAATTGAGGAGCTAGGACATTAGGAAGGGAGATTCTATTCCTACCCACTGGGGCCTCTACTCCCAACATAGCATTTCTAGTGGAAACTGACATCCATCGAGAGAAACAGGCAGACTCATGGATGAAAGAAGTGCAAGGTCCAATAGGATCTCATGGCGAGGATGCTCCAGCACTTTCACGGCAAGTGATTCCTTTTTTTTTTTTTGGTGGGTACGCTGGATCGAACCTGCGACCTCAAGGTTGAGATTCAACGCCTCAACCATTGAGCTACAGGCCCAACCCTGATGGCAAATGATTCTCTCGACAAGTGTTTCTTGCAGTGAGGTAAAAACCTTAAGAGGATTACTCTCTCTCTCTCTCTCTCTCTCTCTCTCTCTCTCTCTCTCTCTCTCCCTCTCTCTCTCATGAACAGATTAAAGCAATAAAACTGTGAGACAACTGGAACCGTCCTGTTCTTTTTTCTCCTATTAAAAAAGGTTCCCCAAACTATCCACTGTTTCAACTATAACCATGCTGAATTTTCAGGATTCCAAAATTCTGTGATTGGAACTGAATCAATGCACACTTCTTGGTTTCCGATTCCCTTGAGTAGGAAAAGTGTTCTTTATCGGTCTTTATGCACGGGGAAAGCTCTTATAAGTAGTACGTTTTATTAATTAAGTCTTTCATGTCAGCGCCAAAGGTAAACCGGGCGCGACAGGGATCGGAGGTCTCATTTGCAACGCAGATGGCAATATAATATTTTCATGTTCCGGGCTAGCCGGGATATGTGAGTCCAATGAGGCGGAAGCAATAACATTATTGTACAGACTCAAGTGGTTTGTTATTCATCATCTTGGCCCCTTACTACTGGAGGGAGACTCTTCCAACGTTATTGGCTGGGTGAGTGGAGAAGTCACGGGTCCTTGGAAACACTTTCATATCATCTCGGAAATTCGGGACTGTTAAAGGTCATTTGCCCTAGATTATCGCATATTTTC
The DNA here is from genome assembly GCF_043159265.1 of Tasmannia lanceolata. NCBI lineage: Eukaryota > Viridiplantae > Streptophyta > Magnoliopsida > Canellales > Winteraceae > Tasmannia > Tasmannia lanceolata. The sequence continues at coordinate 13,832,164 of NW_027518688.1, read as the reverse complement.
AGGTCAGCCAATGATAATGCTCACGAGTTAGCCAAGGCTGGAGTGGATCTTCACCATGTGGAAGAGTTTTGCCTTACTGATGAGCAGGGGCATATGGCTGAGTCGTAGAGCAGATTTCTTATCCCTTGTATTAGTTATATATGTACATCATATTTGGATGGGGGATAACTTGTCCCGTCCATCTTTTCTGTATGTTCCTTCTTTAATCAATGAAGTCACCTTCTCAAAAGGAAAAAAAAAATAGTCTTCTTTCATAACAAATCATAGAATGTGTTCCCATTAATTTCCTTTTATAACTGGATTGTTCTAGAACAGGCACGAATTGGTGACCCACCTTGCGATTAATAAGTTCTTTGCATGAGTTGGTAATTTCTAATGTATACATCTCCTTACCTGAATTTTATGAATTATCTGTCATAGTGTTCGCATTTAATCTGTTATTTTTTTGTTTGGTAATCACATAATGTTCCATCTGGGTGTAGGTGGTACCTTGTGCAATATTAGCTCTTTTAGTCCATCCATCAACATCACATAATATTGTGAACAGGATATGCTGGGCATTTTGTGTTTATTTAGAAGCTTCTTCAGTACTACCTCAGTTACGGGTGATGCAAAATACAAAGGTGCAAAGTTGGACCCACGTGCATCTATGATTTATTTGGTTAAATTTGGTTGCATTTCACTTTTACCAATCACCTTTGTGTTTCCAGATTGTTGAACCATTTACAGCTCACTATGTCTTCGCATTGGGGGTTGCAAGGTTCTTGAGCTGTGCACATTGGGTTCTCCAGGTTTGACACAATTTACATTCTTTCATATTTCATCATGAGGAATGGTGTCTTTCTTGTATTCACATATTTTAAATTAAGTCTGATAGGAACTAGATTTCTGCCCTTGCTTGTCTGAATGCTTCCCTGATTTTCTTACCTTTACACGCCCTTTTGTGGCAATAATCAATTAGGGATATAAATTTAAAAAGATAAAAAGAGAGGCCCATTTGATATTGTAGAAAGAAGTCTTTTATAGAACATGACATAGTACTTGGATTCCCATAACAGGTGTTGGATACCCGTGGACGCTTGTTGACAGCCTTGGGCTACGGCTTCTGGCCCTCTATGGTTCTTCTAGCCGAAATTGTTCAAACTTTCATCCTTGCAGATTTCTGTTACTTTTATATCAAGAGGTGAGCTTTCATGTGAGGTCCATGCTGCGGCCCATCTTTCTTTTCTGGCTCGAGCTTTAAAATTTGATTCTGCTTTCCAATTTTGTTGCAGCGTATTTGGTGGTCAGCTTGTGTTACGTATTCCTTCAGGAGTCGTCTGAGTACAAAGCTTTTGTATGGTGTATACTGTGTCCTTGGATAATTTAATAGGGAATGATATGTGTTATCCATGCTATTTTATACTGTCAGTCTCTCTTGCCATGATGAATTATGTCGCGCTTTCCAGAGATTGATCTGCCCTTATAAAATTGGGAACACAGAAGTTTTTGTTGTCTATCCATTTAAAGAATGATTTTATCAGAGTTGAACCCAGTTGTATGAGTCTTTTAGGCGGCATATATCACCTTTCTTAATGAAAGCTCTGGTTTCTAACTTAAATCAACTGATTTTTTTTATCCATTTTGTTGTTGTTTTCACGATTTTCTCCTTCCATTTTGAGTGAATCTTAACTTTGAATCGAACAAATTTTATGCCATTTCCCACTTAAAAGTGGGCCCATTTCCCACTTACAAGTAGGCGTAAAATTTGTTATTTTTTTCACCCATTTTTATGTCGGTCGAAAGAAACAGAGCCACTTGTTCAATGATCCGAACCATTTATTTTTTAGCCTTGTTATGGATAGTTTCATGAGCGAAGTCCACTCTTATTAGACGATTCTAACCCTTCAATTCGTGACTACTAAGTGGACGGTGAGACTATAAGAAAGAAAACATTTACAAATCGAATGTGTAGATTAAGACACCCCATTTTGTCATGACCAGACTAATGATAGGTTGCTGCGATGATGGATCCTATGATGAGTCTCGAAGCTTCTCTAAGTCTTTCTCTCGATGTCTCTCTCAGTATTTTTTTAAGTTTTCCAAGACACAGTTACCCAAACCACCCAAACAACCCAGAGACCCAATACTCAAGATAACCAACAACCAAGCTTGCATCCAGAACCAACCGAGTCCACCCAAACCTCCCAAAAGAGCCCTGAATTGGTCCAGAAATCTCAAGGATAAAGCCCGATAGCTCGACAACCGCTTTTTACAGCAAACACAATATCATGAAGATCCAATCACCAAAACTCAGTAAAACCTTTACCGAAAGCCATTTATGGGAACTGGAACCATCTTTCGTTCACCGAAAACCATTTTTTGAGAATTGAAAACCCCTTTTGGCTACCAGGAACAACCATCCTGGAACCAATAACCACTTGTCAAGCAACCCCAGACCAGTACTAAAATCCGGGAACCCGGGACTAACTTCCAGGGACTCGAAACCTATTTTGAGGACTTGGAAACCACTTTTGGTCACCAGAAACCACTTTATGGAGACCAGAAACCACCCTTAGTTCCCTAGAAATATTCCTTAGGAACCAAAGATCACATTTGACTACCAAAGATATGTTATTGGAAACCAGAAACCACTTACCAGCAACCAAGAACAATTGACCACGTTTTTGTCACCGATAACCATGAAGTAACTACCAAAAGTTACTTTTCCACTGCTTGGGACCACATTTTAACAACTGGATATCAGTTTGGTCTACTGTAACAACTTTTTTGGAGCTCCCAAGCATTTCCAAAGCTTGAAATTCATTCCCAGAGACCCGAAACCCATTCCCGGCGCCTCGAAACCCAAACCGAAGACCCTGAACCACTTTTTTGGTGGTGGGGCCCACCTTCCCTGTGATTTTGGGGGAGTCCCTGCGACTTTAAAATTGCAGGAGGAGGTCCCCATCAACTGTATTTCAAAAGTCTATAAAAGGGACCCCTCCCTCCATTTTCATCCCTTTTCCCTCTCTTTTCACCAAATTTCCACTTTTCTCTCTGATAACCACACTCCTTTAACATATTAGCACCCCCTTTGATAACCACACCCCTTTAGCCATTAGCACTCCTCCCTCTTTCGTATTCACACCACTTTCCCCTTTTGTTTTGGAAAATCCTAGAGAGAGAGAGAGAAAGTTAGAGAAGCTTGGAGAGATTTTCAGAAACTAGTAGTACACAGTTTCTGCTGAAATCTCTTCTGATATATCACCGGACGTCAGAATTTTGCCGAAATCTCCTCTGATATACCACTAGATGTCGGAGTTATGCCAAATTTCTAAGGATTTGGAGCATCACCAACCCCTTTTGATTAGGTATATTTACAGCTTTCTTTACTTTCCTTTACAAAACTGGTAGTGGGTAGCTACAGGGTTTGGGGATCCTTTGGCCCCAAACCCTATAGCATAAATCCCCTCCTCCCATCCCTTTTCCATTATTAAAGGATGTTCCTTAATTTCTATACTTTATATTCAACAATCAATTAGATTGAGATTGACCATACTTCTAGTTGCCTAGAGCAAACTGTTGTATGCACTACCTAATCTTTTGGGTATTGTTGTCTATAAACAACTACATTAAAGAGATTCCTTTGTTTGTTTATAAAATCTAATTAATGGATGCTTCCCTAATATCTTTTCTTTATATTCAACAATCAATCAGATTGAGATTGACCATGCTTCTAGGTGTCTAGAGCAAAGTGTTGTATGGTCAATCCCAATCTTTTGGGTATTGTTGCCTATGAACAACTAAATTAAAGAGATTCCTTTGTTGTCGTTAAAGTCTAATTAAAGGATTCTTCTTTAACTTCCATTCTTTCTATTCAACAATCAATCAGATTGAGATTGACCATGCTTCTAGGTTCCTAGAACAAAGTGTTGTATGGTTCTTTATATTCAACAATCAATCAGATTAGGGATTGACGATGCTTCTAGGTGCCTAGAGCGAAGTGTTGTATGGTCAATCCCAATCTTTTGGGTATTGTTGCCTATGAGCAACTAAATTAAAGAGTTTCCCTTGTTGTCCATAAGTCTAATTAAAGGATGCTTCCTTAAGTTCTGTTCTTTATATTCAACAATCAATCAGATTGAGATTGACCATGCTTCTAGGTGCCTAGAGCGAAGTGTTGTATGGTCTATCCTAATCTTTTGGGTATTGTTGTCTATGAATACCAAAATTAAAGAGATTCCTTTATTGTCTATAAAGTCTATTTAAAGGATGCTTCCTTAACCTATGTTCTTTATATTCAACAATAAATCAGGTTAGGGATTGACCATGCTTCTAGGCACTTAGAGCGAGTAGTTGTATGGTCTATCCCAATCTTTAGGGTACTATTGTTTATGAATACCTAAATTAAAGAGATTCTTTTATTTTCCTCTGTATTGTTTTCTTTATAACACAAATTCTACTTCCCTCTGTATTTGGAAGCAAAAGACCCACTATCCTTACCTCTATTCTCTTTCATTCTGTTTAAAATCCAACTCATGAATAAGCTTAACTGTAAAAACTGTTTAAAATCAATTTTGCTAAAGTTTTTCCACATCCACCAATTCAAGCCAAGAGACCGAGTTTTCCTAGGCATGAGGGGTGCATAACTCCTTCCCCCCCAGTTATAACACTTTCTCTTTTCCGCAACGCGGAAGTAGCTTTCATCTGTAATTTTTTTGCTTATCTGCCTTGGAAACATTTTTTTCTACCTCTTCCAGCTCTGAATGGATTTAGACTAAAGAGTAATTAGGCTTTACTTTTTTCCTTTTACATAGTTTTCTTGTTCTTTAGAAAGTTTGTTGCCCTTAGTAGAATATTTACATATATTTAAACCACATTATGGTATATAATAATAGGAAAACACTTCCAACATTGGAATCTGTTTGGAAAATAAAGACGAAGTGAAATTGACCAAGTTCCCTAGTGCCCTCTTTGGTTGCTTATTTTGGGGAGATCATCGGCAGCATGTTTGGTTTCTATTTTGTACTTTGACCACCAAACAACTTCTAGACATCAATATTGCTTTTTTTCTTATGTGGCGCCTACGTGGTGTTTCTCCTCTATTCTTCTCCCCTTTTTCACCAAAATAGCGAAATTTGTGTGGGGAATTAGGAGAAGATTCTTGTCTTATTCTTTTTCTCTTTTTCTCTTCCCTTTCTCTCTTCCGCCCTATATTTTGGTAACGACACCCTACATCTTCCGCTAAACTTCTCGCGCAACCAAACACTACTCACAAATCTTCCTCCTAATCTTCTCCCCATCTTCCATGCTTTTTTAATTCTCTTTGACTTCTTCTTCTAATCTCCAAACCATCTACCAGCAACCAAACAGAGCGTATTGAGCTTGTTGCTCTTCTCCCAACAGACAGAAAGTGTAACCATCAACCTATGGGTTTCTTGAGTTCATACTAAGGAAAATAATGTTATGAGGTAAACACATATCAATCCTCTGGCTTGGGATAAATCATTCCTTTATTGGTTCCGGTCAGAGGTAGACTCACAATACTTATTTATTTAGACCCGCAGGAGGCCCAAAACCTTTCCAGCGTAACGATGAGAAATTGGAAAATTAAAACTTTTGAGTTCCCTAAAGTTTGCCACCCAAAATGATTAGCTTGGTTGACCATTTCCTGAAATTATATTGGTTTCAAAAAGCATTTTGAATCCATAGTCAATTGAAATTTCAGCATGGATATGAAATGGAAATGATATATGGGCAAACCTATAAAAAGGGACTCAGTTTATATTGAGTTCAGTGGATAAAAAAATGATTTCTTATGATGCTACACAGATTTCTGACTTAGGAACCAGAAATTTCGGAATACACTAATTTAAAAAGAATAAATGCCTCAAGGTAAGAATTTGCTTAAACCGATTCGCTCTTATTCGAGGGAGAAATGATGTGACTTTAGACTAATTCTGAGCTCCTCACTTCTCAAAGCCATCCTTCAAGCGTTTGGCCTCCAGTTTTATTGTTCCAACTTCCAACGATATAATGTGCATTCTCAGTTAGTAAGCAGGATTGCTTAGGAACCATGCTTAGGAACCATACCGATCACCTTCAAACAACCTACTTCTATATGCATCTCCCACCAAATTATGAAGCCTCCCAGCGAGCCTAATTGTATGGGCCACCTTTTTTCGATCAATTCAACAGTTTAGATCTTATAAGTTGTTGTAACTTTCTTTGCTTTTGAGTATAGATCTATATATTCATTTGGACATGTTTTTTAACATTTGAACCCTTGTGCCTTGGAAAACACGTCAAGAGTTAGAAAGCTTTATTTCCAAAATTATTAAGCAATTGATGGGTCTTTGATATTTTTTTTGTTTTTTTGAAAGATGACTTTTATTGATATATAAGAAATCCTGGGTTTGTCCCCAAGTACCAATTGTTACAATACCAATATGTTGGCTTACATCCAAAAATAACAACCCAATTACATTTCAGAAATTCGCCTAGTTAGGAGCAAGATAGATTAGCATATCTTTCATAAATACCCCATCCTTGGCTAATCGATCAGCCATCTCATTAGCTAGTCTCCCTCTGTGCTCCAGTAATGATTTGATCTCGTCAACTAAGTCCTTGATTTCCGAAATCAGATCCTGTCCGATCACGACAAACCACAAGCCATCGGTTATGTTCATTGACCATACTTATTCATCCAATACCATTATTAAAAAAAAACTGAAAAGAAAAGAATTAAAAAGAGAGAAGCAGATGTCTAGATGGATTTTACATGGGAATCCTCAGTTTTGTCATCTCAAACTGCACCAAAATCCACAACATTAAAAACAGGTAAGGCTTCCAAGCGAGGCAACTCCATGGAAGCCACATAAAAGCTAACAAAGAGAATGACAACCGCCTGTGCAAAAAAAAAAAAAACATTGTACCATTGTTTGAGAGAGAGAGAGAGAGAGAGATCATTTCTCTTACAATTTTACACGAGACAAACTATAAATTTTTGTTCTTATGTCTCTTCACTCTTTCTTAATATTGAGAGAGAGAGAGAGAAGAGAGAGATCATTTCTCTAACAATTTTACCCATGAGACAACTGTAAAACTTTGTTCTTATGTCTCTTCACTCTTTCTTAATATTTATATGAATATTTTCGTAACTGAATGCTCTGTTTCATTTAGACCGATGCAATGCAAAATAAATTTTCATTTTTTTTGTTAAAATCGTTACTGTAAAAAAATCTATTGTATAATATGGGTGCCTGTGTGGGTTCTTCTGCTAATTAGATTTAAGACTTATTTATGATGTGAGCCTATGTGGGGGTTTCTCTGTTTCCTTTTTCAGATATGCAATGGCGCAAGGGTGCACACACACGAGTTCTAGGCTTATAATATGTTACCAATAGCATATATTTACACCTTTGACCTTTGATTATTCTCTACCTATGTGGATTCTTCTGTTAATTATATTTACCAGTCTAATGTACGATGTGAGCATATCTATGTGGGGGTGTTCTCTTTCTCTTTTTCAGATATGCAATGGTGTAAGGGCACACACTAGGTTCTAGGTCATAATTATTCTATTTCATTGTTTCACCCTTTCCCTTTTAGTGCCTCTGCTCACTCTTTTATGCTTCTCCCAGGCTACTTGTATTTCATTATACAATGCGTTTTATCTTGTTGCTGCCCACGTTCTAGGTCATAATTGTTGGGGAAAACACGGATTTACCGCGGCGGATAATTTCCCCCTTATATCTGCAAATCAAGAAAATAGCCACGAACAAGAAAACACAAAGCGCAGAAATAACAATCCACCACCCAAATCTTGAACACACGATTTTAAAATGGAAAACCCTCCGATGTGAAGGGAAAAAACCACGGGGCAAGGTCCCAAAGAAATCCACCATGAAAAGAGAAATACAAAGTCTTTCTTCTCAAATTTTTCCAAAAACTTGAGGAATACACAAGAATAGAAGATTAATAATCAAATCTTGGAGGAAATACGGGTTACCTCACGAAACCCTTGCAAGAGAATGTTTTCTCACCTCAAAGAACCAAGTGTGAGAGATTTTATTCTTCTTCTCCAAGAACCACTCCAAAGCCCTAAGTTTTGGCTCTTTCTTCTCTTTTCTTTCTTGCCAAAGTAAAGACTTCAATCTTGGATGGACATTGGGTTCCAAACCCTCTTTGTTGATTTTTGCCCAAATCCAATCCTTAGAAGAACCACAAGCGAAAACCCCTTTTCTCCTATCCTCTCTCTCTCTCCTTAGTCACTTTTTTTCTTTTTGTTTTCACATAACAAAACCCTAACTCACGACTCTTTTTTTTTTGAGAGACTTGCGTGAGTGGGTTGGGGCCCACAACAAAATATGGGGATGGACCCCACAACAATCTCCCCTTCCAGCCTCATGAAGGAAGATCTCTGAACTGGATGCTCAAGTGACACCCATGCCTGCCAAAGCTCTGCTTAGCTCATGCTTCTCCTTTGGCACTGTCTTCGTCATCATGCCTGACGGATTTCGATCGGTGTGAATCTTGCTAATTCCCATCAACCCATTTTCCAAAATATTTCTAATCCAATGGTAACGCACATCAATGTGTTTCGTCCTGAAGTGATAAGTGGCATTCTTGCTCAAATCGATGGCACTCTGACTGTCGCATCTGACTGTGTATTCCTTTTGGTCCAAACCCAACTCTATAAGAAAACGCTTTAGCCAAAGCATCTCCTTACAAGCTTCTGTAGCAGCAATATACTTTGCCTTTGTAGTCGATAGTGCAACACACTTCTACAGCTTCGATTGTCATGAAATGGCCCCCCTGCAAAAGTAAGCAGGTAGCCTGAAGTAGACTTCCTGTTGTCTATATCTCCTGCCATGTCTGGATCTATATAGCCTTCCACCGTGGGTGATGTGTTTTCAAAACACAAGCATTGTTTCGAAGTGCCTCTTAGATACCTCAAAATCCACTTTACAGCTTCCCAATCCTGATTGCGTGGATTTGCCAAATATCTGCTTACTACACCGGTCGCATATGCTATGTTGGGCCTTGTACAAACCATAGCATATATTATGCTCCCTACGGCCGACGCATAGGGAATCTTCTCCATCTCTTTCTTCTCTTTACTATTGGTTGGAGACCACTTTTTACTCAGCTTGAAGTGACTAGCTAGTGGAGTACTGACGGGCTTGGCATTTTTCATGTTGAACCTTCCAAGTACTTTCTTAATGTACTTCTCTTGTGATAGCCATAGCTTCTTGTTTCTTCTATCACGCTTCACTGTCATACCCAAAATCTTCTTGTTTCTTCTATCACGCTTCACTGCCATACCAAAAATCTACTTTACAGGCCCTAAGTCTTTCATGTCAAAGACATGGTTCAACTCTTTCTTTAACCTGCCAATCAGGTTAGTATCTTGACCAACAATAAGCATATCACCAACATATAACAAGAGAATAATAAAATTACTATCAGGAAACTTTATGACATACACACAATGATCTGCAACTGTTCTTTTGTACCTTTGATCCATCATAAATGAATCGAACTTCTTGTACTACTGTCTTGGAGCTTGCTTCAAGCCACACAAACTCTTCTTAACCTGCAAACCATATGCTCTTTGCCCTTTACATGAAACCCTTCTGGCTGTTCTATGTAGATTTCTTCATTCAAGTCTCCATGCAAGAAAGTTGTCTTGACATCTAGTTGTTCAACCTCTAAGTCTAGGCTAACAACTAGACCTAGGATAGTATGAATAGAGGACATCTTCACCACGGGAGAAAAAATTTCATCAAAGTCAATTCCCTTTTTCTGCCAAAATCCTTTCACAACTAGCCTTGCTTTGTACTTCATATTCTCTTTGTCATCTTCATTCTTCACTTTGAATACCTACTTGTTTTTCAAAGCTTTTCGACCCTTTGGCAATTCAACCAACTCATAGGTTTTGTTCTTATGCAAGGAATTGAGCTCTTCTTGCATAGCCTTCTGCCACTATTCCTTATGCTCATGTCTCATAGCTTCTCTGAAGCTTTCAGGTTCACCTTCTGTGAGAGTAAAATACTCTGATGATGGATATATTATTAAGGCCTTTCTTTCCCTTTATGATCTTCTCAACATAGATGGTTCATCTAGAGAGGGCGGCTCCCCCTGCTCAGTATCACCATGCACATCCGCATGCACATCTTCATCTATTTGAGGGGCCTCACTACCCCAAGCCTGATCTTCATCATCTTCAGCTTGTTCATCATCATCATCAAATGTAGGTAAGGGCACTTGAGCTCCTGGTAGCTCAACTATAACCTCTTTTGGTGTTTCTTCCTCACCCAAATCAGAAATCGTCCGATCTTCACGAAAAACCACATCGCGGCTTCTATGCAACTTCTTGGCCTTGGGATCCCATAACCTATACCCAAATTCATTATCACCATAACCCAAAAATACACATTGGGTTGCTTTGTCATCAAGCTTGCTTCGATTCTCCTTAAGTACATGCATAAATGCCTTGGACCCAAACACTCGTAAGTGTGAGTATGACACATCTTTGCCTGTCCATACTCTTTCTGGCACCTCTCCTTTTAATGGCGATGAAGGAGATCTATTTATCAAGTAGCACGCTGTACACATAGCTTCACCCCAAAATTCTTTAGGTAACCTTGCCAATGAAAGCATGCTTCAAATTCTTTCAATTATTGTGCGGTTCATTCTTTCTGCAACGTCGTTGTGCTGTGGCGTGTAAGGGACGGTCTTCTCATGTCTAATGCCATGCTTCACACAATAATCCTTGAAATTTCTTGAGGTGTACTCTCCGCCAATATCAGAGCGGAGACATTTCAATGCCTTGGATGTTTTCCTCTCAACAATAACATGAAATCTCTGAAAGATTTCAAACACTTCATCTTTGCTCTTTATAGCATAGGTCTAAACTTTCCTGGATGCATCATCAATAAAAGAAACAAAATACAATGCACCACCAAGAGTTTTCATAGTCATTGGGCCACATACATCAGAATAAACTAAATCAAAGATGTTAGTTTTCTGGTTAGCTTTAGAATGCGAGAAAGAAACTCTGTGTTGTTTTCCAACTAAACAATGATCACAAGGAGTTAAGGACGTACCTTTGAGTTTTGGAAGGGAATTGTTCTTCACCAAAATCTCCAAACCCTTCTCACTCAAGTGCCCAAGTCGCCGATGCCATAAATCTGGTTGAGATTCTTCAAAGGCATTTATCTCGCCCTTAGATAGCAAACCTTCTGTCTTATAGAGGAAGCAACACTTCTTGTCCCTTGCCACAACAAGAGAGCATTTTTTCAACTTCCACAGTCTATTGCCAAACTGTTATACTTACCCTTCATCCTCAAGCTTTCCCGTTGAGATGTGATTCAATCTGAGATCAGGAACATGCCTCACATCTTTAAGTATCAACTTGCAACCAACATTGGTAGTAATGCGAACATCACTAATGCCAATAATCTTTGATACGCCATCATTTCCCATCTTTACCGAACCAAAGTCGCCCGACTTGTACGTGGTAAAAGAATTCTCTGTGTGAGGTGGCATGGAAGGAGGCTCTTGAGTCAACTACCCAATTCGACCCATCAGATGCTGTGCTAACACAACTTTCACCACATATTGAGAAGATCACAACTTCACTCGATGCCACTTCGGTGGTTTCTTGAGTTTCTCTATTTCCTTGGCCATTTTTTTCCTTCTTTTGCTCACTTTTGTATATTCTGCAATCCTTCTTTATATGTCCAAGGTTCCTGCAATGAAAACAAACTATTTCACTTCTTGACTTGGATCTTCCTCTTGATTTGCTTCGGCTGTAATTTTTCATGTCCTTTGATCTCCCCCGTTCTTCAGTGACTAAAGCCTGGGAGTGGGAGGAATCTGTAGATTTTCTTCTCACTTCTTCATTCAACAAACTGCTTGTAACTTGGCTCATGGTGACAATTTCATCCGGCGCCGAGTTGCTAAGGGATACGACAAGAGTCTCCCAATTGTTAGGCAATGAGGTTAGCAATAACAGTGCTTCTACCTCATTATCTAGCACCATCTTCATAGTGGCAAGCTGATTCACGATGCTCTGCATCTCATTCAGGTAGTGACTGATTTTACTCTCATTCAGGTAGTGAAGACACTCCTCACTTTATTAAAACTTAAAAGTACGGTATGGCCCGCACCATAGGTTGATCCAAACCGTCCATTAGATGGGCCACAGCCTAAATAAGTTGTGCCCTTAAAATCATTTCCATAGGTTGATCCTAACCCTATGATCTGAATGTTAGAGGGTTGATCCTAACCCTTTATGGATTGGATGGTTAGGATCAACCTATAAAAATGAGTTTTGGGGCAAAACCTATTTAGGCTGTGACCTATCTAATGGACGGTTTGGATCATCCAATGGTGCGGGCCATACCATACTTTTAATAAAATGAGGTGTGTCTTCATCAAAATACAGTAGTACGTAGGGGTGGACATGGTTTGGTTCGGTTCCGGGGTATACCTAGAACCGAACCATATGCAATCGGTTCCCAGAATTTGAAACCAGAACCGAACCATATATCTTTGGAATCGAATTGAACCGAACCAGAATCGAATTTGTTCGGTTCGGTTCTGGGTTTACCCAACCTTTCTTTTATAAATTTTTCCACATAATGATTGAGATTTTATTCTTTTTAAATAACTTACGATTAAAACTTTAAAAGGCAAAGCAAAACGTGAGGGGAAGGAGTGGGTGAATTTATCCTCAAGCAGTAAGTGTAAAGTTCCAGGATCCCAAACCCAGAACCGAACCGCATTCTCACGGTTCCAGGAACCCAGAACCGGACCCAAACCAGCAAATACTAGAACCTAACTGAACTGAACTGACCAAATAGGCCGGTTTGGTTCGGTTCGGTTCTTCGGGTTGAACCGGAACCATGTCCACCCCTAGTAGTACTGATAACATTTCCCTATTTATTTTGCTTTTGTTGATGTGTTCACATCGAAAGATGAGTCTGACCGTAAGATATATTCCTCACTGATATCTTTTTCTGCGTCTAACTAACTTTTTCTTTTCTTAGGGGAGGTAGTTCTTTGTGAAGAAACTTTTGGGTACTTTCTAGTTTATGCTTTACTATTTTTTAAGAATATCTTTATAAATTAGATAATGGGGTTTTAGTAGGATTGTGATGATGATTATTACATACTTTGTCCAAATCATAGTTTTAATAAAATTAATCAATACAAAGATGCTTCACCAAGTTGTCTATACTGATTTACAATGTAGTTGCACTCTAAATACATCTCTAAATTTGATTAATTCCTGTAATAAGTAGATAACCACTGATTTAGATCAAGGAGTGAGGATCGTCAGATCGATTGAAATTGGCTGAAATTATGGTTGCGCAATCGATCAACGGACCAAATAAAAGTGGCACATGTGGGGGCCCATTGGTGATTGTTAGGAAAAAGATTACTATCAGTGAGTGTTAGGATAGCATTTTTCAGTTTGTAATAGGAAAATTGACTTTGTGGGTAAGTGCATAATCATAGCCAAAGAAAAAAGAAGAAGATAATCCTCATCACCAAATTGGTGTGGTATTTGTATATTGAACGTTGATTGCTGGCCACGCAGTCAGTTGGCCTGTTATACTTGTAGCGTGGGTAAAGTTGTTCATATTATCCTTTGGGAATAGATATATTAGCCCCTTTTAATTCACCGGGCAACCCCTTGCTGTGTAATAGAGTAGTCATAAATACGATATAATAGAGTGGGATGGCCCATGAAAGAAAATTGGGGCAAATATATCACATCCCTATCTTTTTCAGTAACGTTAGTAGAAAAGAGAAAAACAAAACAAGAAAAAAGACAAAGAAATCAACAACCTTAAATGAGATTATTTTATTAATTATTTAGATAACGAAATGATCCATTAGGTTTTCTGTTGCGTTTTTTAGGCTTAAAACATAAAAGGAATGCTAAACTTATTGGCGTCCGAGCAAAAACAGGGCATTTCATTGTATCCTCATCACCCAACCATTTATCATTTCTTTAATTTTGCACTTGTTAGTACCATTGTAATTGAGGTTGAGTGACAGTATCCAATGGGGAACTCTTTGTTGGAACAAATGCACAAAATAAAATAAGATATAACCCGAAACAAAACAAGAAAGAACTAAGACTTAGAGGCGCGTAAACGCTTCTTGAAGATAGTTGAAGCCTCTTCTACATGCAAACGGAAGACAATAATGGCAGCACTATCTCCGGGATTCAACCAAGCCCAGATTCCATATACATCCAAGAGAGTTGCACTTCTCTACAATGGATCGTGTATCCACCTCCGATCGATCAAATAAGTAAAACAAGTTTTTAGTCAAAATGACTTTTCTCTTTGAAAATCAACTCTATGAAAAGGATTGTATTTTTCATACTTCTCACTTCTTCAAAAGCTCAACTATTTATCTCTTAATAGAAGCTATCCCAAAGACTCTCCATTTTTGGACTTACCCTTAATGAGAGAACTCAAGGCATTCAACTCAAATGAGAAAATCAAAGAGTCACCATTAATAGAATACAAAGAATCACCAAGAAAAGCTAACTCTTTTGTCTTTTTGTGAATGACTCTTAGAGTACCAAGGAATATGAAAAAAATCCAAATTTAACTTTTAAGATTATAATTTGAAACACATTTCTAACAAACCCCCACTTGTTTTAAATATAGTTTTGATCGGCACAGTCATGTACATCAACAATGGTGTCTTTTGGACTTGAACCACTGCCTAGTGAATATGTTTCTTGATTCATCTAAGATTTTAGTGGACAAAGCCTTGAACTAAGAACCATGTTATCAAATCAGAAATATATCACACACACTTCAATTTTGGAGATGAAGTACTAAAGCCCGACACGTTACGGCCATATGTCTAGAATCCAATATTCTGAGTGCTCTAAGGATTAAAGCCTTTAAATCCTATAGGAAGCGGCCAAACTTCCACACTCAGATCGGTGAATCCATCAAGGGTTAACTTGCAAACCCCGCCATACAGCTATGGATATTTCATTAAGAGAACTATATTCTCAACCTCTCACATGCAAGTTTCATTCGGTGAATCTATCAAGAGTTGTCCTGTCAACTCTAACCAAACCATGGGTCTATAGATTCATTAAGAGAATTGAATTCTCAACCTCTATCTCAAACATGATCATGCACATACACATCATAGGGAGGGAAAATAAGAAATCTTATTCATGTGCACCAATAGCTGTAACATTATTTCGTTCTTCCCATTGAAAACCCAGGAGAATATCAATTGGGTTGGGTATCCATAATGTACAACTTACATTTCAATAGGCTTTAAACCCATCCCCTTCGATGTATCAGATACAAAGTCTCTGCCCAAACCCTTTGACAAAGGATCCGCCAAATTTAATCTTGATTTAACATACTGAATGGCTATAATACCATCAGTCAGGAGCCTTCTCACATGATTGTGCTTTAGACAAACTTGTCTAGATTTGCCATTATAGCACTCGCTACTTGCCCGAAACAAAGCAGCCTTGTTATCACAATACACTGTCAAAGGTGGTATTGGCTTACTCCATGTTGGTATATCAACCAAAATGCTTCTTAGCCAATCAGCTACCTCTCCAGCAGAAGACAATGCAATGAATTCTGATTCCAGAGTGGAGTGAGTAATACATGTCTGCCTCTTTGATTTCCAAGAAATCGCAGCTCCACCCAAAGAGAATATCCAGGCAGTCACAGATACAGAATCCTCTTTATCAGAATTCCATGTAGCATCACTATAGCCTTCAATAACTGCTGGGAAGCTACCATAATGCAGTCCATAACTTAAAATACCCTTCAAGTACCTCAATAAGCGTATAAGAGCATTCCAGTGATCTCTCCTTGGATTACTTATATACTTGCTCAGTGTGCCAATAGCATAAGCAATGTTTGGCCTGGTACAACACATAGTATACATAAGACTGCTAATAATCTTCGAATACTCAAGTTGTTCAATAGCTTGACCATTGTTGCGAAGCAGCTTGACACTTGGGTCAAAAGGAGTAGGAGCAGGTGTATCATCAAAATGATTGAATCTCTTGAGAATCTTCTCAATATAACTTGATTGCATAATAACAATATTATTCAGAGATCTGACAATCTTGATTCCCAGAATCATATCTGCTTCCCCAAGGTCCTTCATGCTAAAATTCGAAGCAAGAAAACTCTTAGCTTCAATAACCTTTTCAAAGTTGGTACCAAAGATGAGCATATCATCCACATACAAGCATATAAGAACACCTGAATTATCTTTGAACTTGCTGAAGATGCAGATGTCTCCTCCATTGATCATATAGCCGTTGGATAACATCACACTTCTGAACTTCTCATGCCACTGCTTAGGAGCCTATTTCAAGCCATAAAGAGATTTCAATAGCTTGCAAACCTTGTGCTCTTGTCCAGGAGTGATAAATCCTTCAGGCTGCTCCATGTAGACTTCTTCCTCCAAATCACCATTAAGGAATGCTGTTTTAACATCCATCTGATGAATAACCAGTTTATGAATAGCAGTCAAAGCAATAAGAAGCCTTACAGAAGTAATCCTTGCTACCAGAGCAAAAGTATCAAAATAATCAAACTCTTTCTTTTGCCTGTACCCTTTAGCAACCAATCCGGCCTTCAACTTGTCCAACAAGCCCTCAGCCTTGAATTTCCTTTTGAGGATCCATTTGCAACCAATAGGTTTACAACCTGTTGGAGGATCTATCAAAATCCAAGTGTTGTTAGACATGATTGAATGCATTTCATCATCAATAGCTTCACGCCAGAAAAGAGCATCATTAGAAGACATAGCTTCAGAATATGTATCTGGATCCTTATCCACCATGAGAGTGCAGAAATCAGGTCCAAATATTTTAGGAGTAACAACCCTTGAACTTTGTCTAGGAGTAACCCTTTTTGGTGATTCAACAACTTTTCTCTTCAGTTCACTTGAAGAACCAGCTTCAACTTTTCTGTCAAATTTGCATGCACTGATTCAACAATAATGTGAGGATACAGAGTTTCCAGATTCAGAAATCAATAACTTTACTGGTTGTAGAATAACCAATAAAAATACAATCAACTCCTCTATAGCCGAGCTTCGGAGTATCCTTATCTGGCAACCGCACGTGAGCTAAACATCCCCAAACTCTGAAATAAGAGATATTTGATTCTGCCATTCCACAGTTCTGTGGACCCCGATCCGAGGATGATGAGGAAACGAGTCCCTACATCCTCTAGATCTCCACATCGTGAAGGAGAGCTTTACTAAGGAACTCTCGAAACTGTTGCCACCCTCACAGCATAGCATGAGTGGCGATATAAAAAGAAAGAGATACATCCTGATCCGGAGCCAGGGCTCGAAACCGAGATATATCTAAAAATAACTCAGAGTCGCCATCCATGGATACGCCATGGAACCAAAACAAATGCTCTGTTTGCAATGGATAACCAGAGATACAAAAGATCCGTGCCTGATGACGAATGGAGAAGGTCTGAAGAGCACTCCCAATTCGCCCGAGTGCGAACACTTGGTCTCTTCTGCCATTTATTTATTAACTTCGAAGAATTTTTGGGCAAAATCATGTGAAATGAGAACAAAATATCCCTGGGAAGACGTCTACCTAATCATGCATGACCAGAGGATAAAATAATAAGCACACACAAAATAAAATAAAAGATGTGTCACCTAATGACAGCTAGGTTATGAGTGACATGCCTAACTTGTGTCTAAGTTCTGGTGAACAAACACATACATGCTACAGCTAAAGGTATAGGATCAGTACAAGAAAGGGAATCTAAAATTAGCAGTTGATCATGAATAGTAAATGAAATAAGGAACAAACAAAAATGCCAGGCAACTAATAGAATAATGAAATAAAAACCTATGGCGTGCACATAACGCCTATTTACAATGGGGCGAAGACATAGCGCCTAATATAAAATCCTAACGCATCCCATCTAGAAAGCAGTAAATGATAGATAAAAAAATGCAGTAATACAGTGAAGTGTTACAGCTAAGAGGATAAACCTGTGCAATGAGCAAACGTCAGTAGATGATAGTAAAAGATAATAATAAAAAACCTGATAAAGATAGAGAATTACAGCTAAGCACGTGAGAACTACAACTAAGCAGGTGAGAGCTACAACTAAAAACTAGGTAAAACACATAAGCAGGTAAATACTATAGCTAAGCACGTAAATAAGCAAGGAAATGAACACACGCTATCATGATCCTATGCGAAAATCATCATCAATATGCAAACATAAACCCTCAAGTGCTAATAACAGACCCTAAGACTCTAACGATTTCGCCCGAGTCCTTGGATGGTCTGATGTTCATCCAAAGAAGCCTACGTATCCTTGCCTCCACGAGAATCAAGACAACGTAGTTCTTCACACCTATTCTAAACTATGATGCCTAAGACACCTAGACATCTATCTTAGACTCGATCTAAAAGACCGGACTAGTTCTTAAAGCTTCTTGTGCGATTGTTTAAATTCCAATGGATTGTAGATTTTAGAACACCCTATATGCCCTAACTGAATGCAGGTTAGCCCTAACCTAATGCAGGTGGTTCCTACACCTACGTGTAACTAGGCTGTATGCCTTAAGGAAAATAATAGGATTGCTAACGTATCAAAGACCTAGTCATCAGTCGGCGATGTGAATCGCCAACTAACCGGACGGAGGTGTTCCTAGCTAGGAAAAACTCCTAACTCTAACACAAACACACAACAAGGACACAACAAGAGACAAACTCTTAACTCTAAAACTCTCTATCTAGGACAAACTCCTAACTCTAGAGGAAGAGCTTTTGAAAACAAGGTTTTAAAGTTGTTTATTCAAAAAGGTTTAAAATGCTATTTACAAAAGTTTGGCTGGACTTGGGATAAAGATCCCAAGCTGCACTACGTACCTCGTGAGAGAGGATCAAGCCAACGTAGTTCGAAATGAACTCTCCTAATACGCTATAAAACTCAACACTTTAGATTTTTTTTAAAAGGTTTTTGATATTTTCAAAGTGTGTTAACACCCTTCGGCTAAAGGGGATCCGATAGAAGAGCCTCCTTACCCACCATATCGCGGTAGAGTAATTTAGAGGGAAGCGGGATCCCTAAAGCCTAAGGGGAAAGAAACCAAAACAGGGGGGACTAAAATCCCAAAGAAAAGAACAATCTCGAAGAGACGAAAACAAAACTAACGAACCCTAATCAATCTCCAAAGGAGACGATATCTAACCAGCGAGGGAAAACCCTAAACAAACGATAGATGAAAAGCTTCTAACCCTAAGGGTAAACTTCTAAACAAAAGGAACATACAAAAGCCTATAAAAAGAACTACTAAATCGATAGAATCTCGAAACTCGAAAAGGATCCCGAGGAACGTGCAAAGAATAGTCCCGGAAAGAAAGGAAACCCCTAAAACCCTGTGAACACCCTAAGATGAAAAAAAATGATAAGAAGGGCAAGGGTTTGGCTCAAGAAATATTCTGTCATCGCCTTTTTACCCCCTCTGAAATGCCGAGACCGAAACTCTAAACCATCTGAATTCGAAGGTCAAGCTTCACCCCTGTGCTAGCAGGATTATACTTTGAGTCCAAAATTACGGGAAGGTGGGAACTAAATATCACGATAGCATTATCTAGACAGGCATGCTAAGAACAACCAAATCAGGACAAACTGAAGCTCAAAGCCAAACCACGCCACAGCTCTTTGAATACAAAACTCAAGACCCGAAATTCAAAGCGAGATCGGAGCTCCTACACATCACTCGGTCTAAAACCGAGATGAATAAAAAAGAATTACGAAAATAAACAAGGTTTTGGATCAAATATAAAAATGCACAACAATCTGTTTTGCATTTGTTAATGAGAACAGAAGAAGCTATGCGAGCCTAGGTAAATTCCCACACTGATGTCCATCAAGGCTCCAACCAAATATCAATTCACCTCTTCTAATCACATTATACCCATTAATCCCGATTACTGTAGGCTTTTACAAGATTTTAAACAATAAAATCCAATAGAAAGGTACATTCATGGCAAACACGGTGCTATTCATATCGATATATCAATGTCAAACTCGCCATTTTCAGATGACTATACTTGACCCACTTCACCTCTTATACCAATTCATGAACAAGCTCAACCAAGCTCAAGAAAATCCATTCTAATGACCACATGACAGATAGAGACTAAGGGTAATTACAAGACATAAAGCCAAATCACATGAACCAAAATAGAAATTAAAAGCACAAAGGATCGGCTAAGGCATGTTAACTATGGATACCACCAGCCCAGTGAAAGAAATTAGACCCAAATAATGCAGATAACAGAGGACAAGTATGCTATTATCAAGCATCATCCTTGGAACCGAATGATGCTAATAACAATTCCTACAGGCACCTTTATTTTGGTGACTACACCACACTCATCTCATTTGTCATCATTGATGAAAGGAAAAATGAAATACTAGCAACCATTTCCAGCTCTAAACATTACTCACTATGAAAGAAATAGATTGATTTCACGAAACTTTTAGATCTTTAAACTGAAAATGCTATAATCTAAGGATAGAACATTACCTGCTTGGAGCGAAATTGCTGAAATTTGGCGGAGATTGCCGGTAGCTGGAAATTTACAGAAACGGACCTGATTTGGATCTTGAAATGGCGAGAGGTAGAAGATGGTGCCGGAGATGAGAATGACGTTGGAGACGGGTTTTGTGGGGAATTTGATATGGGTTTCTTATTGGAGCTAAAGGATAATGGGTTTGGGTTGTGATGGTTGTAGAGGGGTTTTGGGAGCGGTGGTGATGAGGTTGGGGACGGATTCCGGTCGGAGTTGGTGGTGGTGAAGAGGGATGTGATCGGTTGAAGATGGGGTGAAAATGGAAGAAGGAGATGGTGATGGTGGCTCAACACTTCCTTTTCTTTCTCTGCTATTTTCCTCTCCTCTGCAGCTTTCCAACGAAAATGGGGATATGGTTTTGAGTGAAATCGATGTTGGGAATGGAGATGAGAGCTAAAACGATGAGGGATGAAATGGGTTTTTGATGTGGGTTTGGGTTTAAAGTGAGTGGAAATAAAAATGGGTTTGGGTCGGTGGCTTAGGTTAGGAGGTGGCTGAGGGTGGTGGTCGATGGTGATGAAGGTCGGAGATGGAGGTGGAAGAAGGGTGAGATGGGTTTGGATGAAAATCCAATCGGAGAATGTGGATGGGGTGGTGGCTGGAAGAGGAAAAAGAAGAAGAAGAAGAAGAAAATGAGGCAAGGGCTTGGATTAAATTGCAGAGGTAGGTTTTTGAGGCTACGGATGGTGTGGAAATGGGGTTTCTATGTAGGTTTTAAAGGGGCTTGAGGTAACAATGGTGGTAGTAGAAAGAGTGAAGAATGAGGTGGAGGTGATGAGGGCCGGAGATGGTGGCCGGTTAAACGGAGATGGTGGTCGGAGTTGGAGCTCCAACAATGGCTGAGAAGAGAAATGAAGTGGCGATGGGGATGGGATGCGGTGGCTGAGGTGGAGGAGAAGAGGAAGAAGATCGGAGGTGGACACGGGTCGGATGTCCAGCGGATTTGCCAGAGAAAATGGTAGGTGGATGAAGGAGATGGGATGCGGTTTGGATATTAGGGATGCTGTTTCTCCTCCACTCTCGCTCTTTTCTCTGTTAGAAAAAATGAGCCTTTCCTTTTCTAGAGAAAAAAAATGAGGCGCCTCCCTCTTTGCCCTAATTCGGTTTGGGTTTTAAATAGGGGAATGATAAAATTTGCCCCCTCTCTTCTTCCAAGACAGCCCCCCTTAGCGTAATTATGAGCATTCTCCTGCACAATAAGGGGGTGGCCAGGTAAAACATACCCAAGGTTAAATGATATATTCGGTTCCCCTTTCATTGCCTCGGACAACCCTTATGGAGTATTTATCACTACCATTTTTCAAGACAAAGGTGGTCTTGGGCAATAGTAAGGGGGAGAACATTATGGAAAATATCTCCTTAGAAGCTTGATCTCCACCCTTCAAATCCCCTTTATGTTCAATGGTGGGGATTTAAGGGTTTTTAACCACATAGGAAGGCATCTTAAGAAGGTTCCAAGGAAGCTTCCTAAGATGCCCTCCTAACTAATCATAGCCCTTAACCTCCCTTAAGCTAGATTATGCTCTAATTATTACTTGAAAAGAAAGAAAGGAATATTTCTTATTTACAAAATTGCCCAGCTCCCAGATAATGCACCCCCCGATTATGTAACACTTTAATCTGTATACCCATAAATCCTCCTGGACAGCCCACAATGGCAAACTTGAACTGGTTCTTCAGATTCTAGCACAACCCCTTTTCTGGCTAAATCGCCACCCTTCTGAACTTGTACCACGACACTTTCTGAGGTTTGCTCGCTGGGCAAATTAGATCGGATTTTGATGAAATTTTGCAGAGACCTCAGTGGGACCCTAAGCTAATCTAGGGCACAATTTGGGACCTCAGAACACTAGTTTATTAGGGTAATTATTTAAAACAAGACGTAAAAGGGTTCGGTCAAAATGGGGTGTCTACAAGTTCATATAATGTCTGATTTATCTTCCTTTGAGAGACCCTGTTCAAAACATGACAAGCAGAAAACAAGGCTTCTACCCACAAATTTTCAGTTAGTCCAGAACTAGTTAACATATAGTTAATCATTTCAATCAGAGTTCTATTCTTTTTTTCAGCTACACCATTATGTTGAGGAGTATAAGATGCAGTTAATTATTTTACGATTCTATCTCTTTCACAAAGATCATGAAATTCACCTTTCATGTACTCACCTCCTCTATCTGAACGAATGGTCTTAATTTTCAAATTCAACTTGTTCTCAACTTCTGTTTTATATGCCTTAAACTTTTCAAAAGCTTCATCTTTTGATTTTAAAGGATATACATAGGCATATTTAGAATGGTCATCAATAAAGGTTATGTAATAACGTTTGCCATCTCGTGAAATGAAGTCCACTTCACAAATGTCAGTGTGAACTAACTCAAGGAGAGTGGTGGTTCTTTCAACAGATTTGAAGGGTTTCTTAGTGATCTTGCACTTGCTACATATCACACATTGAGTATCATGATTTCTATCACAATTATTTATAACCCCTTCACTAACATGCGAGCAATTGAGTTATAGTTCACGTGACCTAATCTTTGATGCCATAAATCAAAGGACTCAGCAATATAAGCAGAAATAATTTCATTTTCAATGCTAAGCTTAAACATGCCATTTACAAAATAGCCCTTACCAACAAACATACCATTCTTTGATAAAATGAATTTATCAGCTTCAAAGACCATCTTGAATCCATGCTTAGACAGGAGTGCTCCAGAGACAAGATTCTTGCGGATGTCGGGAACATGCAACACATCCTTCAATGTGATAACTTTTTCAGAAGTGAATTTTAGTTCAATAGTTCCGTTGCCAATAACCTTGGTTGATGAAGAGTTGCCCATGTATAGCAACATGCCATCCCCCACTACTTCATAATGTTTGAAGAGATTTTTGTCTCCTGCAATATGACGAGATGCACCAGTGTCAATCCACCATTCAACTTCATTTCCCACCATAAAGTTTTCAGTCACCATTGCGACGAGATCATTTGAGTCTTTTCTTTTCTTCTTATTCTTTTCATACTTAGGCTTGCGACAATCCTTTGCAAAGTTACCAATCTTGTGACAATTGTAACACTCTTTGTCTATGGCAGGGTTAGAGCTAGAACGCTTGAAGTTCATCGCATTCTTTGGTTTCAGAAATTTTCTTGAATTATTCTTTCCAGAATCTTTCTTCTTCTCCTTGTCAAGAACAACATGTGCTTTAATTATCGGTTCCTTCACTGTCTTCTTGTCACGTTTTCTAGTTTCCTCCTCAATGTGTATATGTTGCATAAGTTGATCAAGAGTGAGCTTGTTTCTTGTGCTTCAACTTGTTGCGGTATTCCTTCCAAGATGGTGGAAGTTTAGCAACAATAGCTCCCAGATGAAAATTCTCATCAAGAGTCATGCCTGCAGCAACAATATCATTAGCAATCAATTGGAATTCACGAACTTGAATAGAGACATCCTTATCATCATCCATTTTGAAGTCCATATAATTTGAAACCAGTAATTTCTTTGAACTAGCTTCCTCTGCTTGGTAAACTGTTTTCAGAGTGTCCCGTAAATCTTTTACAGTCATGCACTATTTGGAGTACTGATCAAAGAAGGAATTAGACATCCCACTAAGGATGTGATTCTTCCAAAAGTAGTCATCATCATTCCATTTAGCAATCTGATCAGTGATTTCTTTCGCTTGATTAGATGATAATTCCGCGGTTAAACTAGCAGGACATAGCTGAGTTAACACAAAAGATAATTGAAGTTGTCGAAGGAAGAACTCCATCTTAGTATGCCATCTCTGAAAGTTCTTTCAATCAAAAGTCTCAAATTCGGGTGAACAATCTTATTAACTCCATTAGAAGCCATGAGAGTTAAACATGAGAGTTAAACTATCCTCAATTTGTTGGAACAAATGCACAAAATAAAATAAGCTATTACCCGAAACAAAACAAGAAAGAACCAAGACTTAGAGGCGCGTAAACGCTTCTTGAAGATAGTTGAAGCCTCTCCCACATGCAAACGGAAGACAACAATGGCAGCACTATCTCCGAGATTCAACCAAGCCCAGATTCCCTGTACATCCAAGAGAGTTGCACTTCTCTACAATGGATCGTGTATCCACCTCCGATCGATCAAACAAGTGAAACAAGTTTTTAGTCAAAATGACTTTTCTCTTTGAAAATCAACTCTATGAAAAGGATTGTATTTTTCATACTTCTCACTTCTTCAAAAGCTCAACTATTTATCTCTTAATAGAAGCTATCCCAAAAGACTCTCCATTTTTGGACTTATCCTTAATGAGAGAACTCAAGGCATTCAACTCAAATGAGAAAATCAAAGAGTCACAATTAATAGAATACAAAGAGTCACCAAGAAAAGCTAACTCTTTTGTCCTTTTGTGAACGACTCTTAGAGTACCAAGGAATATGAAAAAACCCAAATTTAACTTTTAAGATTAAAATTTGAAACACATTTCTAAGAAATTAATTTTCCAAAAATGCATTTGTAAAATATAATTTGAAACACTTTTCTAACACTCTTGCGGTTGAATTTTTTAAAGGATAACTTTCAGTTTAGTATTCCTCTAAAAATAATGACATGTTAAGTGATTAAACCTACTAGAATGTATACCGAAGTTAAGCGTTCTTGAGTGAGGGTAATAATAGGATGAGTGACCTATAAGAAAGTGCTCGTGTTTCACCATGCCTCTTGTTTTGGGATTGAGCTTCTACCTCAGCAGTTGAGGCATTCTTCTTCAACCTGGTTTATGTTAAAGTATAAGAGATTAAATAACACCATCTCCAACAGCTTAAGCTTTTGGAGTAACTGGTTATTTCACATGGTATCAGAGCCAAAGGTCCTGAGTTAAAACCTCCTTGATGTCAAAAATCCACATGCAATGGTAAACCCAAAAGTGGGGCCATATGTGCCACGTGTAGGCAAACCCTAAAAAGAGGGGCTACGCGTGAGGAGGAGTGTTAAAGTATAAAAGATTAAATAACGCCTTCTCCAACAGCTTAAGCTTATGGAGTAACTGGTTATTTCACAATTTGCATTAACCTAGCCTATTCAAATAATCTGCACGAGCTATATTAAAGACCAGGAGGTTCGACCAATTAAGAATGAGGCATTTAGATTGTATGATGCGATGATAGAGGTGGTCTTGATGCCAGATGCCTTTGTATATTTGACACTTGTGAGTAGGGTTCCAACTTGGGTCGGGTAAAACCCGACCCGAAAATAACCTGGCTTGGGTTTAGAAATCATCGGTCTTGGGTTGGGTAGGGTTTGAGGTTCTTGGGTCGGGTAGGGTTTAAAGAAAAGAAACCCGAAATCCGAAACTGACCCGACTCTCATAGGTGTACCGACTTTCTTAAATATATCATGAATACATTGCATATTTTTTCTAATATATTGATATAATTGTTTTCAATGGGCTGATCATGTTTGTGATGTGAAAAAAATAGTTTCTTTCTTAAATTTATGCACTTGATGATATAAATCTAGAGATTTTTACGTGAAAAATTTGTCGCTTTCTACCATCTTTGAAATTAGTCATTATCCTACGCTAAATAATAAAAACTCGACCCGACCCGAGATTATTTCACGGGTAGGGCAAGGTTCATGAAAACCCAACCCGACCCGCCCGACCCAAGTTGCAACCCTACTTGTGAGTTGTCTTCATTCGTCGAAACCTTGCTAAGAATGATTATATCCTTGTTTTCATACCACGTCATCCATCAATTAAAACCAATATGTTTCATATGATTTGGACTCGTACAAATTTGACTTATTTTTCATATTGATCGATTTGCAATAGGTGATCTTAGTTGTGTTTATTGAATCCATGCTTGAGTTTTGGATGATCTCTTCATTTTGAGTGTTGAATGGTCAACTTGGACCTAAACTCTTCAAATACAATCCAAAAAGAAGTGGGCCTTAGTTATGATTATTGGCTTTGAATGCATGAAGTAGTTAAGGATGATTTATGTAGATTGTGGATGATTACCAAGGGACCTTTAAAATACATAGTTTTATAGTTGCTGTTATTGTTGTTTGTTTGCTTCCAACCAAAGAAAGGGATTGATTCATTTCTAAGGTTGCTGGTTTATTGCTTTCTAAATTTTTTTTATAGGCTTTTCAATCAAAATAATCAAAAACCTTATAAATTTGGCTTGGAGGAGGTTACTAGGTTGGAAGCTCCCTTTTATGAGGAGGAAATTAGGATAGGTATGTTCTCCCTAGCTAGGGATAAAGCGCCAGGCCCTGATGGTTTCTGTTTGGCATTTTTTCAAGCTTGCTGGGATTATGTTAAATATGATTTATTGAGGTTTTTCAAAGAGTTCTTCGAAGGTTTGGTTCTTGATAAAGGTACTGGTGCAACTTTCATTTCCTTGATCCCTAAGGTGGAGGGGGCGTCGAAGGTGTCGGAGTATCGTCCGATAAGTCTAGTTGGGTGTCTGTATAAAGTATTGGCTAAAGTTTTGGCGGATCGCCTTAAGTTGGTTCTTTTTCAATAACCTCGGACAGTCAGAGCACCTTTGTAAGTAAAAGACAAATTTTAGATTGTTCTCTTATTGCTAACGAAGCTATTGACTCGTATAAGAGGAGTGACGAAGGAGGGGTTCTTTGTAAACTAGATATGGAAAAAGCTTATGATCGGGTGGACTGGGACGCCTTGGATTATATTCTAGGGAGAATGGGTTATGGAGATCGATGGAGAAGATGGATTAGGAATTGTGTCTCTGCTGCATGGTTCTCTGTTCTCATTAATGGTTCTCCAAAAGGTTTTTTAAATCATCAAGGGGTTTGAGACAGGGGGATCCTCTGTCTCCCTTTCTATTTGTGATTGTCGCGGAGACCCTTAGCAGATTTATGAGAAAAGGGAGTGGGCTGGGTCTTTTAGAAGGATTCTTTATTGGTAGTAACAGAGTGGGGGTTTTGCTTCTTTAGTTTGCAGATGATACTCTTCTTTTCTGTGCCCCTGTGGTTTCTCAGATTCAAAATCTTAAAGCGGTTTTGAGGTGCTATGAGATGGTTTCGGGTCAAAGAACTAATGTTTCGAAATCTAGATTATTTGCGATCAATGTATCGTCATCTGAAGCATCTATTTTTACGGGTATTCTGGAGTGTGCCTTGGAGTCCTTGCCTGCTTCGTACCTTGGCCTCCCTTTGGGCATGGGTAGACCGAATAAACAGTTGTGGAATCCAATTGTTCACAGAATTGAGAGGAGATTAGATTCATGGAAACGAAATTTGGTTTCCAAAGGAGGTAGGCTTGTTCTTATCAAGGCGGTCTTATCGAATATTCCGATTTATTTTCTGTCCTTGTTTAAGTGTCCGGCTAGTGTGGTTCTGAGAATAGAACAAATACAAAGAAGATTTCTGTGGGAAGGCTCTAGTTCTTCTGGAGGAATTCCTCTTGTAAAGTGGAGTTCAGTTTGTTTTCCGATAAAAAATGGTAGGTTGGGTATCAGGAGGGTTAAAGGTTTTAATATTGCTCTTCTGGGAAAGTGGCTCTGGAGGTTTGGGTTGGAACAATCTTCTTTGTGGGTGAAAGTGATTGGAAGTAAGTACGGGTTCAGGGAGGGGAATTGGTGTTCTGCTGATAAATATAAGTATAAAGGTGTGACAGTTTGGAGGGATATTTTGAAGGTGGATTATTTTTTTAGCAAAGTTATTCGCTTTAAAGTTTATGTGGGCGATCGAATTCTCTTTTGGTTAGACCCTTGGTGTTTGGCTGATCCTCTCAAGGTGTTGTTCCCTGATTTATTTCTGGTTTCTTCTCAAAAGGAGACCTGGGTGGAGGAGTGTTTTGAAAGGGTTAACTCGTCAGTGGTTTGGAATCCAAAATTTAGAAGGGATTTTTCGATCGAGAATTGGATTCAATTCATC
The DNA here is from genome assembly GCF_043159265.1 of Tasmannia lanceolata. NCBI lineage: Eukaryota > Viridiplantae > Streptophyta > Magnoliopsida > Canellales > Winteraceae > Tasmannia > Tasmannia lanceolata. Next base: position 13,803,652 of record NW_027518688.1, on the reverse strand, counting down.
AGTTGGTGGCTCTGATTGAAGGATGTTATATTAAGAGGAGAGGGGCTGATAGCTGATTGTGGGTATGGTGCACATCTGGGTTCTTTTCAGTTAAAACTTTTTATCATCATTTAGTGTCTAGTGTTGAGGACCCGTTATCTTCGAGAATGTGGAAGTTCTTTTGCCTTCCAAGGGTGTCTTTCTTTGGCTGGGCTGTTTGTTGTGGCCGTATTCAGACTATTGAATTTCTGAGGAAGAGAGGGATGTGGCTGGTGGACCATTACCCTCTGTGTTTATCAGACGGAGAGTCTATAGATCATATGTTCATTCACTGTAAGGTTGCTAGAGAGATCTGGGGCCTTATCCTCTCTCGCTTTGGTGTGAGTTGGGTTTTCCCTAGCTCTATTTCCGATGTTATTAAGAATTGAGAGTGGTGTTCATGGAAAAAGAAGGGTAAGGTATTGTGGAAGTTGTGTCTCTTGGCTACGTGGTGGACAATTTGGAAAGAAAGAAACTTTAGAGTTTTTGATGGGGAGTCAAAATCTTCTTTCTGGTTGCGCATCAAGATTATTGCTTCTGTCATTTCGTGGGCTAAAAGTTTGCCTTTGTTTTGTTTTGTTTCTGCTTACGACCTATGGGAAGGTTGGCTGATTATTTGTAATGAAGAGGCTAGCAAAGTTAAAATTAGTCAACCTTGGTCAGCCCCTCAAGATGGGATGTTAAAATTGAATTTTGATGGATCATCATTAGGCAACCTTGGTGGTGCAGGAATTGGGGGATTATGCAAAATTCTCAAGGTGTAGTTCTGTGGGCTTACTCGGGTCCCATTGGTGTTGCTGATTCAAATGAGGCAGCTTACTGTGGTATCAAGAACCTAGACTGTGCTCTGTTAGATAAGGTTATAGTGGAAGCAGATTCTTCAATTGTAATTAGATGGCTCTTGGGTGTGGCGGTCCCCCCGTGGAGATTCCTATATTTTTCGAAGAGATTTCCGATATTGTTCATGGGTCTTCCATTGTGTTCAAGCATGTTGTAGACACCCCATTTTGACCGTGCCCTAAATCCTCCATGTTTGAGCAAAACCTTATCAAATCAGTGAGGTAGGACCCCAAACTTCACCCTAAGCTAGGTTAGAGTTTCACCAAGGTCCCTACAAAATTTCATTGAAATCTGTGTGCGTTTGCCTAGCGAACGAGCTGAAGAAGTGTCCGTAGTGCAAATGCAGAAAAGGGGGTGACTTTATCCTGAGTGGTGCAGATCGTGGTCCGAATGGGACACGATTCCATGGTGCGCTTATCAATTTTTGCGCAACAGCGCACCTTATCAAAATAGGGTGCTGATATTAACAAAAAAAATCTATAATTATCCCTTAACCCTCATTTTTTCAAAAAATCAAGATTTTCCATTTTTTAGAGAGAGAAAGAGTGAGAGAATAGAGAGAGAAAACAGATCTCACCCAAACCCATATTTTCCGATCAACCCTCTTTTCATCTTCTCCGGCAAGCCTTACCGAATTCCGGCCAATCTTCCTTCACCTCCAATACTTTTCCAAACCTTCATTTGTCTTTTGCAATCTAGATTTTCCCCTAATTTACAGAGAGATAACGAAAGAGATATTTTTCCCAAATTCTCAAACCCTAATTCATACTCTTTCTTCTCAGATCAATCCGTTCTTCTCTGGCGAATCCTTGCCAGAATTCGTCCATTTCTTTCAGCCTCCGGTCATTTTCCTTATTAGATCCGACGGAAACACGATCATATTCATCTTGTTTTTCTCAATCCGAACCCTAACTCTCGACTCTCCGATCGGATTCTCCGGCCTAGCTCCGGCCAAGTTCGATCAAAAGATTTCTTCTTATTTTTCTTTGAATTTGCTTATTCTACTGTGTTCTCACTCTAGAAATCCTAGTCTAACTCTTCAGTCACAAATCCGAACTAGAAACTTTAGATCCAAGCTATAAAAGCTTAGATCTGCTTATTTCAAGCTTGGATTCATTTCCTTAGCTTTGAATTTGAGCATTTCAGTTTGAGGTCATCACTAGTGAAGGTCTTGTCCGAGGTTTTTTTTTTCTTGCATTACAAGCAAAAGTATTCTGAAAAGAGGAATATCAGGAAAAAGGGAAAAACTTGAAGATTCTCAGAAAAATTCAACTGAAATTGGTACTTTACTTTTTCAATTCTATTATTTTTCCTTTGTGAAAGATTTTTTTATATACGCTCATGTTTCCTCTTTTCATTGTTTGACTTTGTTATTTATGTGCTCGAAATTGATGCTTGTTCTTCAGTATTGCTAGATTGATAGCTTATGTCCGTATGTTTTACTTTGGAATGAGAGTGTATCTAGTTTTTTTTTTTTATTTCTTTTGGAATAATAATAGAAAATGTTATTTGTTTTTCTGATTTCTAGTGTCAAATAATTTTATGGTATAAAGGCATCATCAGGTGGTTTATTGATTTGTGTACTTTCTTCTTACATCCTTGACGAACAGTATAAATATAATTCTTTCTACTCGTTTCAAGAAGTTTTTTTTTAGTTGATTTGTCAATTTCAAAGAGACTATTACCAGTCCTTCATTCTTGCTTGGCCACAAGTTTGTAAAATATTTTACTTTTAGGATTCTAAAGCATACATATTAGCAATGACTGTATCGATTTTATTTAGAGATTAGTATGGAATGAGGGATATACTTGTAAATATCAGTTGTTTTACTGGTGTCATGTTTAGTAGGAAAATACGGACTTGTCCATTTGGAATGTAAATGGTGATTTTTTTTAAGAAGGGTCAATGGATGTGTCTTCCTCTTAGAAATAGAGCATTTTTTCACCACCCTCATGCTTCATCTAAATTCTTTGATTGGTTCTGGCTCAGAGTTTGAGGCTTTACTAATAAAGGGTCTTTGTATTGTATCATTGTTTTCTGTCATAGTGATTAAAGGACATCTGAATAAAAAATAATGATTGTTCAAGTATGATTGATTCTATTTAATTGGACCTGTAGAATGCATATGTTGTAATTAAATATAGGGATACCTTTATATCTTATATTATTCCTATATAGATGCCAAAAACCAATCTTTTTTTTATCTCATCTGTGATATCACAAGTGGCACAAAACCAGTTTTTTCATTTCATCTGTAACATCACAAGTGGCACAAAACCAGTTTTTCATCTCATCAATGATTCCATTCACCCCTCCAGAATCCTACCATCCAAAACTCATTTCAGCCTTCATGTCCAATTTTTTTTTATCCTTGGCTTCCACCTCCATTTTTATTGCCACTACGCTTTCGTCTTGACCATCATCTACATCATACAAACCCTTTTATTCTCTCATCAAACAGCCAACAAATTATTTTTGTAAGACATTGACTATAAATGACATGAGTACTCATGGATGATTTTCTGTTCCGCGTTGGGCTGTTGAGAAAGTGTTTCCTCTGTAGGGCTTCTCGCAACAGCCTCCTGCTCAAGAATTGATTGCTAGGTATCTTCATGATAATGATGATCATCATGATCATCAGGCAACCTTGAATTTTATTGTCAATTCCATTGATAACCTGATGATCCTTATTCCATATATAAAATGAAGAAAAATTAGATTTAAATCTCCAATCAAAGAGTTTTGTCAAAAATTTTTAGGAAAACTTACGGCGTATTATTGGCATTCAATTGGATTCTCAAATTATGATCAATATTCAGTAAAATGACATGTTTTTCTTAGCATCATGCTTACTAGTTCAGCATGTCTTATCTTGTCAGAGCAATTGAATAGTAGATGTGTAACCATAATACCTATGTTGTCGTGATTGTGAAAGTTTGTTCTTCTGTTTGTTTTTCCTAGTGAGACAGTAAATGAGCATGTCAACAATGCCTTTAGTTCTCATCTAGTATCCTAGCTATAATGAGGAAATGTGGTTATTGTATTATGTTCTTAAGTTTCAGGGAGCTAATGTTTGTAATGCCACATTATTTGTCTTAAACATGATTATCTATTATTATTCTTACTCAAGTGTTCGACATTGACAACACCTTATCCTTATGAGATTAATATACCGATTTGCTTTGAAATGAATGCTCATAACTCTTGTGTTCTGCTCTCATTGGTAAGTTTTGAGAGTTGTATGTGATTTGGTTTATACATCTGGGGATCTCTATATTCAAAATCCAGGGGTATTTCTTTAATTCTTAGGCGAAAATGAAATCTTTCATAATACTCAATAAAGGAATTGTTGAGTAAATATGCTTGATCTCAAGTGTTCGACATTTCTTAGAGGTACAATATGCTTGATCTGCACTGTTGTGTTTTGGTTGGGTTTCTGAATCATAGATATTGCCTTCATGTGCACTTCTATTACTTTGGAATTATGGTATTCCCGTTATCATATTCTAAATATTGGGATAAACTTATCTCGTATAATGAATTAGTTGGTGCAAGTTATGTCTTTGTTTTAGGCTTCATTTCAATTCCTTGGTTCTTTTGAATTTTGGGCTTTGGATTTAGTGTCTTAGAGGGTTTTAAGGCGATGAAGGCGATAGCCCAAGGCTATTCTTAGGGGACTTGCCTAGTCCAAATAGCGCACCCCTCTTTAATTTGAAAGACTTACCCTTTCTTTTAGATGTATATTCCTTGAACATTAGGAGCCTATTCATTGCATGGGCAATGATAGCGCTAGCTGGAGCCTACTCCTTTTAGGGAGATAAGCTATATCTTGATAAATAAAATAAAATCCTTTGGAGACAAGCTATGTCTCATTAGTGAGTCATACATAGGAGACTATCCAAGTCTCAAGCAGAATACCCTCTCTAAGTAGAAGACCAACTTGGTTTATTAGTAGCCTATTCCCTTTTATCATTGCAGGGGCAATGATAAGGTTACTTGGAGCCCATCTCTGTGTTTAGGAGACTTGCCCAGTCTCACTTACTCCCTTTTATCTCATCTTCTTTTAGGAGACTAGCCTAGTCTCATTTGCACTCCCATCTTGGGGTTGTGCACTAGGAGTCAGTCCTTTCGTATAGGAGTCTGTCCTTAGCCAGAAAGTCTTTTCCATTAGCATAGGAGTCTGTCCTTAGCTAGAAAGTCAGTCATTCTTTCAGGAGTCTGTCCTATCATCTTAAGGGTTAGGATTCTGTCCAACCTCTCATCAAGTCATGTGATTTTTATCCACTCCTGCAAGGTATAGGATGCTGTCCAACCCTTGCAGATGTGTGATTCTGTCCAGCCCCCCGCAAAGCATAGGATGCTGTCCAACCTTTACGGGATATCAAGAGTCTGTCTTACCCTTATGATGATAGGTGTCTATCTTCTTGAGTCAAAAAGAACAAAAACACTTGAAAAATATCTGAAAAACTCAAAATTTCAAAAATTTTGAGTCATTGTGAGAGTAGTTAGGAAATTCTATTCCGAACTACGTTGGCTTGATCCCTTTCCACAGGGTACGTAGTGCAGCTTGGGATCCACATCCCAAGTCCAGCCGAACCTTTCAAAATAAGCATTTCAAACCTTCCAAAAATACAAAAATTCTTCAATTTTTTTTCAAAAAGATCTTCCTCTAGAGTTAGGAGTCAGTCCTAGATATTTGGGGTGGTTTCAGAGTTAGGGGTCTGTCCTGTTTGTATTGATATGCCGTGTTCTGTCGTGTGAGTGTTTCTAGAGTTAAGAGGCCTCGAGTCATGGTCGGTTAGACATTTAGTCGAACCGATGGCTTGATTAGGAAGTATTTAGTCAGCCCATGGTTTTCCTTAGGATGCACAGCCTAGTTATACATAGGATGTAGGGCCCACCTGCATTAGCTTAAGGTTAACCAACTTGTATTAGTTAGGGCATATAGAGAGTCCTAAAAATTACAATTCACTTGAACTTAAGCAATTGTACAAAAAGCTTTAAAAATCAGTCGAGTCTAGTTGATCGAGTCTAGGATAGCGGTTCTAGATGGTTAGGCATTGTAGTTTAGAATAGGTCATCGAACTACGTTGATTCTGATTCTTCCCGAGGCCAGGATACGTAGAGCAGCCAGGATGGATGGCAATCTTGGTCCGAGTCAAGTATTGCATTAGAGGTTTAGGGTTTGTTGTGTCGAGTCGTGTGTGGAGTCAAGTTGTGATGTGTGTTTTGTTGTGTTTTCTTACTTTCATGTACAGACCTTATACATTTAGCTATAGAATGCATGTGTTTGAACACCAGAACTTAGACATCATTTAGGCTTGTCACTCAAAATCTAGCTACTCTTAGGTGACACTTCTTTCATTTATTTTGTGTATGCTTATTATTCATCTCCGAGACATGCATGATTAGATAGACGTCTTCTTGGAGATATATGTTCCCATTGCGTATGACTTTCGCCCAAAACTCTTCAAAATCAATAAGTAAATGGCATAAGAGGCCAGGTGCTTGCACTTGGGCGGATGAGGTGCTTTTCGGACCTTCCAAATTCGTAACCAGGCACGAACCTTCTTTCATATCTCTGGTTATCCATTGCAACAGAGCATAGTATGGGATCAAGGGCCTACTTCCTTGGATGACGACTATTCTTTGTTGTAGGTACGTCTCGAATCTGGGCTAGTCCCCGAATCGAGAGGTATCTCACCTTACATCGCCACTCATGCTGTGAGAGGCAATCTTTTTTAGAGTTCCTTGGTAGAGCTCTCCATTCACGTGGATGATCTAGAGACTTTCGTGGGGGCTCATCCCCCGCCTCTCTTGGATCGGGTCCACACATGTAAGGAGGTCTGCTAATTCGGAAGAAGATTATCTTGCTAAGGGGTGTGTGTTTAGGTTGGGTTTAAAGTGGTTTGATCATCTTCTGCCTTGATTTTTGGGCTTTATTTTCCTTTGTATTCTCTGGGGTTTCATTAATATATATCCTTCTATTGTTGTCTCAAAAAAGAAAAACCTTATAAATTTGGCATGTGGGTTATGGTTTTTATTATTATTATTATTATTTTTTGAAAAGGTTACGAATTTTATTCCAATATCATAGCAAAAACATATATAAGGAAGTTGTCCCCGGTTGCAATTGCCTGATAGGAATAAAAATTGACAATCCAAATAATCCAATACAATTACAGCACATTATTTCCGGCTGTGTTTCTTTCGTCCGCGATGGCTGTAGTCTCCCGGTCCATCCCCGCCTTAGCTAATTTGTCTGCCATGAAATTCACGGATCTTCTCATGTGATAGAATTGTGGATGAGGGATTTTGGACAGATCACGAATTTTGTCGATTTTACTTGCCAGTCGCCAAGGCCACAGCATAAGTTCTTAGCCCATGCAATGGTATTTGCGAAGTCGCCTTCGACAATAAGGGGTCCAATGTTATTTTTACCATACCATCTCAATCAAAATAAGCCAAAGGTTAACTCTGCTTCATTCGCATCGCATACACCATCTGGGCTTGAATTTTTCATGATAACAGCACCATGGCAGTTGCGCACGACACCACCAATTCCAGCCCTACCTGGGTTTGGGGTTCCCAAACGAGCTCCCATCAAAGTTAAGTTTGAACTACCCATCCGGTGGTGGTGTCCAACGCGGCTGGGGTCTTGTACGAGATCTCTCTTAAGTAACCGTGGACCAGTTTCGTAAGATAGTGCTAACGGAATATGGAATCCCCCCCCCCCTCTCACGAACCCAAGCAATGATAGAAAATTTTATATCTAGTGCCAACTGGTGTCATGTACCTTCTGCCCCATTGAAGATACGATTGTTGTGTTCCGTCTAGATATGCCGTGTGATTACCATCCACATATATTGCCCAAAACAGCCTTGAAACGCGCTGCTCCAGCTAAGAATGACATTTGTGATCCGTTTATGTAAAACCCACGATACGCCAAAGAACTTAATGATTCCCATCTAGACCTGATACATGAATGGGCAATGTAGTAGTAAGTGATCGAGTGATTCTTCAGCGTCATGACACATAACACATCGACTTGTAAGACCGAAGCTGCATTTCTGTAAGCGTTCGCAAGTGTTGATACCGCGGTGCACGATTGTCCAGAGAAATGCTGTGATTCTGGTTGGGGCAATGGGTCGCCAGATTTTCGCATGACCTGAAGCTGCCCCACGACGTATTTTAATTTTTCGAAAGAAGGACTTGACAGAGAAGCCGCCTTCAGAATCAGGTATCCATACCCATCTATTAGTCTCGTTTTGTGATAAGTGACATGAAGAGAGGATCCTGATGAAAGACGCAAAGTGTTAGATCTCCGTGTCCTTTAGAACCTGCCTCAGACATATATTCCAAAAGGTATTTTCGAATCCTAACGAGAGAATCAATGTGAGTTATGGTTTTGGTAAGCTCTTGGATTGGAGTTTATACAATTTCAGTTTTCACCCATCTCAGTATATATATGCATATTTCTTTGGAATTGTATTAGCTGGCAGACGATTTTTGTGGCATGTTTATAAAAAAAAAAGTATTTGTGAGCCATTCATCTACTAGGACTCAACTCAGGCGAGTCCATAGTTGATGAGGTCAAATTATTATTTAAGTTGGGGTCAAAAGTGTTTTTTTATTGACTTCGTAGGTCAAAACCTTTTCTCAGAAGAAAACCCGACCAAGGTAAAAGAGAGTTGACTCGCTCAGCTGATGATTGACTAGGGGTGCTTTTAAACAATGTACACTGTTTATTGGAGACTTTCTTGATGGATGTACAACATTGGTTTGTTTTATATTGTGTTCATCCATTTATAGGTCACAGATAAGAGGGTTGGGATCTTTTGATTTGAGAGATTTTTAGATCATTGCCCATCTATAGCAGGACCTAACAGTCAAACGGTTTGAATCATCGAACAAGTTGGCTCTAATTGTAATTTTGCCCGCTAATTAAGAACTTAATCGAGTTAGTGGGTTCATCTGTCTCACAAGAAGAGATCATACATATGCCCGATATTAAGGTTTTTAACACTTTCTAATATTTTTTGGAAAATAAGCTAGCTTGAATCCAAAACCTTGTGGTTGCCACCCAAAGGGCCTTGATGGATGTACAACATTGGTTTGTTTTATATTGTGTTCATCCATTTATAGGTCACAGATAAGAGGGTTGAGATCTTTTGATTTGAGAGATTTTTAGATCATTGCCCATCTATAGCAGGACCCAACAGTCAAACGGTTTGAATCATCGAACAAGTTGGCTCTAATTGTAATTTTGCCCGCTAATTAAGAACTTAATCGAGTTAGTGGGTTCATCTGTCTCACAAGAAGAGATCATACATATGACCAATATTAAGGTTTTTAACACTTTCTAATATTTTTTGGAAAATAAGCTAGCTTGAATCCAAAACCTTGTGGTTGCCACCAAAAGGGCCTTCCAATTGAGATATGGATCACTAGACAATACCTGTGGAAAACATATAATTTTGGAGGGGTGATGATATTTTCACCCCCCATGTAGTACTTGCACACCCCCCTTATAACGTGATTTGACGTAAAGTTGCCCACTTTTCACGTCAAATCAGGTTATAAGGGGGGGTGTGCACGTAATGCAGGGGGTGAAAATATCATCTCCCTTTTGGAGGATTGCAAAGTGACTTTTATTGTCAAAGGTAAAAGGCAATTTTCAAGTCTCACACAATGGCAAAAAGAAACATGTATTTAGAATCAAGACTGTTGATCTTGTCCAACATCATGAGGTGACCCACCATGTCTTGGTCCCAACCCCAAAGGACATTTCATGCCTATGATCTTTTTTCATGCCTAAAATAGAAGGACTACAAATAACCAAAACTGAAATGTTTTCGTTTTTGTACTGAAAACCAAAATTTAAAACCTTGGCCGAGGGCCCAAGACCATGCGGACCTCCTCATGATATTCTTAAGATCAACGGTCTTGATCTCACGCACATGCCCTCTTATGCCCCATTGTAAGGCCCAAAATTTGCCTTTTACAATTGATGGTAAAAATTGACTTTCTGCATAGTTGTTCCCAATTAATGTAATACTAGTAAAAATGAACGTGATTGAAGTATTTTATATTTTAGAACATTAAACTGTAAAAGCCATATTTCATGAAATGATAAATATGACACTTTCAGTCATTAAAGTTGTTTAAAAATGCATGTTGATACTTATTGATTGGATACCAATTATATACATTTTCAATGGTATGACCAAACCGAATTGAGAATTACATATAGATAAGATTTTGGAATCTTATATACAGTACAGACCATTCATTCAAAAATTTTAAAAAATATACAGGTCATTATGAAATACTTGATTGTTAAGATTTGTTCCTCTATAAATGAAGAAACAAAATAGAAGAAGTACTTGAGTTTGTATGTTTTTTTTTGACAAACCGTGCAAGCAAATATTTCTGTGACGAGGTTCGTGAACCATGTTCAGATACGGGTTTGATGGAGCAGATCAATTATTGAATCATCCACATGTCCAGTATCTCGGGTTTGATGGAGCAGATCAATTATTGAATCATCCACATGTTCAGTATCTGTTGCACAAAAAAATATTTCAGTTAAATTCCATTTTGTAGTTAATCGGTTCTAAGGCACTCCAGACCTTCAATGTGAAGCATATTAAATGATCCAAGAGAGATTAAAAGATGCTTGTAGCCTCCATGATTGCTAGATTACTTGAGCTTCTTAGTGTCAAGGTATCATATGAGCATCTCAGGTCGGTGACCCAATAGCTCATCATGTGTCGGGTTATGGATTGTACTTCTACAAGCTTGGATGATAAAATTAATTTCAAATCAGTTTTTTTTTAATTTGTCAATCATGAATTATTTGAACTGATGCTACAGATTTGACTGTACAGGTTAGACGAAGCAGAATATTTAGAGCATAGAAAACTAAATGCATACCTTGTTATGGTACCGTGGAAACTTTTGTTGGTGGCCATGATGATGCAAATCTAAAGATCGAACCACATGACAAATAAATGTAATTACATACAAATTGAACAAAAATGCTATATATCGAAGAAACACATAGGAATTTTCTCTAGAAGAGAAGGAATTTCCTCCCCAAAAATACATAATCTAGCCAATATGGCACACCATAGACTTTAAACAAATAGATGCAGAAAATAGGAATTCAATAGAAATTAGGGACTCTATTTATATAGGGAGATTATAAATCCGCATCCCTTGTAGGATAATTCGCACCCCTTATATAATGAATTGTGGAAGACTTTAATGCGTTTTGACGTCAAATAACATTAAAAGGGGTGCGAATCATCCTGCAGAAGGTGCGAATATATCATCACCCTTTATATAATAGCAAAAATAATTTTATTTGCTTTTTGGTAGAAAATCAGGGAAAAAACTATTAAGTAAAAAGGAATTTTTCTTTCAATAGATGTCAGCTACGGTGTTTCGTATCTCAATGTGATTGCATGTATTAGTTGGCAAAATGAATCTTCTTCAAGAAAAAAATAAGAAAACAAACAGACCTTTCACAGAAGCCACTATTTTCTTCCCTTTTGTCTAAAAGACTTTAAAATCTCTTAGCAGGACGGGAACACAAGTAAGGTAAAACTGGGTCTACTCAGACGAGATAATGATTGATGAAGTTAACTTTTTTTTATATTTAGTAAAGTAGGTCAATTTTAATAGACTTAATAAGGGAAAAAAACTAACTCAAATATATACTTTGCAAGATTAGAGGAAATCGACTCAGCGGAGTCAGTGATCGACTCAGGAGGGTTTTTAAACAGTGGTTTAGAACATCAAGGTCATCTAAATCTAGTAGTTTTTTTAAGGCAAATTTAGGTGAGGTTAAGTTTGAAAGTTTTTAGGGTATGTTTTCACTCTAAAGAGAATGTAGGTCTCTTTGCATCAAAACAACTTGAAATTGGTTAAATTTTACTCAATCATCAGGTGTAAAATAATAAATTTTATACCAAAACAGAGTCTCTCCTTTCTTTCTAATGCAACAAAGAAAACATATTTTAGTCTTGAAATGAACCCGGGCAAGTTCTTTAGTAGGCCATGTGGGAGCCAAGTAGGAAAAGAGATGGAAGGAAAAACACCCTGGAAAAAGGGCATTTGCAAATGACAGAAAAGCCTTCTCTGTTGTAGACGGCTGGAAATAAAGGAAAGGGCTGGGCTGTGGGACATGAATGTGAATAACTACAAAGTGAGGAAGAAATTAACCCATGATTCTCGCTTTATATATAGTATAAGGATATAAAAAATTATTGTACGGACCACATTATAGGACGATCCAAATCGTCCATCTGAAGGGATGCAAGGTAAATAGGTTGTGCACAAAAAATCACTTCTATAGGATGAATCCAACCCTTCGATCTATAGAGGAACTGAATATTATGAAACCTTTATAGATCGGAGGGCTAGGATCATCCTATGTAATTGATTTTTTTGGTAACAACCTATTTATAGTATTATTGATGCAATGGTTAGCCACATAGCACATTACGGTGGCGCCCACCAAATAAATGGGTCTGGTCATCGTGTGAGTGGGCCCAATTCCCTATATCACTTATCACTTGGATAACCTCCTCTCGTGATCACATTTACATGTTGAGTCAAAATTACCAAAATGCCCTCATTTTATCGTCGATTCCCCTTCATAACCTAACTATCCCCGTGGCCCATGCCATCCTCTAAATTAAAGGGGAGTGGCGCTCTTAAAAGGGTACTCGAGTAATTCCCAAATAACATGCATGCCACTGTGAATGGGCGATTCAATAAATTTTAAGGGGTGGAATCATCAAAATAAACAAAAAAACTGAAGCTTGAAAGTCATAAAAACAACTTACAGAAAAAAAAATGATATTGTAATGCCGAGATTTCATATGGTGTAAGCCCGTATAGTCCAGTATTTTTTCAAAAGTACTGTACATGCCACACCATAGGAATCTAGGATGATCCAAACACTCCATCTGATGGGCCACAACGTAAATAGCCTATGTCCCAAAAATGATTTCCATCGTTCCAATCCCAACCTTCCTCTATAGATCTGAGGGCTAGGATCATCCTACGGAAATGATTTTTTTTGTAGACAATCTATTTACACTGTGGCCCATCAAATGAAGTGTTTGGATCATCCTATGGTGGGCTGTCACCATATAAAAGCTCTTATACTGATTGGAAAAAATATTTATCTAGGGTGAGATAAATTCGAACCTTCACACCCCTTGTAATTTGATTGGACGTCAAAAAGCATTAAAGGTCTGCCACAATGGAAGGGGTACGAATTTATCATCTCCTTAATTATTGCCGAAAAATGCTAGATGTGAAAAAGCAATAGTAGCAGCTGGCATTTTTTTGGACGCTTGCAAAGGATATTTGTTGCCAAAATGGCAAAAATGCCCTAAAGGAAGTGCGAAATTTCATAAAGCTTTATCTTAAAGGAGAGGCAGAATAGAAATCGGATAAAGTTGGGATTAGGCTAAAGTGAGGAAGAATTTAGCTCATGATTCACGCTTTATACATAGTATAAGGAATAATACAAATAGAAAAAATAAGGTAAAGAAAGTCACTTTTGTAGTTCATTAGTTGGGCCCCACTTCTGCCTCCTTGAAGAGATCAATTCAATTGATCCAATAGGCCACCATAACTCTAGCTAAATGCCATTGAGAACAATTAGATCGGACGATTATAAGCCCTTGAACAAACAAGTGGGTCCCTGCTGATGTTCTACAAGATTAACGGTCTTGATTATACATACTTGCCCTCTTATGCCTCTTGTAGGACCCAAAATTTAACTTTTATCATTGATCGTAAAAGTGACTTTCTGCTTAGTCATTTTCATACAAATATAGACCAAATTTGGTAGCATCCAAAGAGGAGAAATTATAGGGCCGGCCCACATGCATTTCGAAAGAAAATACAGCGGAGCCCACCTATTTTGATGATCCAAATAATTCATGGGAAATGATATCCCCCCCCCCCCCCCCCCCCCTCCACCTATTTTGATGATCCAAATAATTCATGGGAAATGATACCCCCCCCCTCCACCTATTTTGATGATCCAAATAATTAATGGGAAATGATACCCCCCCCCCAAACGGATAAAATCCCCCCCTTTAAAGGTTTCTGTGAGGATGGTTCACTACTTGAGAGGGGAGGGGGGGGGGGCAGATATCATTCCCCTAATTCATTTGTGGTCGTGATCCAAAAATCTTCTCCATTAAACATGAGGTTAGAACAAAAAAATTGGCCAATGGGAAAAATATCCGTTTTATCAGAGATTTTTTTACTAATAAATCCCTAGTTTATAAATTATAGAATAAATGACCTAAAAAAAAGCTTTTTTTTGGACTATTGACGCTAAAGCAGTGGAGAGTTGAAAATGACCAAAGTGAAGTGCTTTCACTGTTCACAGCTTTTTTTCGGACCCTTTTGCCCTTCTCCAAATTCGAATAAAACAAATGAGTGCCTTTTCATTTTCTTAACTTTTTTACTTTGAAAAAAATGCTTCTCTCTCCTTCTTCTCCTTCCCTCCGACGGATAGCAAAACCCCATCCCCATCGCCATTCGTTTCCCTCCCTCTGACGGAGACCGAAATCGCTCCCCGGTGAACCCCATCGATGGAGAAGAAAATGGCGTTTTGTAACGCCGTTGAATCCTTCACTCCCCCATTTTTTGAAGCCGTTGAATCCTACGTCCGTCCGGCCGTTTTTGCATGCCGGTGAGCCCCCATCACGTCTTCTCAAAGTTGAAGGAAGGTGAAGTAGATATTATTCTCATCTGCTCATAGTTTTTTTTTTCGGAAATATTTAAGAAATGCAAAACAGATTTCTTCAATGGCTTTTACAAAGGTGAGAGATTGAAAACCCAGTGCTTATTTTCTTTTCTCATCTTTCATTGGCCATTCGTTTTTAGTTTTACAATTTTTTAGGGTTTTAGCAAGATTTTGTTAGGGTTTCAACCATTATTTGGAGTCATTTGGGTTTGGGTCCCTTTCGGGTTTGAAATCCATTTTCGAGTACTATTCCAAGGGTTTTTCTCTGTGGAGATTGATTATAATTTGTGGTTAGTGGTGAGGACAAACTGGTTGATATCTGTTGTGGAAGTTGAAATTTGTTGAAATAGTAGTTGCTTTTAGTTATGCTGGTTGAAATACTTGTTGATTTCTTATTTAGTGGTTGGATTTTTTTTGTTATGTTGGTTGAAATGAGATGAAATACTGTTTGAAATTTGTAGTTATTGTGTTTGAAATTTTGGTTGAATTGTTGTTGAACTTGGTTGGAATCTGTTTTAGCAGTGGTTTTTATCTGTTGTAGTGGTTGGAATGTATTGACATATAGGTTGAATTTTGTTTTAGTTGTTGAAATTGGTTGAATTAGTGGTTGGAGTATATTGTAGTGGTTGAAATGAGTTGAGATGTTGGTTGAAATATGTTTAAGTGCTTAATACAGTAGTTGAAATTGGTTGGGATTGTTGTTGATAACAGTTTTATTAGTTGAAATGGGTTGAATAAGTAGTTGAAAAATGTTGTGGTGGTTGGAATGTGTTGAATTCTGAAATTTTGGTTGAATTGTTGTTGAACTTGGTTGGAATATGTTTTAGCAGTGGTTTTTATCTGTTGTAGTAGTTGGAATGTGTTGAAATGCTGCTTGAATTTTGTTTTAATTATTGAACTGGGTTGATTTAGTGGTTGAAGTGTAGTTGAGATATTAGTTGAAATGTGTTTAACTGCTTCATATAGTGGTTGAAATTTGTTGAGATATTGGTTGAAATGTGTTTAGGGGTTGAAACCTGTTTTAGTTTTTGAAATTGATGTGGAATATGTTGTACTGGGTCAAATGGGATGAAATAGTGTTTGAAATCTATAGTTATTGTTTGAAATTTTAGTTGAATTTTTGTTGAACTTGGTTGAAATCTGTTTTAGCAGTGGGTGAAATCCAATTTTGAGTACTATTCGGGGTTTTGTCTGTGGAGATTGAGTTTAATTTTGAAATTATTGGTTGAAATCTGTTGTAGAAGTTGAAATTTGTTAAAATAGTGGTTGAATTTTATTTTATTGGTTGAAATAGTGGTTGAATTCTTATTTAGTGGTTGACATTTGTTGAAATAATGGTTGAAATATCTTTTACTAGTTGAAATAGGTTGAATTAGTGGTTGAATTCTTATTAGTGCTTGACATTTGTTTTAGTAGTTGAAATATTTGAAGCTGTTTTAGTTGTTGAGTTTGGCGTGAAATGTGTTTTACTGGTTCAAATGGGATAAAATAGTGTTTGAAATCTGTAGTTAATGTTTGAAATGTGTTTGAAATTTTGGTCAAATTTTTTGTGGAACTTGGTTGAAATCTGTTTTACTGGTTGAAATGGATTGAAATAGTGATTGAACTCTGTACTTATTGTGTTATAGCAATTTGAACCCCAACTCATTTTGTTAGATTTTTTGTTAGGGTTTCTGTACAGAAATTTCAACCATTATCTAAGGTTTTGTAAGGGTTTGTGTATAGCAATTTTTGAAGGTTATGGTAAACCAATTTGCAGCACTTGTTTTAGGATTTTGTTAGGGTTTTGAAATCCATTTTCAAGTACTATACCTAGGGTTTTTATCTGTGGAGATTGATTTTAATTTGTGGTTTGTGGTGAGGACTTACTGGTTGAAATCTGTTGTAGAAGTTAAAATTTGATGAAATAATAGTTGTATTTACTTATGTTGGTTGAAATGCTTGTTGATTTCTTATGTAGTGGTTGGAATATTTTGTTATGTTGGTTGAAATGGGATGAAATACTATTTAAAATTTGTAGTTATTCTGTTTGAAATTTAGGTTGAATTGTTGTTGAAGTTGGTTGGAATTTGTTTTAGCAGTGGTTTCTATCTGTTGTAATGGTTGGAATGTGTTGAAATACAGGTTGAATTTTGTTTTGCTTGTTGAAATGGGTTGAAATGGGTTGGAGTGTATTGTAGTGGTTGAAATGAGTTGAGATATTAGTTGAAATATGTTTAAGTGCTTCATATAGTGGTTGATATAGTTGTTGAAATTGGTTGGGATAGTTGTTGATAACTTTTTTGGTAGTTGAAATGGGTTCAATAAGTGGTTGAAATATGTTGTAGTGGTTGGAATTTGTTGAAATAGTGGTTGGAATGTGTTGAATTCTGAAATTTTGGTTGCATTGTTGTTGAACTTAGTTGGAATATGTTCTAGTGGTTTGAATGTGTTGAAATGCTGATTGAAATTTGTTTTAGTTGTTGAAATGTGTTGATTTAGTGGTTGAAGTGTATTGTAGTGCTTGAAATTTGTTGAGATATTGGTTGAAATGTGTAACTGTTTCATCTAGTGGTTGATGTAGTTGTTGAAATTGGTTGATATAGTGCTTGTAATTTGTTGAGATATTGGTTGAAATAAGATTAGGGGTTGAAATATGTTTTATTTTTTGAAATTGGTATGGAATCTATTCTACTGGGTCAAATGGGATGAAATATTGTTTGAAATATGTAGTTATTGTTTAAAAATTGATAGAAATTTTGGTTGAATTGGTTGAAATCATTCCAAGTGGTTGAAATGAATTGAGATATTAGTTGAAATCTGTTTAAGTGCTTCAAATGAGTTTAGATATTGGTTGAAATCTGTTTAAGTACTTGAAATGAGTTGAGATATGAGTTCAGATATTGGTTGAAGTGTATTATAGTGGTTAAAATGAGTTGAGATGTTGGTTGAAATCTGTTGAAGTGGTTCATATACATATAGTGGTTGAAAGCTGTTTTAGTTTTTGAAATTGGTGTGGAATCTATTTTACTGGTTCAAATGGGATGAAATAGTGTTTGAATTTTTTATTGAATTTTTGTTGAAGTTGGTTGAAATCTCTTGTAGTGGTTGAACTGAGTTGAAATAGTGTTTGTTGATAATGTATTTTTGTTGAAATCTGTTATGGTTCAAAGTTCCCACTGTTTATAGTATGATTTGAATTAGTGCTTCATATATGTTTTATTTGCTGAAATGGGTTGAAATAGTGGTTGTACTATGTACCTATTGTTTTATAGTGGTTTAATTTCAGTAGTGGTTTAAAAATGGTTTTGTTTCTGCATGGAAGGGCGGAGTAATTAAGGCTAGGCTGACATCATGGTTAGTGATTGTGACTTCTACCCGTATATGATTTGAATTAGTGCTTGAAATCTGTGTGTATGCTTTTACGATAATGCATTTATGTGTGCAAGCACCCTATAGATGTTGTCCTTCCAAATTCTACGATTGCATGCTGTCCTTAATAGTTAGGGAAGAGCATAAAGATTTAATAAAGAGAAGCCCATTTGGACATCTGATGAATCTAGAAGGGGTTGAACTACACAAAAAAGTTATGACCATTTTGGTACGTTTTTGGCAAAAAGAACGTAGGGCCTTTTGAATAGGTGGTGTGATAGTGCCGTTTGAAGTAAGGGATGTAGCACAAATTTTAGGGCTAAGTATGATTGGTGAAAGAATCCAAATTGATTGGCGTAGCAAGGATCCTGTGCAAGGTTGGGGGTTTAGTGGCCATTCAACTACGTTGGATGAGATTTTGGATGTAATCAATGTGGATTTAGATAGGGAGGACAAAGAATCGGTGGAGGCAACTATGAAGCATGTCTTGTTGCTACTATTTTACACTTTCCTGTTCCCCCAGACGACGCATAAGGCCTCTTCTTGCCTCTTCCCCCTCATAGATATGGATACCATAGGAAATGTTTCGTGGGCATTTGTAGTATATGACTACTTGGTAAAGTCTTTAGATGCATATACTGACAAGGGGGAAATGGGAGCATAATCGGATGCTCGATTCTATTACAGGTGAATTTGACAAACTCTGCAAATTTGAAATATTTTGTAACTGATTTCTTATCTTATAAATATGTCATCGTTTTAGGTACGGTTATTTGAGCATACCGATCTGTGGGAACCTGCGCATCTCGATGCGAGTCCCTGTCTATTAAAGTGGAGCAGTGACATGGATACGAGGAGGAAGGGACATATTAATTTGTTTGACATTATCAGTGGTGGACAGCTAGAGAAGAAGCAGGTGAGGTGGTGAGGAAGGAACATATCTTAATTTGTTTCTGTATTCGCATATTATGGTCATTCTGCTAAATGAAAAAACAAAATGGATTTCAGGTGGTGAGGAGGCTAAAGCCTCTTGCAACAGAATTACATCTACTAGAAGGCAGGGAAGCTATATCCAGACGCAAGGAAGTAGTATCTGGAGGCAAGGAAGCATTGTCTAGCTCCCTTGATGTGTTGGTTGATGTCTCGATTTCAGAGACGGAGACGATGGGCAAATCTGAGCCTATATTGGTAATGAATTATCCTCTTCAGTGAATTTTCAGTTTATTGATGTCTCCATCCTAATCTAATGCTATGGAATTCTCATTCAGTTTTCTTCAGAAAGAGATGCAACAAGAGAGGCAAGATGAGGGAAAGATACACGTTTTTTTACAGAATTCAATTCGATGAAAAGGAGGTTAAGCATTCTTGAAGAAGAGGTGAAGGAACTAAAGAGGAGGAAGACTCTTGATATGACTCCTCAGATACATGAGTTGAGAGATGAGGTCCCATCTGTAGAGAAGACTGCAGAGAGAGAGAGTGGAGAGAGGCAGGGTGTGGAGAATGATGTTAGGGAGGAGGTAGTTAAGACTGTAGAGGGAAAGAGTGGGGAGAGAAGGAGTTTGTAGAGAAACTTGTAGGGATAGTGGAGGAGAGTCAGGGTGGGGACGAAGATGTTAGGGAGGAGGGAGTAAAGAATGTAAGGAGAGAGAGTGGAGAGAAAGAGGAGATGGTTAAAGTTTGGGAGGTGTATGAGAATTTAAAGACACCTGTAGGGAGAGTGGAGGAGAGGCGGGGTGGAGACGAAGGACGGAATTTGAAGGAGATTTTTGATGTATTTGGCAGTCAAGATATTGAAGAGGAAGAAAAGGGGGCCCCTAGCAGCATGATAAGAGGGGTTAAGAAAGGCCTCAGGTCAAAGAAACCAGGGCCCGCTAAGAAGTCACTATTCACTTCACCTGGTAGGCAAAAAAAAGAGAACATCGATGGAGAGGTCAACAAACGTAGATCCGATAAGCTTAAACCTATTCGGGCGCTTTCTAGCTGGTAGGCTTCGTTATGATACAATTTTATGCACTCGACTTTGATTTCATGTAATGCATCAACAACTCCTAACCTAACACTACTCATTGTTTTCTGTTGTAGTGACAAGGTCATTGAAAGTGAATGCTACTACATGTGCAAGGAAGACATCGAAACACTGTCGAAAGCTCAATGGTGGTTAAGCTCTCCCGTAAGTTTTGAAACCTTTCATTTTCTATTGTTTGATTTTGTTTCCCATTGTTCTATTATTTTGGGTTTGGATTTGGCTGTGATGGACAAGGAAAATGACGATTCGGTCTGTTGGGTGATGGGGATGTGATTTGGTGAGATGGAAGGGATGGATATTGGGGATGTTATTTTCACCACTTATTTTAATTGTAATCTACTGATATACATCTTAATATGCAGGTTATGAACGTTTACACAGATTTCATAAACAAGAGGAATGAAGATATGGGAAGAAAGGAAGGAAGATGAGCATGTGTTGCCATTTGTACCTATTTATACGTAAGTCTATATAGATATAAATATTCCTTCAATGAGTAGATATGAAATTAGTTACTTTCTCATTGTTCTTTTTTGTTGTATAGCAATGTCTGATTCACAAGACCTATAAAGGTTCGGAGACGATTTTGAACTTCGTTGAAGGGCTACATCAAATCCCACATTCAAAATTCGCAGATTTATTACCTTCACAAGTTGTTCCAGGACACACAAAATGTAGACTTAACTGCATTCCAATTAGTTGAACCTACTAATCGGCCCATTCAGAAAAATGGGTGATGTAACCTAATTTGAACCAATCCCTATACCTATGAAATTAGGTGGGTTCTAACTTTGTCTAATCGTACCTTCTTGCAGGTTTGACTGTGGCCTATTTGTTCTTAAGGAAATGGATTGCCTGAGCAGAGATCAACCTTTGAACTTCTGCCAGGCTGATATTACTGCAATGAGAAGAACTATATTGGATGAGTTCTTACAGGGTGTGTACGGGAAAGTCAATGTATAACATTTTGCCAACATTGGCTATTTGTCATTTTTTAAATTGGGCTTCATTGTTTGATGGAATCAGTTTGTATGTGGATACATTGTTGTTTGTGTAATAATTCTGTATAATTAGTTTATATGGGCATGTCAATGTATAAGAGTTTGCGAACGTTGAGCAATTTCTGATGTTTTTACCCGGTCCTCATTGTTTGATGTAATTACACTACTCATGTACGTTGTAAAAATCCTACAAGGGATGATTGGATGTAAGGGTACATTGGTATTACATTGTATAAGTTTGTACAATACAATCACTTTGTATAGCTTTGTATACTATTCTTCGATACATTGCTCTGTGGATTGACTTTCTATGCGGATACATTGGTGTATGTCGAAGCACTTTGTGTAATGTTGTTGGATTTGTTGGTGTATGTTGAATCTCTTTGTATAGTGCAATCCGTATAGAAAGGGCATTATCTGTTTTTTTGTAAAGAGGACCAAAGTCGACTTTGTGGAAAACAGTAGCATCAAAGTCGACTTTAAAAAATACAGCATCATCAAAGTCGACTCGAAAGTCAACTTTGACAAAAACAGTATCATCGAAGTCGATGACTTCTCCACCATTGAGTCCAACGTAAACTCCATTCCCATCAAAATCAGTAGGCAACTCTTCTGTCAAATCTTGGGAATCGAAGACAAAGGTGATCTAGCTTACTTTTGGTCGAAAGACCTCAGCGGAGATTATGGTCTAGATGAAGCAACTATCTATGAGGAAATTTGTATCGATTATGATCCTGAATTTGATGTTCGTTCACAACACCTAGATCTCACACCTAGAGTATTGCACGGAATCCTTTCCTACAACATTACCCCTCATTCTGGAACCTTTGAGGCCGTGCGTCCTTTCGAAGCCTTCATCGTCTACTGCCTGCTGTGGACCCCGATCCGAGAGAGGCGGGGGACGTGCCCCACACGAGCAGTCTCAGGATCATCCACGTGAATGGAGAGCTCTACCAAGGAACTCTCGAAAGAATGTGCCCCCTCACAGCATGAGTAGCGATAACAGATGAGATACCTCTCGATTCGGGGACTAGCCCAGATTCAAGGCGTATCTTAAACAAAGAAGAGTCGCCATCCAAGGAAGTGGGCCAAGGATCCCATACTATGCTCTGTTGCAACGGATAACCAGAGATTATAAAAGAAAGGTTCGTGCCTGGTTACGAATTTGGAAGGTCTAAAGAGCACCTCGTCCGCCCAAGTGCAAGCACCTGGTCTCTTATGCAATTTATTATTGATTTTGAAGAGTTTTGGACGAAAGTCATATGAAATAGGAACGAATATCTCCGAGAAGACGTCTATCTGATCATGCATGTCTCGGAGATGAAAAATAAGCACACATAAAAAGAAATGAAAGAAGTGTCGCCTAAGAATAACTAGGTTATGAGTGTCATACCTAATTGGTGTCTGAGTTCTGGTGTGCAAACACATGCATGCTACAGCTAAAGGTATAGGATCTGTACATGAAAGTAAGAAAACATAGCAAAACATACAACACAATTCAATTCTATACATGACTGGAAAAAATGAGTCCTAACTCTAATGCGACCTGACTCGGACCAAGATGGCCGTCCATCCCAGCTGCTCTACGTATCCCGGCCTCGGGAAGAATCGGAGTCAACGTAGTTCGATGACCTATTCTAAACTAAGATGCCTAACCATCTAGAACTGCTATCCTAGACTCGATCCACTAGACTCGACTGATTTTTAAAGTTTTTTTTTTGTAAAATTGCTTAAATTCAAGTGAATTGTAATTTTTAGGACTCTCTATATGCCCTAACTAATGCAAGTTGGTTATCCTTAAGCTGATGCAGGTGGGCCCTACATTCTATGTGTAACTAGGCTGTGCATCCTAAAGAAAACCATGGGCTGACTATATGCTTCCTAGTCTAGCCATCGGTTCGACTAAGTGTCTAACCGATCAACTTGAGGCCTCCTAACTCTAGGGACACTCACACGACAGGACACACCATATCAATACAAATCAGGACAGACTCTTAACTCTAAGACACCCCAAATATCTAGGACAGATTCCTAACTCTAGGGGAAGATCTTTTTGAAAAGTTTTTAAAGAAGTTTTGTATTTTTGGGAAGATTTGAAATCTTTTTTTTAAAGGTTTGGCTGGACCTGGGATGTGGATCCCAAGCTGCACTACGTACCCTGTGGAGAGGGATCAAGCCAACGTAGTTCGAAAATGATCTTCCTAACTACTCCTAAATGACTCAAGATTTTTGAGAATTTTGGTTTTTAGATGTTTTTGAATTTTCAAGTGTTTTTGACTCAAGAGGACAAATTCCTATCATCATAAGAGTATGACAGACTCTTGATATCCCGCAAAGGTTGGATAGCATCCTATGTTTTGCGGGGGGAAATGACAGAATCACGACTCTGCAAGGGTTGGACAGCATCCTATACCTTGCAAGAGTGGATAAAAATCACAATATTTGATGAGAGGTTGGAAAAAATCCTAACCCCTATGATGATAGGACAGACTCCTGAAAGAAAGACTGACTCTCTAGTTAAGGACAGACTTCTATACTAAGACTGACTCATAAACTAGGATTCTAAGAAGGAGGTGCTAATGAGACAAAGCCTGTCTCCTAAAAAAAAATGAGATAAAGAAGGGTGCTAGTGAGACTATGCAAGTCTCTTAGACACAGAGGTGGGCTCCAAGAGAGGTGCTGACGAGACATGGCATGTCTCCTAAGGGTGAACTCACTAATGGGACAAAGCTTGTCTTTAAAGGGTATAACTTTTCCTAACATGAGACATAGCCTGTCTCCTAAAAGGGGGGGCTCTAGATGACTCTTTCATTGCCCTTGCAATGATAGAGGGAAACCTAATATCTTAAGAGATATACATCTAAAAGACTAAGCAAGTCTTTAAAATAAGAGAGGAGAGTGCTACTTGGACTGAGCAAATCCCCTAATGATGGGCTTGGGCTAGCACCTTCATCGCCCCTGATATATCTAAATCACCTTGTTCTAAATGCCTGTATTAGCTTATCCTTCAAGATTTAAAGGGCTGTCAAAACATTGCTAAAAATTCTTAAATGACTCTTATAAGCCAATTAGAAAAAAAAATAGTATGAAGACATGCGGCTATATAAAAAAAAATGGTGAGGGTAATATAAATTTCCGTATCTATTCAGAGGCATAATGATTAGAAAGCTTGTCTGAGAAACATGAAATGAATGTAGAATAAAAGTTCATCAAAGATGAGAACATGGTAACAACACTACCCTTGTCTCGAGATTCACAGCTTCAAGAGATCAAATAGCTACTAATACATTATCTCAATTGTCAAGAGGTCTTGCGATGATAAAAAATTTGGGGCTGCACAATTGCCAAAATATGGTTAGATTGATATTGTCCCCAATTGACTAATAAGAAAGGAAACTTCTCTTAACATCAGCCCTGCTATGTTTAGAGAGTTGCTAGATGATGAATCAAAGCAGATGAGATGAGATGGAAATGCAACAAGATGAAACCATAGCTAGAAGTGTGAAGTAGATGCGGCTGCAACTATTTAAAATGTGGATGATTGAATAACTCAACTATAAGAACATGTTGTCTTCAAAACTAATATGCAAATAACCAGTATTTTATAAAACAATGACCAATATTAAATTATTCAATAACAGAAAAAATCACAGAGAATTTCTTATTAGGACAGAACTGACTATACTACTTGAACCCAACAAAACCCCACTCCACAATTATTATTACACTATGTATACCTTTGCTGCGATAAACCACTAATAAATACTTAGCAAAGCTCATAAAGATTTATGACATTTAATGGACAGAATCCCAACAGACGTGATTACATGACTATGATTACCATGCTAAACAAACAAGACATTTGAAACCTTTGTAGTAGTAAATTTACAGACCATCTCTAAAGCATATAACATGAAGACTGTGTAAATATGTAAATCAAATCGAAACAGTGCAATGAATATGAAAGGAAGAAAATGAACTTGACAATTCTTATGAACTGCATAGAAAAATGATCTCAACTGTCCAATTTATGATTACTTTATTAGAGTCACAATTATAGGGTTGAGGGGCACTTCATTACAAGGTTTGTATGAGGGCTGCCAATATCAAGGTGAGTATGAGGGCTTCCATTATCAAGTAGGTATGAGGTTGCCATTATTAAAGGTGTATGGGCTGATTCCATGACACAGGAAGTATTGACTGAACTACAAGAGAATGGGCTGAAAATACATACGATCATAGAGACAAAACCGTACATACTTGCAAACAAAAAGACATAACTGAACATGCACATGATGATGTAAACACAACTGAACTAAAATAAAGCATGTATAAGATGATAAAGACACAGATGAACTGAACTTTAAGCATATACATGGAGATATCAACACTACTGATCTGTAATAGAGCATATACGTATGACAATGAGAGCACAACTGAACTGTGATTGACTCATGTACACAATTAAAGAGACATTCTCTATGAAAACATAATTATTCTACCCAGGAAGAAAACTGTTTCTATATGAATACTTAGAAGTTTTAGGGGAAATAAACACCAGCACATGCAAAAATTGTTTTATGACCATCAATAAATGTTTGGACTGATGTTGTGCATTTAAAAAAAATTAGATGAGAGAACCAAAAGAAATTTTTATCATAGAACAATTCAAACGTACATAAGAAGGTCAATCTCCAAACTTGTAGCACTAAATGACTGCTTGTCATTTGTTAAGAACAGGTTGATGGGTAGTTCAAACCACTATGACATTAAAATGTATAAAACTGAAAATAGCTATGACTATTAGACTTTGTTCAAAACCAATCAAATATTGGAATAAAATAGTAGTCTTACCAATTTCTGAAATTATTTTTAAATGTGCGGACCAAATTAACCATATTAATATCATTGAAAGCGTCATTTGGTTAACACTTCATCAACAACATCAGCAAGACTATAAAATCCATAGTAATCTATTCACAAAAAAAAATCTTTGTGTCTAAAAACAAATGGTTTGGCCAAAACCTTAATCAGCTCTAGGCTTAAAATAATAATAATACAGAGCATGCACTTTAAGGTTTCCAAATTTATAAACGAAAATTTCTATTAATCATACAACCACAACTATTGAAAAATAACAACAAATTATCAACTCAAATGAAATTTCTACCAACCGTGCAGATCGAAGAGGTATAGTATCATAGAACAAAGCTATTATCAGAACATATAACATAAATGCCATATTAATATTTACAATATGCTAAGGAGAATTAACCTAACCATGCTCTGACGATCATCTCAACCCATTTTATCTAAAGGTAATCATGATTTCCAAAATGATAAACTTCTAGAAGTCAATTAAAGAACTAATAGACAAGGTAGGTCTATAAAAATTTCAAGACATGGTTGTGCTAAAATAGAAGAAAATAACTCTCTTTTAAGCATATGAATCAGCATTGCCATAAATTCTAACTAAGACTATAACCTGTATGAACCCTTTTAAATAACAAGACCCTAGAATAATAATAAAAAATCTCTTGATGAGTTTACAATCACTTGACACTAAGAAAGCCACAATAGAGATTATTTAATAAACAGACACAATTAAAGTTACTCATTGGGGTTGCAAAATTCTCAGTAAAAACCATTTGACAGGTTCAATAATTATATCAACGTAAGAAAAATCCTTGCCAATCACTCATTGAGCAAGTACAATATAAACCACTTGATGATATGGATTCCTCACAACTCAAAAGTACACAAGATTATAGACCCCACTATAAGCTTTAGACTAATATGTAATGTTTGCCCTGCTAGATTCACAAAGAGAATGTCTACAAAATACATATTATTTCCAAAAATGCCATCTATTGCCCCTAAAGGCCCCCACGACTTACAAAGTGTGACCTGTACATATAAATCTTCCTATCCAAATTCACTATACTTATATCATTATCTCAACTCAACACAATCCTTGATACCAAATGGCATAGAATCCAGCCATAACCCACGCATTTGGTCAATCTGAAGGGAACAGACTTAGCCATAGAAAGAAGGCAAGTTAACCAGAAGAGAATATCAATGGTCCTCACGTCATTTATTTTATAAACATACAAAACAATAATAAACTAGAGAAAATTAAACCATGGCAAGTAAAAATTCATATGATTCAACAGCATGAACAATATAATGATCTTCATCTCAGAAATTAAACAAGAGTTAAAGCAAATGAAATAATATAGTTATAGGAAAATACCTTTTATCTGTGTTGCTGTGATTTGGAACAAAAAAAGACAGATTCACCTTTGCTTAATAGCAAAGAAAAAAAAAACCGAGTTTGATGTTGAAAAAAAAAACTTCTTTCTTTCTCGACCTCGCTCTTTGCTTTAACTCCTCTTTTTGAATTAAGTTCCCTTTTCTTCTTTTAGAACCTTGAAATTCTACCAAAGTTTACCTCAAAGTTGATTGAGTTTTTAACAGAATCGATCACCAGCGGAAAATATAAAATGTGATCGGAGAAGAAGACAAAGAAAGCTAGAGTTAGGGTATCAGACCGTAAGAAGAGGCTTTGATGAAATATAAAATGGAAATTATCATAGAAAATGAGGTGATTAGGCAAAGGAAAAGGTTCGACCGGAGTAAATGAAGAGGAATTGACAAGATCTGCAGCAAAATAACCGGATCTAAATAGATCTAAGGTATGAGATGAGGAGATGAGGGGATCTTGCAGAAGAAAGCAAAGATCTAAGGTTTCTAGGGTATGGATAGGTAAAACAGAGCAGATCTCGAATTTTAGAGACCTTAGCTAAGATTCAAAGGTGAAAAATGAAAATGAGACTATAAGCTACGAGTAAAAATGATGAAAATACCAGCCGGAGGATATCAGAACTAACCGGAGTTCGGTCGGAGAACTAGAAATGAGGATTAGGGTTTCTGAGATGGAAACAAAAGAGATCTGCAGATTCGATGGAAGATGAGGCAGAAAACAAGCAAAATTTCTTGGCCGGAACTCCAACGATATTGCCGGAGAGGACGATCGGAGTAGATCAGATTTACTTTCTCTCTCCCTTTCTCTCTCTCTCTCTCTCTCTCTCTCTTTCAGCAGAATTTTATTTTATTTTTATTTTTTTTTACAAATGAGGCTAAAATGATATTTATAAGTGATTTGAGTGTTTGATATTGGCACTACCAACATTGATGGGCGCACTATTGACGAAAAAATTGATGGGCTCACCATCCAATCGTGTCTTATTCGAAATCTGCTCTGCACCATTCGAGGATAATTCACCCCCCTTTTCGGGTTTACACTACGGTCCTCCCTCGGCTCGTTCGCTAGGCAAACGTGCTCGGATTTCGACGAAATTTTGTGGGGACCTAGCTGGGACCCTAACCTACCTTGGGGGGAAGTTTGGGATCCTATCTCATTCATTTGATAGGGTTTTGCTTAAACAAGAGAGATTTAGGGAACGGTCAAAATGGGGTGTCTACACCTGCTCACCGAACGAAGACTCAACGTTGCTAACATAATCTTCCGTTTCATGAGTGAAGTTGTTGGGCGAAAAAGAGCGTCTCTACCTTTCGGTATGATCCTTACATGCATATTTGAGCACTTTAACGTACCCCTGCACGGCAAAGTTGCGAAGAAACCATCCCCTCCTATTGATGCCGCGACACTGAACAAAATGAGGCTTGGGCAACCAGCCGGTCGTCGAGGGCAAGGTGTGACTGAAGAGTTCATCATACAGCAGATCGCGGCGCTTCAGACCACTATCACTGATCAGCACAATGCGGTGCTTCAACGAATGACTGCACAGGACGAGAAGATTGCGGCTGTAGAGAATTTTATGGTCCAGTGGAGGAGGGACTGCGAGGACGCGAACAAGGACTCAGATGATTAGTGTCAGTGAGAAGGTGTTTCCTTCATGATCTTCGCGGAAGATCATAGATGCTTTTTTTCAGACGCTACTAGTATAGCTCTTTTTCTTACTCTTATTTGGATACTTCTAGAACGAATCAGTTACACATAACTTTTGGATATTTCTTCATCTTTTTGTGAATGCTAACTTATGTGGGAATGTAAATGGCATAGCTTTTCAGCCAGTTTTTCATCAACTCATCTACTATAGATGTATTCACGACGGACCCCTAAATTTACATATATATATATATATATATATATATATATATATATATTTGTCAGTTTGCAAAACCTCCTTACAAAAAGCAACAACTCCTTACAAAAATTATCGTCAGTTTTCATGGTATGGCTTTACAAAAAAATCAGTTCATACTTACAAAAAAACCCTCGCTGTGTGTTTTAGCAGAGCTGCCAAAATTCCTCTAGCTACACAAAAAATGGAGTTTGGCATGATACACCAGACCTACAAGATACCAATAACTCAATGTGAGTAGTAGTGTGGACAATCTTGAGTGTCTAATAATTCATGAATTAAAACACGTACCTGTTCTGTATAGGTTCGGAAGGCATAATGGGTGTGACATTTACGCCACGGTTTACACGAGGACGATTTTTGCATGATCGTTTATTATGTCCAGGTTCGCCGCACGTACCACAATTGTGATGTGATCCTATTTGCAAGCCTTTTGACAACCGGCATTTACGAGGTCGTCCAGGTTGTCGTTTTACCAGTGGTGGGAATACTAATGTCAAACGATTGGGAGGCTCAAGCCATTGTGATCGATCAAGCGTGGGATAAACCACTCCATCATATGTATTCAGATACGTATCGGCGAGGAACCATTCCTCGCAATATACATATGGGTCCAAATGGTTCATCCCCATGGCTGTTATGACATGCTCGCACGGCAATCCGATCGTTTGGAATCGTCCACAGGTACACGTCTTTTTTTCTAAGTCCACCCGATCCGCATTAGTTAAAGACTTCACTTCAAATTCTGTCCAACTACATGCATAAGGTGTATACCTACAGGCACTATCACATGGCGATACGAACCACTCTTCTGCCTTACCTGTCAAATGGGTATTCCATGAATGCCCCAGCTTATGATGTGATTGAAAGAAGTTTGAATCCTTCCATCTAATGTGATCCACAAGTGACGTAATCGGCAACTCCCTTGCCTCCTTCAGTATGACATTGAAGCATTCAACCGCATTAGTCGGTAGCTCATTATATCTAGACCCTGGGAAATATACGCTGGCCCAATTTTTCTTCGGAACCTCTTCTATCCATTTGTATGCCTCTATTTTCATCTCTTTGATTCTCTCCATCTCATTTTTGAACACACTCTCTCTGAGGGCGTAAGCAGCTCTCACAAACTGTCTACGAAGAACTTGACTCTTAAAGGTTGAATAAAAATTGGCACTCATATGAAGAATGCAATAGCGATGGTATGAACCGGATAATGCCTCAGCCTGCTCTAGGCAACCCATTCATCCGATCAGATGCAATCGTAATAACGTTTCTTTCTGCTAACATCATCGTATGACAGGACAGAAGCAAAAATCATAGCCAACTTTCATATGACTCACCCTCAACCACTGCAAATGCTAATGGAAATAATCCACCATTACCATCTATGCCAGTTGCGGCTAGTAGAATTCCTCTATACTTCCCTCGAAGATGTGTACAATGACCAGGGGTCTAATGGTTTTGAAGGCACGAATGGTAGGGGCAAATGAGACGAATAGACGGCCAAATGTATCATCCTCATTTGGCCATAGGTCTTGAGATCGGCATACACGCATAACACTCCTGGGATTAGTTCTTACCATCTCATGAGCATATGCGGGAAGGATCCGATAAGACGCCTCAGTATTTCCACACTTAATTTCGTGGATAATGACCTTCGCCATGTGCGCTCTCCGGTAAGATATAGTTGTGCCCCAACGATCCTTGATGAATTCTCTTATCAAACTTGGCTTGATGTCTCCTGCATTGGGGAATAAGCCTAAGCAGGTTTCAGCAGCCCAAGACGCTGTGATGAGGGGGTGATAATTTCCTTTCAATGAATTTGAGCAGGTATGATCTGGTATAAACCTTTTTACCTTAACATAACCCGAGTACTTGGTCCCTGTCAAACGCCATGGGCAACTTTGATTCTTGCATCTAAGGTCATACTTCTTGGGTGTTGTCTCGATCGGGACATATACAAATCGGTGTTCAATTGCGTACTCTCTTTCCATCTTCCTGAAGAGTTTCATGTTTCGGAATAGTGTCCCAACCTTCAACTCCTCAACTCCCAAATTCCCCTCATTATATTCATCATCTCCAACAACCATATCATCCACTACCATCGGATTCCTTGCCACGGTATTGCCTAACATATCACCCACATTGGCAAATACCTCATCCCCTTCTTCATCGAAGTCTTCATCGTAGGCCTCTTCCATGCTATAACCATCATTGTCTTCCTCCACATCATTGACATGAACATCTCCTCTGAAATCCCTACTACAAGCGGCATTGCTCCTGAATTTAATACTCATTGTTAGGCTAGTTGGTAAGATGAATAATTCATTACACAAATAAACAAGTTCCCAATTAGAGAAATGGTTACTTTACATGGCGTTGGTCGTAGGATCAGTCCTATCGTATTCTGTTTCAGTGGGGTCCATTTTATTAAAATACCCATTTTCATAATCTTCATTTAAGTCTACTTCATATCTGTGCCAGGTAAGAGTTAGAACGGGAAAAATATGGATGTATGGCAACAATTCCCCCAATTCCCCCCATTAGTGGAATAGTTTTATACCTATGGATGGGATGTCGTTCGCCATGTCTCCGCTTTCTGGGAGCAATGTTGGGGCTCAAAACCGCTGGCATTGGAACATAATACCGTACAGTAGGATTTCCATAACCATTAGGATCATCATATTCTCCATTAAATTCTGGTTCGAACCTGTCCAATGGTGTATTAGAATAATACAATTAAAATTTAAATGAGAGAACTGTAAAAGACCCCTTAATTTGAATCACTTTTACCTATGGATTGTATTTCCTTCTCTTTGGCCTTGATCATTTAGATCACGTACAGGTGGAATTGGTGACGCATTCTCTCCTGCATTTCGAGTACAGAACAATAGAGGAACATTTATTGGGTCTTGACAATTCAATCCTCCAACTCTACACTCTTTCGTTATATATAAGCTCAACGAATTGAAGAAGCTAATGTCAAAGAGCCTCATCATATGCTGTAGGTCACTATCATTACGGATTTCATATAAAATGATTTGATATGGATCTGCAGCATATTGACATTTTAAAGATAACAAAACGTCGGCCGCCTTCATCCCAATTCTTTGGTGTATTTCCGACTGAAATTGTATGAAATTTAATTCGCGATTCACAAATAAACACATCTTCCTCCCCCCAACATATTCAAATGACACGGCATCCTTCAAGTAACCATTAACATGTAAAATAAAGAAAGCCTCTGCCCCCATCATTTGCGCAGTCCCTGTAGGATGAAAACCCACTTTAAACCACCACTCTAGAACTAGAAAACAACTACTAACACATTAAATACTACTGACAGTGTTGAAACCACTATGGATACCATTTCAACTACTAATTACATAACTTCAACCACCATTCCAACAATCCTCAACCACTAGTGGAGTAGATGGAATCAATCCAATCTAATGAACAAATTTGGACAACCCTAGACCAGTGCGGGAAAGAATTTGCACAACTTCTTAATGACATTGAGCACTAATCACACTGTTGCAACCTCTATTGATACCATTTCAACTAGTAATTACATAGCTTCAACCACTGTTCCAATAATCATCAACCACTAGTGGAGTAGATGTAATTCAATCAAATCAGTGAGTGAACATGAAGTAGATGGAATCCAATCCAATGAACAAATTTGGACAATCCTACACCAGTGCGGGACAGAGTTTGCACAATTCCTTAATGACATTGAGCACTATTCGCAATGTTGCAACCACTATTAGTATAATTTCAACAAGTAATTACACATATTCAACCACTGTTCCAACAATCATCAACCACTAGTGGAGAAGATGGAATCTAATCCAATCAGTGAGTGAATGTGAAGTAGATGGAATCCAATCCAATGTACAAATTTGGACAACCCTAGACCACTGCGGGACAGAGTTTGCACAACTCCTTAATGACATTGACAACTATTCACAATGTTGCAACTACTATAGATATCATTTCAACCAGTAATTACATAGCTTCAATCACTGTTCCAACAATCATCAACCACTAGTAGAGTGGATGGAATCCAATCCAATCAGTAAGTGAACATGAAGTAGATGAAATCCAATCCATTGAACAAATTTGGACAACCTTAGACCAGTGCGGGACAGAATTTGCACAACTTCTTAATGATATTGAGCACTATTCACAATGTTGCAACCACTATTGATATCATTTCAACCAGTAATTACACAGATTCAACCACCATTCCAACAATCCTCAACGACTAGTGGAGTGGATCGAATCCAATCCAATCCAATGAAGAAATTTGGACCACCCTACACCAGTGCG
Source organism: Tasmannia lanceolata (assembly GCF_043159265.1). NCBI lineage: Eukaryota > Viridiplantae > Streptophyta > Magnoliopsida > Canellales > Winteraceae > Tasmannia > Tasmannia lanceolata. The sequence continues at coordinate 13,770,129 of NW_027518688.1, read as the reverse complement.
GAACAGAGTTTGCACAACTCCTTAATGACATTGAGCACTATTTGCAATGTTGCAACCACTATGTATATCATTTCAACCAGTAATTACATGGCTTCAACAACTGTTCCAATAATGATTAACCACTAGTGCAGTAGATGGAATCCAATCCAATCAGTGAGTGAACGTGAAGTAGATGGAATCCAATCCAATGAACAAATTTCGACAACCATACACCAGTGCGGGACAGAGTTTCCACAACTCCTTAATGACATTGAGCACTATTCACAATGTTGCAACCACTATTGATACCATCTCAACAACTAATTACATAGCTTCAACCACCATTCCAACAATCATCAACCACTAGTGGAGTGGATGGAATCAAATCCAATCCAATGAACAAATTTGGACAACCCTAGACCAGTGCGGGACAGAGTTTTAACAACTCCTTAATGACATTGTGCAATATTCACAATGTTGCAACCGCTATTGATACCATTTCAACAAGTAATTACACAGCTACAACCACTGTTCCAACAATCATCAACCACTAGTGGAGTGGATGGAATCCAATCCAATGACTGACTGAACATGAAGTAGATGGAATCCAATCCAATGAACAAATTTGGACAACCCTACACCAGTGCGGGACATAGTTTGCACAACTCCTTAATGACATGGAGCACTATTCATAATGTTGCAACCACTATTGATATCATTTTAACCACTAATTACACAACTTCAACCTCTGTTCCAACATTCATCAACCACTAGTGGGGTAGATGGAATCCAATCCAATCAATGAGTGAACATGAAGTAGATGGAATCCAATCCAATGCACAAATTTGGACAACCCTAGACCACTGCGGGATAGAGTTTGCACAACTCCTTAATGACATTGACCACTATTCACAATGTTGTGACTACTATGGATATCATTTCAACCAGTAATTACACTGCTTCAACCACTGTTCCAACAATCATCAACCACTAGTGGAGTGGATGGAATCCAATCCAATCAGTGAGTGAACATGAAGTAGATGGAATCCAATCCATTGAACAAATTTGGACAACCTTAGACTAGTGCGGGACTGAGTTTGCACAACTCCTTAATAACATTGAGCACTATTCACAATGTTGCAACCACTATGGATACCATTTCAACCAGTAATTACACAGCTTTAATCACCATTCCAACAATACTCAACCACTAGTGGAGTGGATGGAATCCAATCCAATGAACAAATTTCGACAACCCTACAATAGTGCAGGACAGAGTTTGTACAACTCCTTAATGACATTAGCACTATTCGCAATGTTGCAACCACTATTTATATCATTTCAACCAGTAATTACACAGCTTCAACCACTGTTCCAATAATCATCAACCACTAGTGGAGTAGATGGAATAGAATCAAATCAGTGAGTGAACATGAAGTAGATGGAATCCAATCCAATGAACAAATTTTGACAACCCTAAACTAGTGCGGGACAGAGCTTGCACTACTCCTTAATGACATTGAGCACTATTCACAATGTTGCAACCACTATTGATACCATTTCAACCACTAATTACACAGCTTGAACCATCATTCCAACAATCCTGAACTGCTGGTGGAGTGGATGGAATCCAATCCGATCAGTGAGTGAACATGAAGTAGATGGAATCCAATCCAATGAACAAATATTGACAACCCTACACTAGGGCGGGATAGTGTTTGCACAACTCCTTAATGGCATTGAGCACTATTCGTAATGTTGGAACCACTATTGATATCATTTCAACCAGTAATTACACAGCTTCAACCACTGTTCCAATAATCATCAACCACTAGTAGAGTAGATGGAATCCAATCCAATCAATGAGTGAACATGAAGTAGATGGAATCCAATCCATTGCACAAATTTGGACAACCCTAGACCACTGCGGGACATAATTTGCACAACTCCTTAATGACATTGACCACTATTCACAATGTTGCAACTATTATGGATATCATTTCAACCAGTAATTACACAGCTGTAGACACCCCATTTTGACTAAGCCCTAAACCCTCCCGGCTCATGCCAAATCAATCCGAATCTCAGCATTGGGGTCCCAAACTTCACTCTGAGCTTGATTAAGGCTTTATTTTAATCTCTGCAAAATTTCATCGAGATCGGAGTTCGTTTGCTTGGCAAACAGGCTGAAATGGTGTGTGCAGTGCAAAGAGAGGGTGGCCCACACTGTTTCTTTAATTTTCCCAAAATCCATGTATTTCAAGGAAAATCCGAGTCAAATCAAGACCTCAAATACCCATATATACATATTTGGAAGCCTTGGGACCTCAGAAAAACCCTTGCAAAATCCCAGAAAAATCCGCCAAGATATTGCACAAAAGACAAGGCAAGTTAGTGCAGTTATCAGCAGTAGGGGTGAATTATCCTGTTGAGATCGCACATTTGTGCGCCCATCAAATGGAGTGCCGATATCAACATCCCCATTTACCTATATATACCCATTTAAGCCTCATTTAAAAAAAAGAAAAAAAAAGGAAAAATCAGAAAAAGAAAAGAAAATCAGCAGAAAGGGAGAAAGAGAGATTCGGATTTTCTCTCGTCTCCGATCGGATTTTCCGATCAGATCCATCGGATCTCCGGCAATATATTTCACCATCTGATCCTTTTCTGATCAAACTCCTCCTTCTTAGGCAAGACTCCGATCCTTTTTCCGTGAGTTTACCGGCGGATTCGAGCTCCGGTTGATCTCCTCCCTCAACACCCTAGTTCCGGCCAAACTCCGGCCAGCTACGACTTTGTCTTTCTTATTCGTTAACTTCTTCACCTCTCTGTTGCATAATCCCTAGAAATTTTGAATCCTAGCTTCAAACCCTAGTTTTCCAGTCACCTCCTCCGTTAGATCTCGTCGGATCTCCGACAGAGATTCCGAGTAATCTTCTTCCTTCAAAGCCTGCTTTACTTTTACCAGATCTGTTGCTATAACTATCATCTGCTATCGCTTGAAGTCTAAATCCCTAAATTTTAAACTGTAGATCTAGAACTTTAAACTTCAAATCTGCTATTTTCCTTAGAGAAAAACCGAGATCCAATCTTTCAACATCTTTCTTCACAGTTTTTGCTAAAAATCCCATCGATTTCATTTTTATCTCATTAGATCTGAGAAGCAAGGAGTAAAAGCTCGAAGAGAAAGAAACAGAGACTTCATCCTTAGCTCATTCAGTTACTACAAGGAGAAAAGATTAATTAGAGAGAGGAGAGAGAAGTTAGAAAGCTAGAAAAGAGGAGTCAGATTTTCCTCTCCGGCCAGCCTCTACAAGTTCAAACTCACGTTTTCATTCAGAGATTCAGAGAAAGAAGGTTAAAATCAGCAGAGAGGGAAAAGGTAAGTAATCATTTCAACAAAAATGAACATGAATTTCTTGTTGTTTTGATTAAAATGCTAGATGCTTGAATGTGATGGTTTGTTTTTGCTGATGTTTACATTTTTGGAGCATATTTTCTAAACCTTTCCTAAAATTTTCTTTACTACATTACACCAGATTTACTTTTAATACTTCATAGCTTACGTGAGAGTATGTCTAAGTTGTTAAAATGAGTGATTTTTAATTGGCAAAGATAATGATTTCAAAGGAAATTTAGAACATGTTTTGATATACTTGTTAAGGGAATTTTAGAGCATATTCTATGCACAGTATGATGAAATTTTAGGATATGATCTGTTGCATTTATTGAGAGGATTTACAGTATATTTTGTTACACTAGTTGATAAGAATACAAAACATGATTTGTCACCTTTATTTACGTAATTCAAAGTATGTTCTGTTACAATGGTTAACAAAACATAGAATATGTTCTAGAGTGTATGGAAGTTAAAAAAAAAATAAAAATCCAATTAGCTATCTATGCTTTAAGATCCAAATCAGTTGAAGTAATTGAGATAGATGATGCCCTACTTAAGCTCACCCGTTTGGAACTTCTAAATGGTGCATATCATGATCTAGTTGTGAGTTCATCAATCCTATTCTGTCAAATGATGTTGTTATTATGAACCATTCAGAGCTTTTATTTTCAGAATTATTTTTTTTTATGAAAGAATTCCTTAATATGAACAGCCCTGTAGTTTTTTCTAATAACCTATGGCAATTACTATTATGAGTTTCCACATTATGTAGCTTCAGCTCTATTGTTCTCAAGAATCGGTTGGGAGTGGGTAGATTGTGACTAGTGTATTGGAATGGTTACATTTGGATTTTTGTACTATATTTGCGTGACCATTTGGATTATCCAACTGCTCTTATAGGTTTATGATTATTGCTTCACATTTATATGATGCATTGTCCCTTTATGAATGCTTGATTTGATAAATACCTTGTCATTTTCATAATCATATTTGGTTTACATGCGTAATTTCAGTCAACATGTTTCCCTTTTAGATTTTTCATAAGAGTGATTTGATTTTTTTTTTTACTTCTCTTTAAACATCAAGTGTCAAGCTGGGTTAGTACTGATGCTGAAATATGATTGTGATAATATCATTTTTTTTTATTTTTTCATCTTTTACCATCATACAAAAACCGAAATGTGTCAGATGACCCAAGCCCAATTTTGAAGGGAATTACTTAATTGTGATAATACTCTTTCCCCTCTTATTCTCTTTTCTTTAGTTAGAGAATTCTTCTCCTTTCAAAAGTCTTAAAGCCCATTTCACGCACCAATCTGTCATTGTTTCAACACATAAATCTGTCTCTATTTTGGCACAAAATTCGTCATTATGTTTGCACAAAATCTGTCTAGAAGCCAACTCCCTGTTATACATAAAATCTGTCCACAATTCAGTCATGATTCAACCCTTATTTTACTGTAGTTTATCCCGTGATTTAATCCCTGTTTTGAATGAGTCAGTCTTTGTTTTGGCATAATGCAAACCCAGTTTTAGCACAAAACAGCCCATGTTTTGGCATAGTTAAAACAGCCCTTATTTTATCATGGATTCAGTTCAGTTTTGGCATATTTATCTGCTCAACAGTTCAGCCTAACTTTGCACTAAAAATAATAGTTCAGCCTTGCTTTAAGCACGTATTTTACCCTCAGATTCTGTATAATTTTTCTGCACATATTCTATTTACAGATTCTGTCCAATTTTGCACATATTTTACTCACAGATTCTGTCCAGTTTTTCTGCACATATTCTATTCACAGATTCTGTCCAATGTTGCACATATTTTAATCCTTGAATCAGCCCCTGTTTAGTACAATCCTGACCATATATTTAGCTCACAGTTCTGCCAAAAGTACTGCCCCAGTTCTTGTGGTGTAAATTCATCCATATGCTCCAGTTTTTGCGCAAATTAGATCATGAACATTGGATATTGATAGCTGTTGCACACCTATATTGATGTTGGTACTATTAAACATTTGCACAGAGTTGTTCAAAGCTTTTCTTTCAAGTTCTCTATATAGTTGAGGTTCATTTTTCTTATTAGCTTCCCTTGATCTTTAAGATGCTTATCCCAATGGGACAAATTTGAAATACTTTGGATTTAAGGTGTGGATTATTTGGGTAGCAATGTTTTGTTCTCCTGTCTTTGTTTTGTTCATCTGTATTTTTATACTAAGAATAGTATTTAATCATTGCATATTGTTCATGGCTGAAAAGGTCAATATGGCTAAATTGTGATCATGTTTTCGTAAAAAAAAAAATATATTTTGTTGATTATGCTTCATATTTAAAAGAATATCCAATTATATTAACTGTATGACTGTTTTGGAAATATGACATTGTTTAAATGCTCTTATAGTATTTAGATACATTTATATTCGATCATCATATTCTTTTCTTTTATTTGGGCTCAAGAAAATGGGAGTTTTAGATGAAGTAATTGTTGAAGATAGAACATTTACAGGTTGCTCTATTAGAATTATGTGTCAAATGATCATGCTGGAATCATTATTTTTAATAATTTTTTATGTTATGTTCAGTATAGATTTTGCATACACATCTTGGAGTTAGTATTTGAAATTAGATGCTATAGGATAGTTGTTACAAATTCAATTTTTCTTTAAAAATGCTTGCATTACTATTGTAAAGTATAGTTTTCTTTTTTTACACCACCAACTGATACAAGTTCAATTAGCTACATAATTAATTTCGTATTGTGACAAAGGTACAGTTCCATGCTTTGGTATAATTTGTGTTTATTAGAATAAGAATGGGGATTATATGTAGGAGAGGGTGATGAAGGCGATAGCCCAAGCCCATTATTCTATACATAACTGCTGCCCTTTGATCTTTTTCACTAGCACGTAATTGCTGTCCACTGATTAGTTTACTACTTGCTGCCTTATTTATTTAAATAAATTATTAATAGGAAGAAGGAGATCAGATGACTACTCTGTTCGATATTATCGACATGAGTACTGTCTGATCTCAAGGCGGGTTTAGAAATATTATCATGTGTATATGATATCAGATGATTACTTTGGCATCATCTGATTTCATTGGAGTCCCCGTATTGGGGTTTGTGGTTGGTTTAGAAGTGTTTGATATTGTTTTTTTTACTTTATTAGGCTATCCAGCGGCTGGTCTGGACTAATTAATGTTAGTTATCATTTTATGATTGCAATTAAATTGTATATTCTTCTTTGCTTAGCACTTGATTTGTTTTTAGAGTGAAATTTGCAATTATCTGGCAGCTTTTTCTTCTCTCTTTGATAGACTAACACAGTCTTATAGATTGCTGTTAATTTTCTTTAGATATTAGAATCCCCTTTTCTTGTAGGGCGATGAAGGCGCTAGCCCAAGCCCATCTCTAGGGGGACTTGCACAGTCCAAATAACATTCTATTTTCTCAAAAGACTTGCCTAGTCTTTTAGATCTAAATCTTCGGAGACAGGCATTGTCTCATTAATGAATCAACCTGAGTTAACCTCTAGAAGACTACCTCTAGTCTCATAGGTCTTAAACCCTCCTTTTTGTGCGTTGTTTGGTTTTGGGAGAACACCTTGCTCGGCTTGGCATCATACCCCTTACCTTATGGGTATTGGGTTGCACATTTGTTGCACCCTAGGGCTAGGTAGCTGTCCGGCCTGGTTAGGTGTTTTACCTAAACCAAATAGGCACAAGGTCTCTTTTTCCTTGTTCGCATTTTTTTTCCTCTATCCTACTTATATGTCTAAGAGACTTGCCCAGTCTCATTCTATTAGCATCTTCCTCTTTGTGCATCATTTGGTTTTGGGGGAACATCCTACTCGGCTTGGCTTCATACCCCTATCCTATATGGGTATCTGGTTGCACATTTGTTGCACCCTAGGGCTAGGTAGCTGTCCGGCCCGGCTGGATGTTTTACCTTTGCTAAATATGCACAAGGTCTTTCCTTATTACTTGTTGAGCTTTATCTTAGTTTGATTAGTCCATTAGCACAAGAATCCGTCTTTAATCTAGAGAGTCAATCCTCTTTTTCAGGAATCAAATTCTATCATCATAGGGGTTAGGATTCTATTTTACCTCTTATCAAATCATGTGTTTTTCTGTCCACTCTCGTAAGGTATAGGATGCTGTCCAACCCTTGCAGAGTTGTGTTTCTGTTCTTTTCCCCCGCAAAGTATAGGATGCTGTCCAACCTTTGCGGGATATTCGGGAGTCTGTCCTCCCCTTATGATGATAGGATTTGTTCCCTTTGAGTCAAAAATACTTAATAACAATAAAAACATCTAAAAAACACAAAAATCTCAAAAATCTTGAGTCATTAGGAGTAGTTAGGAAATCTATTTCGAACTACGTTGGCTTGATCCTCTTCCACGAGGTACGTAGTGCAGCTTGAGATTCTTATCTCAGGTCCAGCCAAACCTTTGTAAACAAATCATTTACCCATTTTAAGAAAAAATACCAAAAATCTTCAAAACTTTGTTTTAACAAGATCTTCCTCTAGAGTTAGGAGTTTGTCCTAGATGGAGAGTTTTAGAGTTTTGAGTTTGTCTTTGATGTGTTGTGTGGTTTGTTTGTGTTTGTGTTAGAGTTAGGAGTTTGTCCTAGAGTTATAGGAGCGCCTCCGTCCAATCAGTTGGTGATTCATATCGCCGACTGATGATTAAGTCTTGGATACGCTATTGATCCCATTGTTTCCCTTAGGGCGTACAGCCTAGCTACACATAGATTATAGGAACCACCTGCATTAGTTCAGGGCTAACCTGCATTTAGTTAAGGCATATAGGGTGTCCTAAAATCTACAATCCGTTGGAATTTAAATAATCACACAAGAAGCTTTAAGAACTAGTCCGGTCTTTTAGATCGAGTCTAGGATAGAGGTCTAGATGTCTTAGGCATCATAGCTTAGAATAGGTGCGAAGAACTACGTTGCCTTGATTCTCGTGGAGGCGGGGATACGTAGGCTTCTTTGGATGAACATCAGATCATCTAAAGACTCGGGCCTAGGTATAGATTAGAGTCTTAGGGTTGTATAGTATCGAGTCATTTTTCTATGTTTTGCAGTGTTTTCTTACTTTATTGCGCAGACCTTATACTTTTTTGGTGTGTCGTGCATGTGTTTGTTCATCAGAACTTAGACACCCATTAGGCATGTCACTTATAACCTAGCTATGCTCAGGTGACACATGTTTCTTTTATTTTATCTTGTGTGCCTTTGATTTCATCTCCGAGACATGCATGATTAGATAGACGTCTTCTCGGAGATATTCATTCCCATTCCATATGATTTTCGCCCAAAGCTCTTCAAAATTATTAAGTAAATGGCATAAGAGACCAGGTGTTTGCACTTGGGCGGATGAGGTGCTCTTTAGACCTTCCGAATTCGTAACCAGGCACGAACCTTATTTTATATCTCTGGTTATCCGTTGCAACAGAGCATAGTATGGGATCCAGGGCCCATTTGCCTTTTTCCTTGGATGGCGACTCTTCTTTGTTTAAGGTACGCCTCGAATCTGGGCTAGTCCCCGAATCGAGAGGTATCTCACCTTTGTATTGCCACTCATGCTGTGAGAGGCATTTTCTTTCGAGAGTTCCTTGGTAGAGCTCTCCATTCACGTGGATGATCCATAGAGACTGTTAGTGCGTGGGGGCACACGTCCCTCACCGCGGACTCTCTCGGATCGGGGTCCACAGGCTGGCGACTCTGCTGGGGAAATTCTTGGAACATTGCCTAACTCTGTTAAAATGCCATTTGTTGCTAATTTTGAATAATTTTGAGCTAAAATCATTATAAATGGGAATTTAATCGCTTAGAATCCAGGGGCACCAGATAGGTGTTTAAAACAAGGGATTCACACATTGCACAGCATACATCATTTTGTTCTTTATTTTCTTTTATTGATTTTCTTATTATTGGCTCCACGGGATAGATATAATGCGTACCTCATGGGATATCACTATCCAGATGGTGCTGTTGTATCTATTACCAAGCTATGCGCCAGTGCTGCAGTCGTAAACACTCGGTGTACTTGTGTTTACAGCAGCCAGTGAGCAATGAAGCATACTGTATATAACACTCGGTGTACTTGTGTTATATACTTAAAGTATGGATCATATGCATAGTACCTTATTGAGTCCGGAGCTCTACTTTCATTTTACATATATTATGTACATGGATATATATGTTGATTTAGTAAAACCCAATTAGGATCTGCATGTGCTTATATATATATTGCATTCATATAAGGACGAACATGTGTTACTTACACATGTTGGAGCTTAGATTTAGGAGCCATGTTCTATCCATAGATTATTGCAGTTCACCTTATGTGGCTACAGACGCAGTCCTAATACACTCACATGTCTGTCTTGAGTCAAGCTTCTTGACTCTATGGGATCATCTTTTAGGGCTGGTGCCCCTGGTTAGGATATATATGTATATATCTATATTTTGATTATCAGATTAGAGCCTACTCATTAGTGAGGCTTCCTTATCTAATCAAATTAGTCATATCAGTCCGTTCTTCGGATCTAGACCCGACCAGTGGCTTTTACTTGCCCTCTCATGGTCGTGGCCTATCTTTTGCTCTAGTCATGGAGATTTTGTCCATATATCTTTTGATTATAAGTTTAGGACCTACTTTCTAGTAGAGATTCCTAGCTTGAATCAATCAATCGTGTATATTCATTTTCCAGATCTAAACCTAGCTAGTGGCTTCTACCTGTCACACTCATAGCTATGGTTTATTCCTTGACCCAGTGATGATAAATATTACCTGTTTTCATCCTTCAAATGCAAACCTCATTTATCCATTCTTTTGTTGTATTACTCAGATTATTGTTCGTCCTGTCTTAGATATGGTCGATAGCTTGTCTGCTGTCTCTATGACCATAGTCTATCATTATTGATCTTCTTGATCGTACATTTTTGTCGTCCACCTTTCAGATTTAGATCCGGTCTATGATCTACTTTTGTCATTTTATGACCGTGATCTCTTCCCTGAGTTTCTGATCATCTCTGATCATCAATGGAACATTTGATGTCGCCAATTATATCCTTTTTGTGATTATTGGTTAAGTCCATCTTTATTCTTTGTTTATTCCAAGTTATTCTCCATTCCCTAATTATCCCATCCTATTCTTTGTGTTTAGGTTAAATCATGGCGAATAATTTGTTGAAAGGCTGGATAAGCGAGACTATTGGGGCTCTTCCGCTAGAATCCTCGGATAGGAGTATGGCTGATCGGTTCATCTATGCCTTCAGTCATTTGAGTGTTTCCGATATAAATTGGAAGTTTCTCCAAGCAGCCGCTAGATCCTGGGATCCTAATCTTCATGTTTTTCGATTTGGATCATTCGAGCTTTGTCCTATATTCGAAGATTGGTGTGCTTTATTAGAGCTCCCAACAGATGGACTTTGGATACAATCTTCGAACATAGATTCCTCTCATTCCATTTTTTGCAAGCTATTCAAAAATCAAACCGTTGATGCACTTTCATGCTTAACGGATACGTGTGTGCAAGTTCAAAACCTCATCACCCTTTTTTCTGAAAACGTCGATCCTACTAGCTCTCGTTTTCAGAGTTGTCGACGCAATGCTTTGATTTTTAGTGTCTTTGCGCGATATGTCATTCGGAAAAACCCTCGTGTTGCTCCGTTAACTTTGTTAACTGTGGTAGACCAAATTAACAAAGGGAGGAATCCCATTCCTACCATGTTAGCAGAGACCTTTTTGGGACTAGATCTTATTGTTTCCCAAAATATCAAAGACAATTTCTGTGGGTGTGTGAAGTTGTTGTATGTCTGGCTTAGTGAAAAATTTCAAATTCTTCAGCGACAAAAACAAAATCCGTATACCCTGAAAAATTTCCATACATGGAAACCAATAGCCAACCAACCTCAGTCCATTGATGAATGGCACAATTGGTTACAACATGTAGAGGAGAGCCAGTTTCGCTGGGTAAGTCATTCATGTTTTCATGTTTTTACTAGCACTTACCCACATTCATTTGTTTACCTCATGGGTATCGAGAAATCTTCTTTTTATGCACCCATACGAATTCTCCATCAGATTACGGGAATTCCATGTCCTCCCGGAATCATAGTCCCTCCTCTTTGTGAAGATCTTACTCCTGATCTCGTCCGATCCATTGTGGCTGCTTGGGGAAACAAAAATATAGAAAGGAGGTTAGGTTTATCTCGCAAATTCCGACGTGGAGAAATATCGGAAGAGCCCGCAAGCCGGCGAGCTCGGATTGAGGAACCTTGAAGATCCATATCATGTTTTGTTATTCTGATTTCTGCATTTCCCAGTTTTGTTAGTCTGCTTATCCAGTTGTGATCAGAGATTAGTATTTCCATCTATTGTAATAGCAATTTGATTTTTATTAATGAAAATGTGTTTCTGTTTCTCTTATCCCTGTTTGATCAGAATCGTTTATCTTGATTATCAAAATTTTAATCTAGTGTTTATATTTCCATAACAGGATTCTTGATTGAGCAACCATTGCTCCTAAGAAAATCCTCGTTTCAAAATCAACCTGGTCCCGTCAGTCCGCTGATTCCAGGCTGAGTCGATTTTCTTCCTCACCAATTTCTTTTACTTCCCCTGCATTACCTTTCTCTAATCTTCAGGAAATTCTTTCACCCATCCAATCTACACCTGAACCCATGGCGGAAAATGGAAATAATGCCCTTGACACCAATGAGATGATGAAAATTATCCTGGCACAATTGGGCACCATCAATGAAGAGATTGCTCGTTTGAAAACTGATAGAAGTTCTACTTCTAAAGAGCATGTAGCTCAGCACCCTTCTGTTTTGCCTCCTCCACCTCCTGCAATGGCCAGGCCTGCGGTTTTGAATGTTGAGGATGATATCGAGGATGAGCAGTATACAGAACATAATTGTCTCCCTCATCTGGAGAGAGACAATGAGGGCAGAGCGATGGCAGACAGAATAGACAAGCTGACTAAAGAGATGGAAAACATAAAATTCCAGGGCCCAAAAAAGTTGAACATGGCCGATTTTATGATATATCCAGGAGTCACACTGCCTCCTAGATTCAAAGTGCCAGATATGGATAAGTATGATGGGACAGGTTGTCCTAGAAGCCATTTAATGTCTGTCATTCCGCTTCTTCAGCAGCATGGTTTGTCTCCGGAGCAGGTTGCTCTTTTATTTCCCCGATCACTCGTTGGAACCGCCAAGAAGTGGTTTTTGAGTTTAAAGACCGAAGAAATCAGAACTCTAGAAGACATCGCCAATAGGTTCGTCGAGCAGTTCTCCATGGAGGAGGGGATCGACGTAACCAAAAGAGATCTGAAGGCTTTGAAGCAGGGCCACAATGAAACCTTCACTTCCTTCATCCGCAGATGGAGAAGGAAAGCCGCGCAGATGACTCATCGTCTGCCAGATGAGGAGCAAATCAAAATTGTTGTGAAGAATCTGTCTCCACAATACTATCACCACATGGCCATCCAGTACTTTCTTGATTTCAATCATCTCATTAAGACGGGAACCCAAATAGAAGATGCACTGTCTAAGGGTTTGAGATCGAGAGTTCCTTCTGATTCAAGAGAAGGAAAAAGACCTATAGTTGCACCTAAAGAGGTTCACAATATGAATACTGCCCCGCCAGCACGGAGAGTAAATTTTGGCGAAGGTCGCCCAGAGAGGAAAGAGCCAAGACGATTTGATCCTTTGCCGTATTCCTTGTCAGTAGCATTGAAGAAGCTGTTGAGAGACAAGAAGATTGAGCTGTTAGAGCCTAGGGAAGCTCCGAATCCTCTCCCGAGGTATTGGAGGAAGGATTACTACTGCGAATATCATCAGGGTGTCGGACATCTGACTGATAGATGTATGGCCTTAAAGCATAAGATCCAAGATATGATTGAGGCAAAGAAAATTTCTGTTGAAACTCCTAATGTCACTCGCAATCCTTTGCCGACACATGCAACCCCTCCACCAAATGTTTATGCAATCCTTACAGAGGAAGTTGTTTTAGACTACTCCCGTATTTGCTCAGTAATCTCCGAGGAGCCGTACGTGCTGAGATGGGAAGAGGGAGACAGTGATACAGAAAATGAGAAGCCTTATGTATTGTCTGCTCGGGCTGAGGGATTTGCAGAACCAGCTGAATGTTCATATGTCCTCAGACATGAAGAAGAGAACAACGAAAGAATCCCCTATGTTTTAAGGCTAGAAGATGAAGATTTATCACTGCTGGATGATCAATGTGATGAGCTCCGCCATGTCACACGTGGTGGACGAGTCTTCAAACCAGCTGAGCTCAGAGTCGAAAATCCCGCTGAGGTTGCAAGAGGGGTTGACCATCAGAAGCAAAAGCAGAAACTTGTTGAAGAGGAAGATAATAACTTGCTGAATCAGCTTAAGAAAACCCAAGCTAATGTTTCAATTTGGGGTTTACTGATGGCGTCGCCGAAGCACAGACAGGTTGTGCTCCATGAGCTGAATTCATCCCAAGTATCAGTTGAGATTACTCCTGATGAACTGGTCAGTTTAGTGGCCGCAACAAGAGTTTCCCAGGATCTGTCTTTTACTGATGAGGACCTGCCTCCAGAAGGAAGAGACCATGTTCGCCCTCTTCGAATAACCATAATCTGCAATAAAAAGAGAGTGCCGGAAGTCTTGATTGACAATGGGTCAGCTTTGAACGTTTGCCCGTTGAGTACTGCCACTACCCTGGGGTTTGGACCAGAAGATTTCATACCATCTGAGCAGGGTATACTAGCATATGACGGTACTAGAAGAGGCGTGATTGGGACTCTAGCGACAGAAGTCGAGATTGGGGGAGAGACTTTTGAAGTCGAATTCCAAGTGCTTGACATCAAAACCTCTTTCTTTCTTCTCCTGGGCCGACCTTGGCTGCATAAGGTCGGAGTTATTCCTTCAACGTTACATCAGAAATTAAGATTCATCCGGAATAACAGAATAATCACAGTGCGAGGAGATCCAGAACCTGAAGTCGGGCAGATAACCGCTGAATCAGTTGATGAGAATGTCAAAGATGTCAGCTTGACAGGATTCTCCCTAGAGGTCTCTACTATAACTATGGCGGAAGCCATGAAAGAGGGAATCATGTTTTTATCAAGTACCAACGTCAGTGTCGCAAGGATGATGCGACGATTTGGTTATGTTCCGGGAGCTGGCCTGGGAAGAAACCTGCAAGGCCTGACTGAATGGCCATTAATGAAAACAATAAATGGATTATTCGGGTTAGGGTATCAGCCTACTCGAAAGGAAGTCCAAGAAATGAAGGCTTACATGTTGAGATGGGCTGCATGCCGCCGCCGGGGTGTTGAGTTTCCAATGGGACCGTTCAGCATGGTCATGAATGGTAGATTCAGAAGGGAAGGGGCTGATTGTCCGTTTTACGGTTTTTCTGAGCCTTGGTATGATGAGACTGGGAAGAAGCTGCCAGGTCTAGAGATTTTTTTTACCAATGAACTGCCGAAGAACTTTTTCTTTGAGCAGATTGCAAAGACAGTTGAATCAGAAAAGCAAGACTCGGATTGGGTTGAAAATTTTGAATCAGAATCCCTAGACTCTTTGTTTCAGGTTGAGGCATCGGTTGTGGCAATGATTGGAAGGGACACACCCTTCATAAACCCAAGAAGCTCCATTACCCCAGCTGAGGGACCTTTGGATAACTGGACCTCACAGGTTATACCCCAAGTATTCTTTCAGTATAGTCCGGTCCTTTCAAAAGAGTCAGTCGTTTCAAAATTTGTGTCAGTTCCTGAGTCCGTCCCAGAGTCTGTCATTTCTAACTTTTCTTTTGATGCAGGTACTATAGAAGTCGGGTCTACTTCTGAAGTGGGTGACGAGTCTATTCTTGGTGGCGTCGAGTCCGAATTTGAGGACGTCCTCGTTGATTCTTTGTCTGTACATGTTTCCCATTGTGTCGATACTGATGTCGACTTATTTTTCCATTCTGTTTCAGAGTCTGTAAAGCCTGCTGTGGGTTATTTTACTGATGTAATCATTGATTCTAATGAAATAAAAGACTCCTTTGCTTACATTCCTGTACTTGTCTCTTCTACTGATTCTGCTTCTAAACCTGATCAAATAACTAATAATAAGAATCAAGACTCCCCATCCAATGAGGTAGCCGACGAAACTCCCCTTGAAATCAAATATATGATTCAACAAGAAGAGAATCGACGAGCTAAACCACTTGAAGAGGAAATTGAAACTGTAAATATAGGTGATGAAACCTTAATTCGGGAAATACGGATTGGCAAAATTTTATCTCCTGAGGAGCGTGAAGAATTAATCACCTTGCTAAAAGAGTTTAAGGAGGTTTTTGCTTGGTCTTACGATGACATGCCGGGATTGAGCGAGAACATTGTCCAACACAAATTACCTCTAATCCCGGGCATCAAGCCTAAGAAGCAAAAACTCCGGAAGCTTAAAACAGAATGGGAGTTGAAAGTTCATGACGAGGTTAAGAAACTACTCGAAGTGAAATTCATCGAAGTAGTTGAATACCCTGAATGGCTTGCAAATATTGTACCTGTACCCAAGAAAGATGGAAAAGTCAGGATGTGTGTCGATTTCAGAGATTTGAACAAGGCCAGTCCGAAAGATGATTTTCCGCTTCCGAACATTGATCTCCTGGTTGACAATACCGCTGGACATGCACTCTTATCCTTTATGGATGGATTCTCAGGGTATAACCAAATCAAAATGGCGCCTGAGGATATGATGAAGACGGCATTTATTACTCAGTGGGGGACATATTGCTACAGAGTGATGCCATTTGGTCTCAAGAATGCTGGTGCCACCTATCAGAGGGCCGCGACTACTCTTCTTCATGACATGATTCATAAGGAGGTCGAGGTCTATGTAGATGACATGATTGTCAAAGGCAGGACTCGGCCAGAGCATACGGTCGCTCTGAGAAAGTTCTTTGAGCGAATCCGAAAGTTTCAGCTTCGCCTGAACCCTAATAAATGTGTATTTGGGGTCACGTCAGGGAAGTTGCTTGGATTCATGGTCAGTGAAAGAGGAATCGAAGTGGACCCTCAGAAAATCAAGGCTATCCAAGAAATGCAACCACCAAAGACAGAAAAGCAGATTCGTGGATTCCTGGGCAAAGTGCAATATTTGAGGAGATTCATATCTCATTTAACTATGACGTGTGAACCCATCTTCAAGCTATTAAAAAAGAATTCCTCCAAGAAATGGAATGAAGAATGTCAGGAAGCGTTTGAAAAGGTCAAGCAGTGTTTGTCTTTGCCTCCTGTCTTATCCCCGGTCATTCCTGGTCAACCGTTGTTGATGTATTTATCCATCACAGATACAGCAATGGGTTGTATGCTTGCTCAGCAGGAGGCAGAGTCTAAGAAAGAAAAGCCCATCTACTACATCAGTAAGAAAATGTTGGAATATGAAATCAAGTACACTGTCTTGGAAAAGACATGTTTAGCATTGGTCTGGGCGACTCAAAGGCTTAGACATTATCTTCTGTCGAACAAGATATTTTTGCTCTCACGGATGGATCCGTTGAAATATTTGTTCGAAAAACCTGCTCTTACTGGAAGAACAGCCAGATGGTTGCTATTATTGTCTGAGTTTGACATCACTTATGTCACTCAGAAATCAATTAAGGGACGGGTCATCGCTGAGCAGCTGGCTGATGCTCCTGTTGAAGAGAATGTTTTTCTAAAAGCTGATTTTCCTGATGAAGAGATTATGGACATTGAAGAAGAGATTCCGAGTTCCAAGTGGCTTATGTACTTTGACGGAGCTGTCAATAATCATGGTCAAGGAATAGGGGCAGTTTTGGTATCTCCAAAAAAGGAGTACATCCCGATATCTATCAAGTTGCAGTTTGAATGTACCAATAATATGGCAGAATATGAAGCATGCATCGCAGGACTTGAGGCAGCTTTAGCTTTGCGAATTCAAGACATCGATGTATTTGGAGATTCAATCCTGATCATTTGTCAAATAAATGGGGATTGGAAGACAAAAGAGGCGAGGTTGATCTCGTATCATACTTATCTGGCATCTCTGGTCAGTAAGTTCAGGAATGTCACTTTTACCCATCTGTCAAGGACAAGGAATCACTTTGCCGATGCTTTAGCTACTCTGGCATCAATGTTAGACATTTCTGCGACAATGGAGGTTCAGCCTTTAGCTGTGAGGTTGCAATGGGCCCCCGCACACGTGAATGCCATTGAAATATCTGCCAGGTGTCCAGATGGAAAACCATGGTATACCGACATTCGAAATATCATTTCAGGCAAGGGGCATCCTCCTGAAGCTTCCAGCAAAGAGAGGAAAACTCTTCAGAGGTTCGCTGCCAACTTCATCATCTGTGGTGAAGAGTTGTACAGAAGGTCGTTTGATGGAATACAGCTTCTGTGTGTTGATGAAGATCAGGCTGCAGAGCTCATAGAACAAACACATGAAGGTGTTTGTGGTCCTCACATGAATGGTAAAATGCTATCAAGGAAAATCCTTAGACTTGGTTTCTATTGGCCTTCAATGGAAACAGATTGTTTCGCATTCGTGAAGAAATGTCATAAATGCCAAGTCTATGCGAATCTTATTCATGTGCCTCCGTCAGAGCTGCATTCTATGACCTCGCCATGGCCATTCTCAGTATGGGGAATTGATATCATTGGCAAAGTCTATCCCAAATCGTCAAGTGGACACGAGTACATCTTGGTGGCCATTGATTATTTCACAAAGTGGATAGAAGCTGCTTCATATGCTTCCATAACTTCCAATACAGTTGCGAAGTTCATCCGTGCAAACATCATTTGCAGATATGGAGTACCTCATGAGTTGATTTCTGACAATGGATCTCATTTCAAGAAAGAAGTAGTGCACCTGTGCGAAGAGTTTAAAATCAAGCATCATAAGTCATCTCCTTACAGACCGCAGACGAACGGGGCTGTAGAAGCAGCGAATAAGAACATCAAGGTCATAATCAGTAAGATGACCGAGACTTATAAGGACTGGTCAAACAAGCTTTCTTTTGCTTTATGGGCTTACAGGACA
The DNA here is from genome assembly GCF_043159265.1 of Tasmannia lanceolata. Taxonomy (NCBI): domain Eukaryota; kingdom Viridiplantae; phylum Streptophyta; class Magnoliopsida; order Canellales; family Winteraceae; genus Tasmannia; species Tasmannia lanceolata. Next base: position 13,751,689 of record NW_027518688.1, on the reverse strand, counting down.
TCGATCAGATCCTCTACAGGTGTAACTCCGTACTCTCTGGTGTATGGAATGGAAGCAGTCCTCCCTGTTGAAATGAGAATCCCGTCTCTAAGAGTTATGATGGAAGCGAATCTGCCAGAGTCTGAGTGGGCTAAAGCCAGACATCAGGAATTGCAGATGATTGATGAAAAGAGGTTGAGAGCCTTGTATCACATCCAAGGGTATCAGAGAAGAATTGAAAGAGCCTTTAACAAGAAAGTCAAGGTCCGAGACCTGAAACCAGGAGATCTCGTCTTGAAGTCTTACAGGGCACCGGTGTTTGATCCCAGAGGGAAGTTCAGGCCAAATTGGTCTGGTCCTTACATTGTTGATGAAGTCCTGCCTGGAAAAGCCGTGAGACTCCTCAATGAAAATGGAGAAAAATTAACAGAACCTACAAACCTGGACCAACTAAAAAAGTACTATGCTTAAATACACCAGGAGGCCGTCTTTGATCGATCAGAGCTTAAAAGCCAATTACCTCAAAGTCAAAAATCCTTTGCAAACACTTTTGAGCCTATAAACGAAAACATTCTTTCTTTGATAAACTCAAACCAGGGGCATCTTTTATGACTTGCGTCATAAAAGATATTGAGCCTGAACTACGCGGACCTGATTTCCATTTCTTTGGGGATACGTAGGCAGTCTGGAAGGCCAGATTCGGTCAAATACATGAAAACTTATCAAATGTTAACCTGTTTGAACCCAAGCCTACCTAAAAGTCCTTCTGGTGTACTTAGGCCCAGGTTTGTAGAGAAACAGAAAGAAAATAAAAAATAATGGAGTCTTAGACCCGCTAGACTGAAAACCCGCAAGGGCGGTCTAGGCAAAAGTTAGGGTTATTCGCCCGCTAAGCTGAAAACCTGAAAGGGCGGCTTAGGCAAAAATTAAGGCATGCGGTCCGCCAAATCGAAAACCTGAAAAGGTAATTTGGTCATGGCAGTGACTTCATAAAGGACAGAACCTCTGAAAGCCAGCAAGACTTTCATTTCTTCGGCGGCACTACTTCAAAGTCTGAGTAAGCACCGACGAAAATCCTTCTGACACTCTCAAGGCTAAGGGGGTTAAGACTAAGCAATCTAAGGGAATAATAACCATGATGGAAATACCGGAAAAAGGAATGAAACACCTTTAAATACGGTTTTCAAAAGATTTTAAGAGTGGTAGACTGTACCATTTTAAAAATACTTATCAGACTAAGAAGCAGGCCCAGTCTCTCTTAGAGTTTAAGTCCTCATTGGCTGGTTGTCCAAGTCTTTTTTCTATGTCGAGTCAAGTTCAAATTCCAGAGTCCTGTGTGGTTAATATTCCTCCCAAGGCTGGGGTGATGAAAAAAATGATGAATTTGTATCCCCTCAAGAGTGATGCGCAGCAGAGTTAAGTTCAGAAGATGGTAGATTCTCAAGTTCATCTGGCAGGCTTTCAAGCCCATATGAATGGCAGAGATCATCAGAAATGCAAGGCGGTTATTAGGCAGATGCAGTCTGTTGTAAACCTGAAAGCTTTGTAACCTCAAATATTCAAGAAGTGAAAGCATTTCAGCCTTTTTCCCTATGTTTTGCTCTCTTATGAATTTGTCATGGAAGTATAATAATACTAGGGGCATCTTTTTATGCCCTGAGCAACCAGGTCATAAAAGATATCAAATGAGTATTGATTGAGATGATTATTCTCAACAAATGAAGATAAGAGGAGTTTGAACACGGTCTTTGAATACAGCTCCTCAATCAAATTCCTTTGAGAGTCTGTCTCGACAATTCCTTTAAAGGTTTGTCTCGTCATTCAGCTGAGAATCTTTCTCATCATTTCATTGAGAATTTACCTCATTATCCTCGGCAGAGTTTCTACTCGCAATTGAAGTTTGTAAAAAAAAAAAATATATAAAAAAATCAAGCATTCGAAGAAATCAAATTCTCCCTGAGAGCATCCACCCCGAGTGAAGAAACCATTTTCTCCCTGAAAGCATCCACCCCTAGTGAAAATACTAAATTTTCTCCCTGAGAGCATTCACCCCGAGTGAAGAAGCCAATTTTTTCTGAAAGCATTCGCTCCAAGCGTAAAATCAAAATCAATTTGTTTCTTTGAAAAGTTTTCGCTCTAAGCGTAAAAATCACTTCATCTTTTTGAAAAGCAGTTCGCTCCAAGCGTAGAACCCAATTTGTCTCTTTGAAAGCATTCGCTCCAAGCGTAGAATCAATTTTGTCTCTTTAAAATCATTCGCTCCAAGCGTAAAATCAAAATCAATTTGTTTCTTTGAAAAGTTTTCGCTCCAAGCGTAAAATCACTTCATCTTTTTGAAAAGCAGTTCGCTCCAAGCGTAGAACCCAAATTTTTCTTGAAAGCATTCGCTCCAAGCGTAGAATCAATTTATCTCTTTGAAAAGCATTTCGCTCCAAGCGTAGAACCCTTTTTCTTCCTGAAAGTTTTCGCTCCAAGCGTAAAAATTTTCTTTTCTCTTTGAGAGCATCCGTCCTGAGTGTAGAAATCTGACAAATACCAAAACCATTCCATTCAAGACCCCTGAGGCAACCTTTCTATTTAAGACCCCTGAGGCCTCTCTTCCATTTAAAACCCCTGAAAAATCCATTCTATATCACAACCCCTGAGGTATCTGATCCTTCCAAAAGTCCAATATTAAAAATAAAAATAAAAAATCATCTTCTTCATTCTTTTTTCTCTCCAATCATTTTGGGCCAGTCAAAATGTGTTGTCTGTTCAGCTTTGACATTCGCGCGACAAGCACGCTATGCCAAAGAGGGGCATCTGTAGACACCCCATTTTGACTAAGCCCTAAACCCTCCCGGCTCATGCCAAATCAATCCGAATCTCAGCATTGGGGTCCCAAACTTCACTCTGAGCTTGATTAAGGCTTTATTTTAATCTCTGCAAAATTTCATCGAGATCGGAGTTCGTTTGCTTGGCAAACAGGCTGAAATGGTGTGTGCAGTGCAAAGAGAGGGTGGCCCACACTGTTTCTTTAATTTTCCCAAAATCCATGTATTTCAAGGAAAATCCGAGTCAAATCAAGACCTCAAATACCCATATATACATATTTGGAAGCCTTGGGACCTCAGAAAAACCCTTGCAAAATCCCAGAAAAATCCGCCAAGATATTGCACAAAAGACAAGGCAAGTTAGTGCAGTTATCAGCAGTAGGGGTGAATTATCCTGTTGAGATCGCACATTTGTGCGCCCATCAAATGGAGTGCCGATATCAACATCCCCATTTACCTATATATACCCATTTAAGCCTCATTTAAAAAAAAGAAAAAAAAAGGAAAAATCAGAAAAAGAAAAGAAAATCAGCAGAAAGGGAGAAAGAGAGATTCGGATTTTCTCTCGTCTCCGATCGGATTTTCCGATCAGATCCATCGGATCTCCGGCAATATATTTCACCATCTGATCCTTTTCTGATCAAACTCCTCCTTCTTAGGCAAGACTCCGATCCTTTTTCCGTGAGTTTACCGGCGGATTCGAGCTCCGGTTGATCTCCTCCCTCAACACCCTAGTTCCGGCCAAACTCCGGCCAGCTACGACTTTGTCTTTCTTATTCGTTAACTTCTTCACCTCTCTGTTGCATAATCCCTAGAAATTTTGAATCCTAGCTTCAAACCCTAGTTTTCCAGTCACCTCCTCCGTTAGATCTCGTCGGATCTCCGACAGAGATTCCGAGTAATCTTCTTCCTTCAAAGCCTGCTTTACTTTTACCAGATCTGTTGCTATAACTATCATCTGCTATCGCTTGAAGTCTAAATCCCTAAATTTTAAACTGTAGATCTAGAACTTTAAACTTCAAATCTGCTATTTTCCTTAGAGAAAAACCGAGATCCAATCTTTCAACATCTTTCTTCACAGTTTTTGCTAAAAATCCCATCGATTTCATTTTTATCTCATTAGATCTGAGAAGCAAGGAGTAAAAGCTCGAAGAGAAAGAAACAGAGACTTCATCCTTAGCTCATTCAGTTACTACAAGGAGAAAAGATTAATTAGAGAGAGGAGAGAGAAGTTAGAAAGCTAGAAAAGAGGAGTCAGATTTTCCTCTCCGGCCAGCCTCTACAAGTTCAAACTCACGTTTTCATTCAGAGATTCAGAGAAAGAAGGTTAAAATCAGCAGAGAGGGAAAAGGTAAGTAATCATTTCAACAAAAATGAACATGAATTTCTTGTTGTTTTGATTAAAATGCTAGATGCTTGAATGTGATGGTTTGTTTTTGCTGATGTTTACATTTTTGGAGCATATTTTCTAAACCTTTCCTAAAATTTTCTTTACTACATTACACCAGATTTACTTTTAATACTTCATAGCTTACGTGAGAGTATGTCTAAGTTGTTAAAATGAGTGATTTTTAATTGGCAAAGATAATGATTTCAAAGGAAATTTAGAACATGTTTTGATATACTTGTTAAGGGAATTTTAGAGCATATTCTATGCACAGTATGATGAAATTTTAGGATATGATCTGTTGCATTTATTGAGAGGATTTACAGTATATTTTGTTACACTAGTTGATAAGAATACAAAACATGATTTGTCACCTTTATTTACGTAATTCAAAGTATGTTCTGTTACAATGGTTAACAAAACATAGAATATGTTCTAGAGTGTATGGAAGTTAAAAAAAAAATAAAAATCCAATTAGCTATCTATGCTTTAAGATCCAAATCAGTTGAAGTAATTGAGATAGATGATGCCCTACTTAAGCTCACCCGTTTGGAACTTCTAAATGGTGCATATCATGATCTAGTTGTGAGTTCATCAATCCTATTCTGTCAAATGATGTTGTTATTATGAACCATTCAGAGCTTTTATTTTCAGAATTATTTTTTTTTATGAAAGAATTCCTTAATATGAACAGCCCTGTAGTTTTTTCTAATAACCTATGGCAATTACTATTATGAGTTTCCACATTATGTAGCTTCAGCTCTATTGTTCTCAAGAATCGGTTGGGAGTGGGTAGATTGTGACTAGTGTATTGGAATGGTTACATTTGGATTTTTGTACTATATTTGCGTGACCATTTGGATTATCCAACTGCTCTTATAGGTTTATGATTATTGCTTCACATTTATATGATGCATTGTCCCTTTATGAATGCTTGATTTGATAAATACCTTGTCATTTTCATAATCATATTTGGTTTACATGCGTAATTTCAGTCAACATGTTTCCCTTTTAGATTTTTCATAAGAGTGATTTGATTTTTTTTTTTACTTCTCTTTAAACATCAAGTGTCAAGCTGGGTTAGTACTGATGCTGAAATATGATTGTGATAATATCATTTTTTTTTATTTTTTCATCTTTTACCATCATACAAAAACCGAAATGTGTCAGATGACCCAAGCCCAATTTTGAAGGGAATTACTTAATTGTGATAATACTCTTTCCCCTCTTATTCTCTTTTCTTTAGTTAGAGAATTCTTCTCCTTTCAAAAGTCTTAAAGCCCATTTCACGCACCAATCTGTCATTGTTTCAACACATAAATCTGTCTCTATTTTGGCACAAAATTCGTCATTATGTTTGCACAAAATCTGTCTAGAAGCCAACTCCCTGTTATACATAAAATCTGTCCACAATTCAGTCATGATTCAACCCCTATTTTACTGTAGTTTATCCCGTGATTTAATCCCTGTTTTGAATGAGTCAGTCTTTGTTTTGGCATAATGCAAACCCAGTTTTAGCACAAAACAGCCCATGTTTTGGCATAGTTAAAACAGCCCTTATTTTATCATGGATTCAGTTCAGTTTTGGCATATTTATCTGCTCAACAGTTCAGCCTAACTTTGCACTAAAAATAATAGTTCAGCCTTGCTTTAAGCACGTATTTTACCCTCAGATTCTGTATAATTTTTCTGCACATATTCTATTTACAGATTCTGTCCAATTTTGCACATATTTTACTCACAGATTCTGTCCAGTTTTTCTGCACATATTCTATTCACAGATTCTGTCCAATGTTGCACATATTTTAATCCTTGAATCAGCCCCTGTTTAGTACAATCCTGACCATATATTTAGCTCACAGTTCTGCCAAAAGTACTGCCCCAGTTCTTGTGGTGTAAATTCATCCATATGCTCCAGTTTTTGCGCAAATTAGATCATGAACATTGGATATTGATAGCTGTTGCACACCTATATTGATGTTGGTACTATTAAACATTTGCACAGAGTTGTTCAAAGCTTTTCTTTCAAGTTCTCTATATAGTTGAGGTTCATTTTTCTTATTAGCTTCCCTTGATCTTTAAGATGCTTATCCCAATGGGACAAATTTGAAATACTTTGGATTTAAGGTGTGGATTATTTGGGTAGCAATGTTTTGTTCTCCTGTCTTTGTTTTGTTCATCTGTATTTTTATACTAAGAATAGTATTTAATCATTGCATATTGTTCATGGCTGAAAAGGTCAATATGGCTAAATTGTGATCATGTTTTCGTAAAAAAAAAAATATATTTTGTTGATTATGCTTCATATTTAAAAGAATATCCAATTATATTAACTGTATGACTGTTTTGGAAATATGACATTGTTTAAATGCTCTTATAGTATTTAGATACATTTATATTCGATCATCATATTCTTTTCTTTTATTTGGGCTCAAGAAAATGGGAGTTTTAGATGAAGTAATTGTTGAAGATAGAACATTTACAGGTTGCTCTATTAGAATTATGTGTCAAATGATCATGCTGGAATCATTATTTTTAATAATTTTTTATGTTATGTTCAGTATAGATTTTGCATACACATCTTGGAGTTAGTATTTGAAATTAGATGCTATAGGATAGTTGTTACAAATTCAATTTTTCTTTAAAAATGCTTGCATTACTATTGTAAAGTATAGTTTTCTTTTTTTACACCACCAACTGATACAAGTTCAATTAGCTACATAATTAATTTCGTATTGTGACAAAGGTACAGTTCCATGCTTTGGTATAATTTGTGTTTATTAGAATAAGAATGGGGATTATATGTAGGAGAGGGTGATGAAGGCGATAGCCCAAGCCCATTATTCTATACATAACTGCTGCCCTTTGATCTTTTTCACTAGCACGTAATTGCTGTCCACTGATTAGTTTACTACTTGCTGCCTTATTTATTTAAATAAATTATTAATAGGAAGAAGGAGATCAGATGACTACTCTGTTCGATATTATCGACATGAGTACTGTCTGATCTCAAGGCGGGTTTAGAAATATTATCATGTGTATATGATATCAGATGATTACTTTGGCATCATCTGATTTCATTGGAGTCCCCGTATTGGGGTTTGTGGTTGGTTTAGAAGTGTTTGATATTGTTTTTTTTACTTTATTAGGCTATCCAGCGGCTGGTCTGGACTAATTAATGTTAGTTATCATTTTATGATTGCAATTAAATTGTATATTCTTCTTTGCTTAGCACTTGATTTGTTTTTAGAGTGAAATTTGCAATTATCTGGCAGCTTTTTCTTCTCTCTTTGATAGACTAGCACAGTCTTATAGATTGCTGTTAATTTTCTTTAGATATTAGAATCCCCTTTTCTTGTAGGGCGATGAAGGCGCTAGCCCAAGCCCATCTCTAGGGGGACTTGCACAGTCCAAATAACATTCTATTTTCTCAAAAGACTTGCCTAGTCTTTTAGATCTAAATCTTCGGAGACAGGCATTGTCTCATTAATGAATCAACCTGAGTTAACCTCTAGAAGACTACCTCTAGTCTCATAGGTCTTAAACCCTCCTTTTTGTGCGTTGTTTGGTTTTGGGAGAACACCTTGCTCGGCTTGGCATCATACCCCTTACCTTATGGGTATTGGGTTGCACATTTGTTGCACCCTAGGGCTAGGTAGCTGTCCGGCCTGGTTAGGTGTTTTACCTAAACCAAATAGGCACAAGGTCTCTTTTTCCTTGTTCGCATTTTTTTTCCTCTATCCTACTTATATGTCTAAGAGACTTGCCCAGTCTCATTCTATTAGCATCTTCCTCTTTGTGCATCATTTGGTTTTGGGGGAACATCCTACTCGGCTTGGCTTCATACCCCTATCCTATATGGGTATCTGGTTGCACATTTGTTGCACCCTAGGGCTAGGTAGCTGTCCGGCCCGGCTGGATGTTTTACCTTTGCTAAATATGCACAAGGTCTTTCCTTATTACTTGTTGAGCTTTATCTTAGTTTGATTAGTCCATTAGCACAAGAATCCGTCTTTAATCTAGAGAGTCAATCCTCTTTTTCAGGAATCAAATTCTATCATCATAGGGGTTAGGATTCTATTTTACCTCTTATCAAATCATGTGTTTTTCTGTCCACTCTCGTAAGGTATAGGATGCTGTCCAACCCTTGCAGAGTTGTGTTTCTGTTCTTTTCCCCCGCAAAGTATAGGATGCTGTCCAACCTTTGCGGGATATTCGGGAGTCTGTCCTCCCCTTATGATGATAGGATTTGTTCCCTTTGAGTCAAAAATACTTAATAACAATAAAAACATCTAAAAAACACAAAAATCTCAAAAATCTTGAGTCATTAGGAGTAGTTAGGAAATCTATTTCGAACTACGTTGGCTTGATCCTCTTCCACGAGGTACGTAGTGCAGCTTGAGATTCTTATCTCAGGTCCAGCCAAACCTTTGTAAACAAATCATTTACCCATTTTAAGAAAAAATACCAAAAATCTTCAAAACTTTGTTTTAACAAGATCTTCCTCTAGAGTTAGGAGTTTGTCCTAGATGGAGAGTTTTAGAGTTTTGAGTTTGTCTTTGATGTGTTGTGTGGTTTGTTTGTGTTTGTGTTAGAGTTAGGAGTTTGTCCTAGAGTTATAGGAGCGCCTCCGTCCAATCAGTTGGTGATTCATATCGCCGACTGATGATTAAGTCTTGGATACGCTATTGATCCCATTGTTTCCCTTAGGGCGTACAGCCTAGCTACACATAGATTATAGGAACCACCTGCATTAGTTCAGGGCTAACCTGCATTTAGTTAAGGCATATAGGGTGTCCTAAAATCTACAATCCGTTGGAATTTAAATAATCACACAAGAAGCTTTAAGAACTAGTCCGGTCTTTTAGATCGAGTCTAGGATAGAGGTCTAGATGTCTTAGGCATCATAGCTTAGAATAGGTGCGAAGAACTACGTTGCCTTGATTCTCGTGGAGGCGGGGATACGTAGGCTTCTTTGGATGAACATCAGATCATCTAAAGACTCGGGCCTAGGTATAGATTAGAGTCTTAGGGTTGTATAGTATCGAGTCATTTTTCTATGTTTTGCAGTGTTTTCTTACTTTATTGCGCAGACCTTATACTTTTTTGGTGTGTCGTGCATGTGTTTGTTCATCAGAACTTAGACACCCATTAGGCATGTCACTTATAACCTAGCTATGCTCAGGTGACACATGTTTCTTTTATTTTATCTTGTGTGCCTTTGATTTCATCTCCGAGACATGCATGATTAGATAGACGTCTTCTCGGAGATATTCATTCCCATTCCATATGATTTTCGCCCAAAGCTCTTCAAAATTATTAAGTAAATGGCATAAGAGACCAGGTGTTTGCACTTGGGCGGATGAGGTGCTCTTTAGACCTTCCGAATTCGTAACCAGGCACGAACCTTATTTTATATCTCTGGTTATCCGTTGCAACAGAGCATAGTATGGGATCCAGGGCCCATTTGCCTTTTTCCTTGGATGGCGACTCTTCTTTGTTTAAGGTACGCCTCGAATCTGGGCTAGTCCCCGAATCGAGAGGTATCTCACCTTTGTATTGCCACTCATGCTGTGAGAGGCATTTTCTTTCGAGAGTTCCTTGGTAGAGCTCTCCATTCACGTGGATGATCCATAGAGACTGTTAGTGCGTGGGGGCACACGTCCCTCACCGCGGACTCTCTCGGATCGGGGTCCACAACAGCTTCAACCACTAGTGGAGTAGATGGAATCCAATCCAATCTGTGAGTGAACATGAAGTAGATGGAATCCAATCCAATGAACAAATTTCGACGACCCTACACCAGTGCGGGACAGAGTTTGCACAACTCCTTAATGACATTGATCACTATTCACAATGTTGCAACCACTATTGATACCATTTCAACCACTAATTACACAGCTACAAACCATTCCAACAATCCTCAACCGCTAGTGGAGTGGATGGAATCCAATCCAATCAGTGAGTGAACATGAAGTAGATGAAATCCAATCCCATGAACAAATTTCGACAGCCCTAAACCAGTGCGGGACAGAGTATGCACAACTCCTTAATGACATTGAGCACTATTCGCAATGTTGCATCCACTATTGATATCATTTCAACCAGTAATTACACAGCTTCAACCACTGTTCTAACAATCATCAACCACTAGTGGAGTAGATGTAATCGAATCCAATTAGGGAGTGAAAATGAAGTAGATGGAACCCAATCCAATACACAAATTTGGATAACCCTAGATCAATGCGTGATAGAGTTTGCACAACTCCTTAATGACATTGACCACTATTCACAATCTTGCAACTACTATGGATATCATTTCAACCAGTAATTACACAGCTTGAATCACTGTTCGAACAATCATCAACCACTAGTGGAGTGGATGGAATCTAATCCAATCAGTGAGTGAACATAACGTAGATGGAATCCAATCCATTGAACAAATTTGGACAACCTTAGACCAGTTCGGGACAGAGTTTGCACAACTCCTTAATGACATTGAGCACTATTCACAATGTTGCAACCACTATTGATACCATTTCAGCCACTAATTACACAGCTTCAACCACCATTCCAACAATCCTCAACTGCTAGTGGAGTGGATGAAATCCAATCCAATCAGTGAGTGAACATGAAGTAGATGAAATCCAATCCCATGAACAAATTTCGACAGCCCTAAACCAGTGCGGGACAGAGTATGCACAACTCCTTAATGACATTGAGCACTATTCGCAATGTTGCATCCACTATTGATATCATTTCAACCAGTAATTACACAGCTTCAACCACTGTTCTAACAATCATCAACCACTAGTGGAGTAGATGTAATCGAATCCAATTAGGGAGTGAAAATGAAGTAGATGGAACCCAATCCAATACACAAATTTGGATAACCCTAGATCAATGCGTGATAGAGTTTGCACAACTCCTTAATGACATTGACCACTATTCACAATGTTGCAACTACTATGGATATAATTTCAACCAGTAATTACACAGCTTCAACCACTGTTCGAACAATCATCAACCACTAGTGGGGTGGATGGAATCTAATCCAATCAGTGAGTGAACATGAAGTAGAACGAATCCAATCCATTGAACAAATTTGGACAACCTTAGACCAGTGCGGAACAGAGTTTGCACAACTTCTTATTGACATTGAGCACTATTCACAATGTTGCAACTACTATTGATACCATTTCAACCAGTAATTACATAGCTTCAACTAGCATTCCAACAATCCTCAACCACTAGTGGAGTGGATGGAATTCAATCCAATCTATTGAACAAATTTCGACAACCCTACACCACTGCGGGAGAGAGTTTGCACAACTCCTTAATGACATTGAGCACTATTCACAATGTTGCAACCACTGATGATACCATTTCAACAAGTAATTACACAGCTTCAACCTGCATTCCAACAATCCTCAACCACTAGTGGAGTCGATGGAATCAATCTAATCCAATGAACAAATTTGGATAACCCTACACCAGTGCGGGACAAAGTTTGAACAACTCCTTAATGACATTGTGCACTATTCATAATGTTGCAACCAGTATTGATATCATTTTGTAGACACCCCCATTTTGCTCCGCCTTAGTCAACAAAGAAGTTAATGTTTTTCTATCGGTTCTTCGGTGTTTTCCATTCCCGTGTCCATCTCTTATATTTTCTCAATCTTTTCAATCATTTCCGCAATGTTCTGCAAATTTCTTTTCGCTAAGTGTTGAGAAAGGTTATTCACGAGAATCCGAGCAAGGGGGAAGTTTGGACCCATTCGGTGGGCCCGCATTGAACATTTGTTTAAATTTGGATCAACAGGGGGGCCGCATATTGTTTTAATGAAAAATGAGTGTTGAGCCTACTTCGATCTAATGCATACAGATGTCCATCAAGTTGAGCAATTCAGATCAAACCAAGAAAATGATTTGGGGCATAACCCATTTTGGTTTTAGCCCAATCCAATAGTAGCTCGGATTATCCCATGAAAAATAATTTGTGGGCCCAACCCATTTGTATTGCGGCCCACTAATTGGGCGGATTGGATCATCTAATGAAGAAGATCTAGAGGGCGTGGTTAATCAATTGGATGGCTTGGATCAGCCCATAGGATTGATTAGGGGAGTACGATTAATTCGCATTTGATGCTCGCAATTTGGATGATGTGGATTAGCCCAATGAATTGAATGGTTTGGATCATCTTCCATGTGTTGCTCGGTCCCACATATGGACCTTGCATGTTGAAATTTCTTAAAAAAGAATTGGCTGAGGGAATGTCACGTGAGTATAATGCAATTACTAATTTAATAAATTGCTTTTCCCACCTATAGAAAGCTTAATTACATATCCTTGTAAAAACAGCAAGTTTTCATATTCTTTCCAAGAAAAAATCCGTGGCTTATTATCCTTGTAAAAACAGCAAGTTTTCCTATTCTTTTCAAGAAAAAAATCTGTGGCTTATCATCCTTGTAAAAAAAGCAACTCATGCTATATTTGGACGTAAATAATGCAAATTCTGTTTTTGTTAAATAGTTGCTGTTTATGTTTTGGTGGCTAAGATGATCAAAATGGCAATATGGCGACTAATTCTAAATCGAAGAGGGCGGCCATCCGGAGTTGCTAGATTGATGTAATGCCCCCATATATGTTGGGACGATTGAGCAAAGCTAAAAAAAAGGATTTTTTAGAAAGAAAAAAAAAAGCAAAGCTATCGGATCTCTCTGTAAAAGAAAAAAAAAAAAAGGGGACGTTGGCTCTGTTGAGCTCTCTCAAAACTTCCTCAGCCTCTCGGAGGATTCTTCATCGTTCGTTCTCCTCTTTCTCCCTCAGTTCCCCTACCCTGGCAGCAGCAGCTCTCTCGTTCGTCTCTCTGTTTTTCGGCCACTCAACAGCAGCTTTGGAGGAGGATAGTCGAAGAAAAAAAAAAGAAAAAGAAAACCTCTCGGCAACTGGTCGGGAGTAGGGATCTGTTTCTTGATCATCCTCGCTCACGCTCTGTTTTTCATCTCCTCACTCACGCTCTGTTTTTCATCTCCCCACTCCACTCTCACGTTTTTCATCTCCCCACTCCACTCTCTGTTTTTCTCCCCACTCCACTCTCTGTTTTTTTTAACTCCCTACTCACCCTCTGTTTTCAACTCCCCACTCACGCTTTGTTTTTTTAACTCTCCACTCTCCCTCTGTTTTTCTCCCCACTCTCTCTCTCTGTTTTTTTTAACTCCTTACCTTCCCCTCTGTTTTTCATCTCCCTCACCTCTCCCTCACTCATCACACTATTTTTCCTCTCCATCATTATCACTCTCAATCTCTACTCCTCACAGCCATCACAACCTTTCTCTATATCGCAACCCTCTCTCACTCAAAAACCAGAGTACCGTATTACCCTGTTTTCCTCAACTCTAAATATTCGATTGGTTTAAAAAAAGAAAAAGAAGAAGAAGGAGGATAGCTCGTCTCCCCATCTCTCAAAACAGAAGATAGTCTCTGTCATTCTCGAACTCTCTGTCATTCCCTCAGTTCTATCTCTCTCTCTCTCTATTTCTCTCTCTGTCATTCTCGAACTCTCTCTCATTCCCTCAGTTCTATCTCTATCTCTCTCTCTATCTCTCTCTTTATCTCTCTCTCCATCTCTCTCTTTATCTCTCTCTCCCCATCCACAGTGAGAAAAACACAGTAACAAAAAGAAAGAAAGGGCATCAGATCGAGCGTCGGCCGGATTTTTTCGAACTCTTCGGCTTTTGGATTCGGCGAGGATCTCCATCACAGGTAGGTGCACTATTCTCAGATTTTTTCAGGAGTATTTGGTATTTTTATATATATTTTTACATGATTTTAACATTTAATTGATTTTAATTCAATATTATGTGTGTGTTCAAAATCATGATCTACATGAGTGTTTCAATTCCGATTTATCTCGAAATTTAATATACTGATCTATTTAAATAGATTAAAATAACCATCGGATTGGATCGGACATTGGATCAAAGGATTTCAAAAATTTGAGCGAAGAATGAAATTTCATTTAAAATAATGACTGAGAAATTTTGAAATTGGAAAAATAGCTATCTCAGGATGATCTATTTTTTGGAATTTTAAAATTTTCTTATGTTCATCATATCGGAACAAGGTTAAAGGACATTTTCCGAAGTCGTAATTTTCTCAAAAATCATGTTTTAAAAATAGAAAACTCTTTAAAAACATCTTTTTGACGAAGAAAAATTAAATATATACTAAATAGATTCCAAAATTAATGAAATTTCATGGGAAAATAATATGGTGCTGATACATTCTACCATGAAATTTTTAAAGATTTTTGGATTTTATTTGGTATGTTATTTGATGCTTTCTTTGAAAACAATTAGATTTTGTGAGATTTTTTACTGACATCCAATCACAGTTAAAATTGTTAAAAATTTTACAGTAGTCTTATATTCTATATTTCTTGCTTCTGTAAAATTTTTAATTGATTTGGATCTCGTTTCCTAAGGGATGTAGTGTAAATTCATAATTTGGTCTTAAAATTCAAAAATCCGAAATTGATAGTAAATAGTCTCTAAAATTCATCAAAATCTCACATCATGCTACGTTTACTCATATCTTACTACTGTAGAAATTTCAATGAATTTAGATTTCTATTTCTAGTAGTTTCTGTGTTATTTTAACAATCTGGTCTCATTATTGTTAAATCAAAAATAAATAGGAGTTTAATATAAAAATCTGTGAAACTCATCCAGTAAGCTACATATATTCCCATCTTATTTCTGTAGAAATTTCAGTTCATTTCAAATTCGTTTGCAATAAGTTCACTTGTAAAATCATTCATGAGGTTTAAAATTGATAAAATCCACTAAAAATTGAAATTAATTAAAAATCATTATAAAAATTTCTAAAGAACCTTAAACTTCTGTCACATATTCATTCCTTAATCCATTGAAACAGAAATATTAGGATCCTTAGATTTCCCTGGTAAAATGGCCAGTGCATCCATAATCGTATCTCAATTGCAATCGATCTTTGACAATTTGAATATTTAAGCCATAGCATGTTATTGGCTCCGAGGTTTACTGTCCACGGAAATCTTGAGATATGCCAGGCAATAAGGTGCTATAACTTAAGTATTAAATTGCACAAGGAAAGAGCGCACGATTCCCTTCCGTGGATGCTATTCGAGGCCGAAATTTGTGAACCGTAGAACCTTTGGTATTCCTTAAATGTTCAGAAACCGAAAATCCTTGAAATCTGAAATTCATTAACTTCAAGAAATTAAATCGATTTGTCTCGTGTCTTTCGGAACCATTGGATTATGGTTTCCGTCATAAGAACCATTAGAGCCCAATTTAGAAACACTTACGTCATGTCGTGTCCTAGGTTTTAGGGAGTCTTAGGTTTTAGGGAGTCCTAGAGTTAGGAGTTCAGCCTCATCACGGACGTTTGCTATGGATAGCAACCGTGCCATAGGTCTAGTTACACTAGTCACCCAATCTTTCCCTAGGACAAGCTTAGTTACCTAGGATGTAGGTTAACCTGCATTAGTCTAAGGGACAACTTGCATTTAGATAGGATCATATAGCATCTTAGATGAAATCCTAGGATAATAAAATCCTCAACTTGAATTAAATAACTTTTCTTAAAACTGTAGAAACAGTTAATCCAGTCTAGGTCGGTGTCTTAGTTAAGTTAGGCATAAGTAGCTTGGCTAGGTGCACCGAACTACGTCGACTCTGATTCCCAGTGAGGCTTGGGTACGTAGGCAGGTTGGATGCTTGATGGCATACCAATCACGAGTCGGCTCCACACATAAGTGGGGTTTTGTACATTAATCCTTAAATTAAAAGTAATTAAATCACATAGGACTTTCCATGAAAGTAATACCTTCCATTCTCGTAACCAGGTAACGAGTCTAGATTTCTGGTCATTTATGGGTCCTAGATCCCTCATCTAGGTGGCGACTCTGTCACTCTCTTTTGTGTGGAATTCGGATTGCCTTAGTGATCCCAAGTTCACGGAAAAGATGAATTAAATCACACTTTGCTAGGCTCGGAGGCTTACCCCTGCCCTTATGGGTACTGGGTTGCACGCTTGTTTGCACCCTATGGCTTGGTTGCTACCTGCTTGGTGTAGACACCCTCATTTTGCTACACTTTAACCAACAATAACCTAATATATTGATCCATCGAATTTCACTGGTAAAATATGCATCATCACATTCCCCGACAACCAAAATGATAAAGAGATGTACCTGGTAAGACGATTAGATCCGAAAATTTGGAAAAATGCCCTGATTGGTGACTTAGAGTGTTAAATCCATGTAAGAGTCCCTCTATCATGGATTTATATGTTTTAAGGCAATAATATCTCGATCTGACTTTACGAATCATCAATCGGGACAAAATAAGCTTGGGTTACTTCACAACCCGGGCCCTGATTCCATTCCGAGACCTGATTTCCGTAAATCTTCAGATCAAGGGCCGATCTTGACCTGAGTGTCTTTCTTTACCAAGGATTTGTGATCATTTAGTCAAAATAATATCAATCAAGGTTAATCTCAAATCCGGATTAAACATTGGGTTACTTAACTAAGCAAAAACCTAGTGAAAAGTCACGGATCAAGGCATGATGAATGAGATCCGTCGAAATTATCACATTAAATCTTTTAATGTCTTAATTGGTGTTGATATATTGGTTTAATAGTTTTAACCGTTGATCCAAAAATTGATCAAGTCGGTTGGTTCGTTTGGATCACCGATTTGCCCAATCTTTGAAAAAACGATATGCCGATAAAAATCGATGGCTTTCATTGGTCAAAAATTTGAAATCAATATTTCTATGGCAATATTGGGCTTCAACGAAAGAGTAAAAATCAAGGATTCCAAAGGTGAAAAAATTATCGAAATCGGATGCCAAAATCTCCGGAAAACGATATTTTTCTGTTTCCGCGAGTGTTCTCTCTCCTCACATTCTCTCTCCTCTCACCACACGTTTTCCCAAGCTTGGGAAAACGTATATTGTTTTCCTCTCCCCTATTTTTGAATATTGTGTGGATACCTTAAGATTTGGTGAAAATCTTTGCAAATTAGGAATAGAACAAGTGTCATAATATTACTAGTTCAAGTAATTGCCCAAAATTGAGAAGGGGACATGTCCACACTTTATTGGAAACCAAATATTCTAAAATTTGGACGTTTCTTTTCTCATTCTAAATTTGCAATGACACATGGCATGCAATGAATTGTTTCTTAAATAATGCAATCAATCTTCACTATTTAAAACTCTTTCTATTCTTCACAAGCCCACCAAAATTGGACGTTCTTTCCATCATATATGGGTGTTTCCAAAAGATTGGGTTGGAATATTCTAGGAGCTTTTCATCCATACCATCAAATTGTCTCTCACCTTCAATTTTTAATCTCCACCCTACCTTTCCCTCTCCTCCTAACTTAGTAACCTTGGTCACCCATTCACCTATTAATACCCCTCCATTGCTCCATCCCAAGACAACTCAAGACTCCCTCTCTCTTTCTCCCTAAGAAATTCGCCCTCCTCTCCCTCAACTCATGCAGCCCACTCAACTGTGCATTCGTTTCCAATCTACCACATCGACACTCTTTCGCATTCGTCCATCCAAGGCGGCATCAACTAACGGTCGGTGTGCGTAAAAGCCAAAGAAGTGTGTACGAAGGCACCGTGTGGATCGACTTCAACCGTCACGGTCGAGGTAGGTACTTGTAGAATCACTTTAATCGTGATTATCTTAGCCATATTAGTTTGCATTCATGATTAGGGTATGTCGAATCAAAGTTATAATTTGGTCATTAGAATACATGATAGAAGTTTGCATATTAGTTCGTATTCTGATATATCTACTCATATAGTTTGCATGATTAGTCTGCATACCTGAGTCATTCTTTAGTTTTTATGATGGCTTCCCTCTCAATCCTAGCCCCAACAGCTTACCCAACCCAACAGACCCCATGCTTAGCCAACTAAACCCAACTCAACCCATTTCAACCGGACCTATTTTCCACCCTTACCCAAACCCAAGACCCATGTACTGTGTGGAACATAACCAAATCCATATAAGTTTCACTGTCCCCCATCCTAAAACCCACATTAGTAGAGCCATGTCATCCAATTGGCCATAGACCATACCCTCATGTATTCTGTTAGAAAAATTAAACCCATATGATCATACACCCGGTTGAAATCCATTATGCCCTTTTTGATGGCCATGAGTCATGCCCCCACGCATTCCATTAGAATCCAGAATGGGGATGTGAACGAAATATCCAGTGCATTGTGGCAAAGTCACATGGCCGAGAACCATCAACCCGAAGCTCAATCCGAACCACACCATCCAGACTTGACTCAACCAACCCGGTCCAACTCGATCTAACCGGTCCAACTCGGACCCCACCTAACCTTTACCCAAAAGTGGGCCCGGCCCCGCGATCAGCCCTACAACTCGCACTTTAACCCGCCCCGCATCAGCCCCGCAACTCGCCCCCTAACCCGCACCCCTAAGCCGCACCCAAACGTCAAGCCCAACCCAAGCCGCACCCCGCACCAAAAGCCGCATCCACCCAAGTCGCTGCTCAACCACAGCCGCATTCCACCCAAGCCGCAGCCCAATCCAAACTCGCACCTCGAACCTGAACCCGAACCTTAAGCTTGAACCCCACCCGAACCTAACCCAGCGAACCGGTTCAACATGGACCCAACCCATATTCAAACACGACCCACCCGGTCCAATCTAACCCAATCCGAGTCAACCCCAGTTCAACCCCGTCCAACCCAAACCTAATTCGACCCAACCCGGTTTAGCCCCAACCCATGGTTCAACCCCGTCCAACCCGGACCCGACTCGACCCAACCCGATTTAGTCCCAACCCCGATTCAACCCGAGTTAACTCAAGGCAGCACGAGTTCGTCTCGAGCCAATCCAATCCAATCCGGGTCTGACCTGGTTCAACTCATTTCAATCTGAGCCACGCCCAAGTCAGGCTCAACCCAAGCTATGCCCTGACCGAACCCAAACCACCCTTATCCAAATCTATTCCTGAGTGTGCATTGTGCACATAGGCAATGCACGTATGAGTAATATACATATCTCAAACCCTCTATGTGCTGCATGCATGTAATTAAAATATGATTTTGGACCCATGATTCAAGATCCACCGAAACAGCCATGAATGCTTGAATCCATGCATTGTGTGTCTACACTTGCCCTCATTATAAATAATCAAATACCCTCGTATATTCACTCATTTCTTATATGTGCTGTACACACATAACCTCTCAACCCAACCCACTTGGCCCGACCCAAGCAATTCCAGTCAACCCAAGCCTAACCTAGCCCCAACTCGCCCATACACCGAACCCAATCCGTGCCCCAACCCAATCTAAATCCACACCCCACACAGATGAACCCAAACCCGCAACCCGATCCAGCCCCAACACGAACCCACAACAAACCGTCACCCCGGACCCGAACCGTCACCCCTAGCCTTCTTAATTTTATTTGTGTTCAACTGAACCGACCCCAAGTTTCACCCAAACCGGTCCAACCCGGATCTGCACCGTAAAACCCATCCGGACCCGCTCGGTCCAATTCAGCCACACCCGACTCAATAGGGGCTTGACTCAACCCAAATTGGACCCACCCGGTCCAACCCGGTTCAGCTCGGCCCAACCTGGACCTAACCCGACTCGACCTGAGTTAAGCCCAAGCTAACCCGGTCCAACCCTGGTCCAACCCGGACTAACTCGGTCTAGCCCGGGCTCAAGCCATTCCAACCCAACCGAGGCCCAATGCAACTTAACCTTTACCCGAAAGTGAGCCCGGCCTCGCAATCAGCCCCACAACCAGAACCCGCACCAACAGCCCATCACCTAATCCAAATTAGTCCAGCCCGGACCCCCATCACGTTGACCCAAATCCCGCGGTCCGATCGGCCTTAACCCCAAGCATCATTCGGCCATGTCATGGGCTACACACATTCAGCCCAACCCCCATGGCCCAAGACCTATTTGGCCTCACCCCACACCCTTCGATTTCACATCCCCCAACCAGTAGGCCAAGTTGCCCATACCAATGCACTGTGCATAAATGCTTAAACCTTGAACCTATTGTGTCTAAACCCTTGGTGTACATGAGTGCTTTGTCTGTGAATGCGTGAATCCATTATGCCGTGCATGCACATGTACAATGTAATCAAATTTGATATGCACTGTCCCAATCATGATTAACTATACCAATGCACTGTACATATGTGTGTGCTGTGCACATTAAAATGCTTACACGGTGTTGTATACCTGTGAGTAATTAAAACATGCAAAACAATGGGTGTGGCTCACATGCAACACAATCCAACCCAACCCAGCCAACCCAATCAACCCAACCCGGTTCAACTCAGCCCCACTCAGACCCGCAACCCGACCCCAACCCAGTTCAGTCCCAATCCAGTTCAACCCAACCTGATTCAACCCTAACCCAACTCGGCTCCGCCTAGTCCACTACCCGATCCAATCGACCTCATCCGGATCTAAACCGAGTCAACCCGAGTCAACCTGGATCAAACCCGAGTGCAACTCTTCACCCAACTAAGTTGCACCTCCTTTCCTTATCAAGTTACACTCCATGCCTAATCGAGTGGACCCACCCCAGCCAAGTAGACCCCGCTAGTTGAACCCCTGGACCCCAATCGAGTTACACCTCTATGTCTGAATCTATTTGGCCGAATTTCGCAAGTCCAGCTCTTTCAAATTCCCAAAATGAAGTCCTTGTGACTCAATTCATGCTTCAAATCCAAATTCCCTATTCTAGCTTCTAAAGCTAATCCGAATCCCAATTCCAATTCTTAATCTCAACCACCCCAATGGAACTACGTGTGGCTTGATCCCCATCATGGGGTACGTAGGCAATTTGGCACTCCCAAGTTCAGTCGCACATTTCTCCATCATTCTCATTCCCCTACACCCTTCTTCGTCCCTTCCATCCCCCTATTCACCCTTTCCTTTTCCTTAAACCCTTTTTGCATGTTAGATGTTTTCTTTTGCTTGGTTGCATGATTAGTTGCATGTTTAGATCTCTTTAATTGTTCTTATCATAAGCTTAGAATCACATGCTAGTTGTTTTGCTTTTTAGTATGTTAGTTGCTTTCTTTGCATGATTAGTTGTGTTTGTTAAATTTGGAACTCAAAAGAATTCAAAAATCGTAAAGAATCTAAGAACTCATAATCATCTAAGATGAAAAATCCCAATCTCCAAAACATAAAGTTCTAGGCTCTAAACTTAGAGATCACATTCTAGGTTTTCAAAATAGAATTCTTAGAATCCAAAGTTTACAAATATACTAAAAATGTAACTTAGGTCCATTGCATTAAATCTAGGTTCATATAGCATAGGTCACTCCACCTCAAATCAATCAATCTAATTCAACTCAAACCGAATCGTAGTAATCTCATGAAATGTCAAAAACACTCACATAGGCACATAGGCATGTAGTTGCATGTAGGATGCACTCCTGGCCCGCATGAGTCTAAGCTGTGAACGGCCAAATCATTAGTAATGTTTAGATTTCTAAAATAAAACTCGCATTCACCCCCTTAGTTAAACCTGAATAATTAAAGCTTTTAAAAAGTTAGGCAAGGTCGGTGCTGTACACTTCGTGCGGTACACCTTCCGACTTCGTAACCAGGTAACTTACCCAGAATTCAAAACGCAGACCAAATTAACAGAGTTAATCATGGGTCCTAGATCCCTAATCTAGGTGGCGACTCTGGTCAGTTGCTTCTTTCGTCAAGTTAGGACTTTTATCCTAAATTTGTGAAAAAGGCAATCATATTCAAAACCAATGGATAAAGGCGCTATCATCATCATCTTAAAACACACCCTCGTGGGACCACCCCCCTCGGGACGGGATCCACACTTGGTTGGGCAATTAAAATCAATAATAAAAAGCACACGCCATTCGCGTGGGTACGAGAGACCAAGAGAGAGCGTGGCGGCTCACGCCCCACCCCTCTCGCGGGATCGGGTCCCACACATTTCAACCAGTAATTTTGCAGTTTCAACCACTGTTCTAACAATCATCAACCACTAGTGGATGTAATCCAATCCAATCACTCAACAAGAAGTAGATGGAATCCAATCCATTAAAAAAAATTGGACAACCCTACACTAGTGCGGGAACAGCTGAACACCTTAATGACATTGAGCAATTTTGACAATGTTGCAACCACAATTGATACCATTTCAATCACTAATTACACAGCTTCAACCACCATTCCAACAATCTACAACCACTAGTGGAGTGGATGGAATCCAATTCAATCCATTCGAATGAACAAATTTGGACAACCAGTGTGGGAAGAGTTTCGACAAGTCCTTCTGCACATTAATGACTTCTCGCAGTGTTCCAACCACTATTGATACCATTTGAACTAGTAATTACAGAACTATTTCAACAATCCTCAACCACTAGTGGAGTGGATGGAATCCAATCCAATCACTATATATGAACTAGATGGAATCCAAAGAGTTTGAACAAAATTTGGACAACCCTGAACCAATTTCAACAACAAAATTTGAAACATTAACCGGTATTGACAGTGTTGACACCTCTATATGAATACCCTACACACACAGTTTCATTGCCACTATTAAAGTAGCTCAAATTCATCCCAATGACACAATCCAATCCAATTCAATCAAATCCAATCCAATGACACAATCCAATCCAATGACACATTCCAATCCAACCCAATCCAATAGAATCCAATCCAACTCAATCCAATCCAACAATAACATTCGAACAACCTCGAACCAGTGTGGGAACAGTTTGAACAACTGCTAACACAGTTATCCACCACTATTCCAACAATCCTCAACGACTATTAAAGGATGGAATCCAATCCGATGAGACAATATCTACTACATGGAATCCAATCCAATGAACGACATTTTAACAACTTTAATAGCATTTAACGATTGACTTTAGCACATGTTTCAGGATTGAGTATTATAACATAAATCAAAACTATATACACTCTACAAAAAACAAACCACAAAACTACATACACAATATACAAAACTACATACACAATATACAAAAAATAAAATAAACACATTTAAAACCATAAACATATTTACCTACACAGATTTACCTAGCTTTTAAACTCCAAACGTAGCTTTAATGGTGGTAGAAGGAAAAGTGTTGTTGTTGAAGAAGAAGAAGAAGAAGAAGAAGAAAGCTTTGGTGGTAGGTAGAAGTCACGTCTAAAATAGAAGTGAAAAAGGGATAAAATAATACTTTTCTCTTTCTCCAAAGACTTCTGACATGTAGATGGGCAGGATGGGCAATTTTGTCTCAAAAAAATCTGTGAACAGTGAAAGCACTTCACTTTGGACTCACTTCCTCTCAATTCTCTTCCTCTCCCACTCTCCTCTCACTCTCCCAACACAATAAACAAATATTCCATGGAAAAAAACATTATTGGATGGCAGACATGGACTAAATGTAAATCTATTTGTAGATATGATATTTGGTAAATGTAAAGTTTATGATTATCAAATAGTTTATAAATCTAAACTCCTTGCTGCTATTAAATACGTTACGTAAAAGCAATTATAGCGAGGGAATCTACATAAACATGCCATATTGTAATGCGGTTACACACACAATGAATATATTGCAAACACAGCAACAAAATACTTAAAAATACACACAGCATTATAAAAAGGAAAAAAAATAGGGCAAACTACTAAAAACCTCATAAATCAAAACCTATATAGTAAAAAAACCCCAAAATTTTCTTAATTACCAATAACATCATCTTTTGAAATAATTAGCTTTTAAGTTTTTTCTTTACGTATTTCACCCTTTAACATATTACGCTTGGTACAAATCCCTATAATCTCGCAACTCCCTATTAGGGCTTACACCATATAAAGACTCCTCAAATGAAGCCATCTCCTGTTTCCATTTCAAGTACTGAATCTGCTCTTAAAACTGATAACATTAATAATGATAATCAAGATTCTCCCTCTGATGAGGATGCCGACGAAACTCCCCTTGAAATCAAACATATGATTCAACAAGAGAAGAGTCGCCGAGCAAGGCCACTCGAAGAGGAAATTGAAACCGTAAATATAGGTGACGAAACCTTAATTCGGGAAATACGAATTGGCAAAACTTTATCTCCCGAGGAGCGTGAGGAATTAATCACTTTACTGAGGGAGTTCAAGGAGGTTTTTGCTTGGTCTTATGATGACATGTTAGGATTGAGCGAAGACATTGTCCAGCATCGATTACCTTTAATCCCTGGCGCGAAGCCGAAGAAGCAAAAACTCCGGAAACTCAAAACAGAATGGGAGATAAAAGTTCATGACGAAGTTAAAAAGCTACTTGAAGTAAAATTCATTCAAGTTGTCAAATATCCAGAGCGACTAGCAAATATAGTGCTGGTGCCCAAAAAGGACGGAAAGGTCAGGATGTGTGTGGACTTCAGGGACCTCAACAAGGCAAGTCCGAAGGACGACTTCCCGCTTCCGAACATTGATCTTCTGGTTGACAATACAGCTGGTCATGCTCTATTATCTTTTCTTGATGGGTTTTCAGGATACAGTCAGATCAAGATGGAGCCTGAAGATATGATCAAGACAGCGTTTACTACTCAGTGGGGAACTTACTATTACAGAGTAATGCCTTTTGGGTTGAAGAATGCAGGTGCTACTTACCAGAGAGCTGCGACTACTCTTCTTCATGATATGATCCACAAAGAAGTCGAAGCCTATGTAGACGATATGATCGTCAAGGGGAAGACTCGACCGGAGCACACTGTCGCTTTAAGAAAATTCTTTGAAAGAATTAGAAAGTATCAGCTTCGTCTGAACCCCAGCAAGTGTGTATTCGGGGTTACTTCAGGAAAGCTACTTGGATTTATGGTGAGTGAAAGGGGAATTGAAGTGGATCCTCAGAAAATCAAAGCGATTCAGGAGATGGAACCGCCGAAGACCGAGAAGCAAATTCATGGATTCTTGGGGAAAGTTCAGTATTTAAGAAGGTTTATAGCTCATCTGACTATGACATGCGAGCCTATTTCAAGCTTCTGAAGAAGAATTCATCGAAGAAATGGACTGAAGAATGCCAGGTGGCTTTTGAAAAGATCAAGCAGTGTTTGTCCTTACCTCCAGTTTTATCCCCTGTCATCCTGGGTCAGCCATTATTGTTGTACTTGTCCCGGGTCAGCCATTATTGTTGTACTTGTCCATCACGGATACAGTGATGGGTTGTATGTCGCTCAGCAAGATTCAGTGTCTAAGAAAGAAAAGCAAAAGAGTCTTTCATTTCATTCATAGAATTGATTACATCAAGAATAGAACAGCCCACAGCATACATTATATTGGACTCTAATGATGTATTCACAGACTCAACAGACAGCTCAATATCGAACTCAGCCAACTCTGGCATATGTGCAGTTGAAGAATTAAACTCATCATCTAAAGTACTCTCGGACTCGACTTTATTGGAAAGAGACTCGTCACCGACTCCTGAACCAGATCCAACTTCTACGGTACCTGCATCAAAAGAATCGTTAGAATAAACAAACTCAATATCAGACTCGGAAGTAGATGTATACTTAGAGACCACTGACTCTTTTAAGGAAACATGACTGTACTGAAAGACTACTTGGGGTAAAACATGAGAGGTCCAGTTGGTCAGGGGTTCCTCGGCTGGGGTGATAAAGTCTACGGGATTCAGAATGAATGCATCCCTGCCAATCACTGATATCACTGGTGCTTCGGTCTCACTGCTAACCATTGCTGCCACTGGATATTCAATCTGAAACATGCCATTCAGACAGACCGGCTCTAAAACATCGGCCCAATCAGTTTCCAGTGCTACCTCAGTAATCCGCACACTCATTGGCTCTTCTGATAACTCTAGGTCAAAGAAAATTTTAAAGCCTGGAAACCTCTGCCCTGTCACATCATCGGTTCATGGTTCAGCAAACCCGTAAAATGGAAAATCTGCCCCCTCTTTTCTGAAAATGCCGTTTATGATCAGACAGATTGGCCCCATAGGCAATTCTAAACCTCGGCGGCGACACTTGGCCCATTTCAGCATGTATCTCTTCATTTCTCTGACCTCTTGGTCGGTTGGCTCATATCCTAGGCCGAAAAGACTATTGAAAGTTCTAAACACAGGCCACTCAGTAGGGCCTTGGTGATATTTGCCCAGCCCTGCGCCTGGAATATAACCTTGTTTACGAATCATCCAGACTACATTCAAGTTGGTACTAGTCAAGAAGAAAACTTCTTCGCCCATGGCCTCCTCCATGGATATGACCGACACCTCCAATGAGAAACCTGTCAAACTGACATCGGCTTCCTTCCCAGCTACGAGCTCCTACAAAATCTGTCCAATCTCTAAATCTGGGTCACCCTTCACAGTCACTAGCCTGCCGTTATGAACAAACTTCAACTTTTGATGAAGGGTAGAAGGGATAAGTCCGATCTTATGCAGCCAAGCTCGACCCAATAACAGTAAGAAAGAAGCTTTAATGTCTAATACTTGGAATTCTATGTCAAAGTCTTCTCCCCCAATCTGGATTTTAGTGGTCAGGGTTCCTATGACATCTCGCCCGGTGCCATTATATGCTAATATACCCTGGTCTGAAGGAATAAAATCTTCGGGCCCAAAGCCCAAAGTCGCGTTAGTACTTAGTGGGCAGATATTCAGAGCAGACCTAGATATTCAGAGCAGACCCGTTGTCGACTAGTAATTCGGGTACCCTCCTCTTGTTACAGATTATGCTGATTTTAAGTGAACGGGTGTGATCTCTTCCTTCAGGAGGTTAATCATCGTCTGTGAAAGATACTGCCTTGGAAGTCCTAGCCACAGCGACTAGGCTTACCAATTCCTCGGGTGTAATCTCAGTTGACACGAAGACATAAGTAGACCCCAAATGAAAACGTTTGCTTGGGTCTTCTTTAATTGCTTCAACAGGTTATCTTCTTCCTCATCTGCACTCGGCCTATTCTGCCCTTGATTCTCGGCTGCTCTTACTGCTTCTGCAGGATTTTCTGCTCTCAACTCTGCGGGCTTGAACACACGGCCACCCCTTGTAAGATGACGAAGCTCATCACACTGATCTTCTAATAGAAGCAAATCATCTGCATCCATTCTCAAAACATACAGAGCTTCATTTATTTCTTCTTCCTCAAAATCATCAATCCTTAGAACATAAGGAGTTTCTTTTTCTACCTCAACATCTTCGTATCGAAGGACATATGGTCGGGAGGATGCCTCCGCCAGACCGGTACTTCCCATCCAGAGGGCATAAGACCCTTCTCTTTCCGTCTCTTCGATCTCCTCAGGGTCAAACCTTATGATATAAGGTTCATCAGGAGTGATTACACAAATGAGAGCGGATGGATCAAGAACTGGTTCTTTGACAAAAATGGCGTTCGTCGTAGGAGGAGGAATAGCACGATGGTTAGGAAGGGGATTCTGAGTTACATTGGGCCTCTCCACCTCAAGCTTTCCCTTCTCTAACATAGTCTGGAGCGCATGCTTTAAAGCCAAACATCTTTCAGTGAGGTGACCCGAATTTCTGTGGTACTCACAATACTGGTCTAATCTCTAGTATGGGGGCAGCGGGTTGGGTACTGGCCTGATTTCAGGTAGTCTAATTTTCTTATCCCTTATCAGCCTTTTCAGAATCATAGGTAAAGGATACGGGAGTGGATCAAAGTGCCTCTGAGGTTTCTGCTCTACTGGTGATGGCGCTGGCTTTGCCACTTCCGTTACAGTCCTGGTCGCTGGGCGAACATAGTTCACCTGGTCTACTTCTTTCTGTACGACCACAGGTCTCTTTCCTTCTCTGATGTCCGATGGAAGTCTGGCCCTCAGACCCTTAGCTATTGTATCCTCAGTCCTCGTCCCAGTCTTAATCAGATGGTCAAAGTCGGTGTAATGCTGAGGAGACATGAAATGGAAATACTGCGGCGACAAACTCTTAATTACCAGCTTGATCTGATCTTCTTCTGATAGCCTCTCACTCAGTTGTGCAGACTTTCGACGCCAACGATTGATAAAAAATGCAAAGGTCTCCAGCGGACCTTGCTTTAACTGCTTGAGGTCCCTCTTGGTAACCTCTATTCCTTCCTCCATCAAAAACTGCTCTACAAATTTGTTGCAGATGCTTTGCAAGGTCTTCACCTCTTCGGGTTTCCGACTCAGAAACCATTTCTTCGCAACCCCAGTAAGAGACATTGGAAAGACCCTGGCCATTTGCTCAGGAGCTAGCCCATACTGCTATGACAGCTCAATAAACCACCTCATATGATTCTGGGGACACCCAGTCCCATCATATTTGTCATAATCGGGGGTTTTGAATTTAGGGGGCAAGGTGACCCCAAGAGACATTATCAGCTCGGATATATCGAACTGCTTTGGGCCTTGATGCTTCAAGCTTTCCATTTCTTTTGTCAGTTTCTCCAATTGATCAGCTACCTGCTTCTCCTTATTATACCGGGCAACATCTGGAATGCAATATTCTTCGGCATACTGCTCTTCTTCCAGGTCGAAGTCTACTGCTGGAATAAAATGACGGTTCAAGTTTGCAGGGTTTGGATTTGCAGGCATAACGGGAGGGGGTTGAACTGCAGGTGCTCTAGAAGTAGAGACCTTTTCATGAGACTGAGCTTTTATTTGGGCCACCACTTCTTTCATAAATGCCATATCTCGAGTAAGATTCATCATCATCTCTTGAATTTTAGCTAATGCATCATTAAGTTCAGCCATTTGGACAGATTCTGAGGATTCAAATGACTCAGATAAAGAGGGTGCAAATTGCTCAGGCAAGGTTAGCGGTTCAAATTGACGAATGAGTCTAGACGTCGTTGACTGTCTAGACCACGCAGGTTGACTGACACTTGAGGGAGCGATGTTTGCTCTATTTCAGAATCCTGAGTTGGAAATTAATATACTAAATCAAACGATAACAATTGAGATAAAGTATTTTGTACCAATAAAGATAAGAGAAAATCATGAACACCTTTCCAGTAATCAAAGCCAAGTTGTAGTTACAATCAACAAAACATTAATTTTTTATAGCAATTGGATGAAAGTAACCATTTACAATGAAGTTTGAAGAAATTAAAATGACAATTTCATGAAAAAGAATCTTCAAAGCTCTTCGATCCGAGCTCTCTTGCCCACGAGCTTCCCTGGCAATTCCCCACATCGGACCTTAGATATTAAGGCAAATCTCTTCTCTACGACCTTGTTTCTTCAAGCAGCTATATTGGTATTGATGAGATCAGGAGACAATTTTTCACAAGAAGGAGGTGTTACAGCCCCGGGAGGACATGGATATCCCGTGATCTGATAAAGCAAACGGGTTGGTGCATAAAAGGTTGACTTTTCTAAACCCATAAGATACACAAAGGGATATGAGTGAGTGCTAGTGATAACTTGTAAGCAAGGATGACTCACACAACAAAACTAATTTTTCTCCACGTGCTGTAACCAATTACACCACTCATCAATGGATTGCGGTTGGTTGGCCATTGGTTGCCAGGACGGGAATCCTTCAGGGTGTACTTGTCGTGGCTTTTTGGCTGGAGGATAGTGAGTTTTTCACAAAGCCACACGTATAACAATTTGACACACCCATATAAACTATTTTGAACTTTTTGATGGTCAATACGATCTAGTCCAAAAAAGGTTTCTGCCAGCATAATAGGAACATGATTTCTTCCTTTGTTAATTTGGTCTATTACACCCAGCAAAGCCAATGGGGTAGCATGAGAGTCTCCACGAATGACATGGCGTGCAAGAACTTCAAAGATTAAGGCGTTACGCCGACAATTCTGAAAATGGGAGCTAGCAGGGTCAATGTTCTTAGAAAAGAGTTTAATGAGGTCATAAACTTCCACGTATGCGCCCTTGAAACATGGTAGAGCATCAACAGTATCATTTTTGAATAGCTCACAGAAAAGGGAAATAGGGGAGTCCATGCTTGAAGGTCGAATCCAGAGTCCTTCAGATGGGATTTCCAAGAACACATGAAGGGTGGGATCCCAAAGTTTTGCAGCTGCTTGGAGAAATTCCCAATTCACACCGGATATGCTCAAATGATTAAATGTACTTATAAATCGATCCACCATGCTCCTCTCATACTCACGCGGGAGAGCTTTGATAGCCTCACTAATCCAATCCTTTAATACGTTATTTGATATGGTTAAACCTAACATAGATATAAGATAAGATTATTAGAAAATGAAGATAACTTAGTATAAGTAAATGACTAGGATAAATTTAACGATCAATCACATGGGAAGGATTCAATTGATGACACAAAATTTTTCATCACTGATCAAGGATGATCAGCAAATCAGAAAGGTAGACCATGGCCACAAAATGACAGAAGTAAGTTATAGACCAGATCTAAATATGATGATGGATACCAACAACTATACGATCAATATGATAAAAAATGATAGACCATGATCATAAAGACAGCGGACAAGCCATCAACCAGATCTAAGACACAACGAGTAGACAAGTTAGGATCTAATCCTACTAAGTAATGTATACATAAGATGAATTTATGACACAACAAAAGAATGGATACATAACCAAAGGGTAACCAATAAATCATGACCACGAGAACGACCTGTACAGGCCACTAACCCAGTGAAACTGAAAGGATGCAAATACAACTGATCAAACCAGAAGTTCTCACTAAAAATGGGTTCTAAGCTAATTGAAGCTATACATGGGAATCAAAACAAGGTAAACTGACTCTAAATAATAGCAGCCCTGCTCAAAAATATTTTGCGAAAAATTAAGCAGCATAACGACTAGACAAGAAAGTCAAGGTAAGGTAAACTCATGGTTTAACTAACTCTAAGGAATAGCGGTCATGCTCAAAATATTCTGGATAAAATCCGGCAGTATATCGGCGCTAGTGCTACAAGAGGGTAGTGACAAGATAAACTCATGGTTTACTTAACTCTAAAGAACAGCTGTCATGCTCAAAATATTCTGGATAAAATCTGGCAGCATAACAGCTATACAAAGGATTCCCACAACTCAACCAAAGGTATATGAATAACGGTGGTAAAATAAGCTCATAATCGGAAGATGAAATATGGTTACCAAAGAAAGGTAAATGAAGGTCTGACCACAGGTGAGAACATATGACACCGGATCAAATCCTATAACCAACAGATCGAAGGACAGATCATGGCCAAGATAATGGCAAGCAAAAGCCACTGACTAGATCTAGATCTGAATAGAGAATGGATATAACCGATTGAAATGAATAAGGAACTCTAACTAAGAGGAGAACCCTAATATATATAATCAGTATATATAAATATATATACATATACCCTAACCAGGGGCACCAGCCCTAATCTAATCTAACGGAGTCAAGAAAATCCCGACTCATGACAGACTGATGAGTGTACTAGGACCATGTTGTAGCCACATACCCTAGTCTATAAATGGGACAAGGCACCTAACTCTAGGCTCCACATGTGTAAGTAACACATGTTCATCCCCAAATGAATGCAGTAAATACATATATAAACTCGGGTACTTCCTAGTTGGGTTTTACTATGTCAGTAAGTATAGCACTATGCATATGATCCATACTTTTAGATGTATAACTCAAGCGCACCGAGTGTTATACATAGTATGCTTCATTGCTCATCGGCTGCTGTAAACACAAGTGCACCTAGTGTTTACGGGTGCAGCGCCGTCGCATAGCTTGGAAATAGATTCAATAGCGCCATCAGGGTAATGACATCCCAGTCGGGCGTGCATTGTAACTATCCCTTGGAACCAATAATAATGAAAAATAATGAAAGAAATAAAGAATAAATAATATGATAACATATGAGGTGCAGTGTGTGAATCCCTTGCTTTATTTATGCACCTATCTGGTGCCTCTGGATTCTAACGATAGAGTTCCCATTTAAAATGATTTTATCCCAAATTTCTCCAAAGGTAGTAAAAATGACATATTTATAGAGTTAGGCAATGTTCCAAGAACTCTCGAGCATAGTCGCCAGCCTGTGGTCCCCGATCTGAGAGGATCGGTGCCGAAGGACGCGAGATCCCCCTGCAATCCTCTGAGATCTCCGCAATATGAAGGAGAGCTCTACCAAGGAACTCTCAAAATAAGTGCCACTCTCATAGCATAGCATGAGTGGGGATACAAAATGAATAAGATACTTCTTGATTCAGAACCAGGGTTCGAAGCCAAAAAGTACTTAAAAATAACTCAGAGTCGTCATCCATGGATACGCCATGGAACCAAAATAAATAAATGCTCTGCTTGCAACGGATAACCAGAGATACAGAAAGCTCGTGCCTGATGACGAATGGAGAAGGTCCGAAGAGCACCCCCAACTCGCCCGAGTGCGAACACTTGGTCTCTTATGTCATTTATTTATTAACTTTGAAGAGTTTTGGGTGAAAATCATGTGAAATAAGAACAAATATCCCGGAGGAAAGCGTCTACCTAAACATGCATGACCCAGGGATAATAAGCACATACAAAATAAATAAAAGAAGTGTGCCACCTAAGCATTGCTAGGTTACGAGTGACATGCCTAATAGGTGTCTAAGTTCTTGTAGACGAACACATGCATGCTACATCTAAAGGTATAAGGTCTGCACAAGATGAGAAATCTAAAACTAGCAGTTAATCACGAAAAGAATTAAGATACAAAAATACAAGCAGATAAAAGAATAAGCATGCGAGTAAGCCGATAAATGAACACACACTATCATGATCCTTTGCAAAAATCATCATCAATATACAATCACAAGCCCTAAAGTGCTAACAATAGACCCTAAGACTCTAATGTTTCAGCCCGAGTCTTTAGATGATCTGATGTTCATCCAAAGAAGCCTACGTATCCCCGCCTCCACGAGAATCAAGGCAACGTAGTTCTTCGCACCTATTCTAAGCTATGATGCCTAAGACATCTAGACCTCTATCCTAGACTCGACCTAAAAGACCGGACTAGTTATTAAAGCTTCTTGTGCGGTTATTTAAATTTCAGTGGATTGTGGATTTTAGGACACCCTATATACCCTAACTAAAGCAGGTTAGCCCTAAACTAATGCAGGTGATTCCTACAACCTATGTATAACTAGACCGTGTGTCCTAAGGAAAACAATGGGATCACTAACGCATCCTAGACCTAATCATCAGTCGGCGATGTGAATCGCCAACTGACCGGACGGAGGCACTCCTAGCTAGGACAAACTCCTAACTCTAACACCAACACACAACAAGCACACAACAAATCAAGGATAAACTCATAACTATAAAACTCTCTATCTAGAACAAACTCCTAACTCTAGGGGAAGAGCTTTTTGAAAACAAGGTCTTAAAGTTGTTTATTCCAAAAAAAGATTTAAAAGGTTATTTCCAAAAGTTTGGCTGGACTCGGGATAAAGATCCCAAGGTGCACTACGTACATCGTGGAAGAGAATCAAGCCAACGTAGTTCAAAAACAGATTTTCCTAACTACTCTCCTTATGACTCGTATCTTTTCAGATGCTCTTGGATATTGATTGCTGCTTTGAAGTGTTTTTATATTTTTGGTGCTTAAAGGATATGTTAACACCCTTTCAGCTAAAGGGGATCCGATAGAAGAGCCTCTATACCCACCATATCACGGTAGGGTATTAAAGAGGGAAGCAGGACCCCTAAAGCCTGAGGGAAAAGAAAAACAAACGAGGGAACTAAAATTCTGATACGAGTAAACAATCTCAAAGAGACAACCAAAAGCTGACGAGACTTAGCCCGTCTTCAAAATAGTGGATATCTAACCTATGGAGTAAAACCCCTAAACAAATAACAGATGAAAAGCTTCTAGCCCTAAGTGCGGACTTCTAACCAATGACGCTAGAAAGAGATACTGACAAGACAAATGGTGTCTAACAACTCTAGAAGGAAGGCGAATAAGTCAAAGACCGCTAATAACGCTATCAAGAATGGGGTAAAAATGAGTCAAAGACTCGCTAGAAGAAATGGTTTGTTCTAATATGAGGCTAGGTAAGCCTCTTAAAGGAAAAACTCTCTAATTGAGACAACACTTGTCTCCAAATAGGGCTTTTACAACTGAGGCAAGGCATGCCTCTCTGCAAAACCAGGGTAACCTTCCTAAGGTGGGCTCTAATCGACAAGGCGTGTCTCCAAAGGAGAATCACCTTAATGAGACATAGTGTGTCTCCTAGTGGGGGCTTTAGATGACTCTCTAATGAGACCAAGAAGGTCTCTTAAAAGTAAGGACAATCTATTCTACTTGAGACAAAACCTGTCTCCTAAAGGAATTGGAACTTTAATGGCAACCTGTTATCTTTCCAATCACAGAACCAAGGATAAAATGCAGATATAACTTTGAATTTTAATTGATTGATTAAAGGGATACTCACGTCCAGCCCTACATTCTCTCTCTCTCTCTCTCTCTCTCTCTCTCTCTCTCTCTCTCTCTCTCTCTCTCTCTCTCTTTTAAATGAATGGTCTCCATAAACATCAATAGCGCACATAACTAGTATGTATTGTGAAAAACCACATCACAAAGGTTAGTCTCGATAAGAGACTCTTTTACTGAAGCTCAAAAAAGGAAAAGTTATAAGCTTGATATCTAAAAATGAGAATCCATTGAGGCATCACATATGACAGACATAACCTGAATGAGATTTAAACAGAACTTAATGCATTTATACCATGAAGTTAAACTAGATGCTCGAATCCACTCTTATGTCACCCATAATTCCAAATTAGCACGACAT
The DNA here is from genome assembly GCF_043159265.1 of Tasmannia lanceolata. Taxonomy (NCBI): domain Eukaryota; kingdom Viridiplantae; phylum Streptophyta; class Magnoliopsida; order Canellales; family Winteraceae; genus Tasmannia; species Tasmannia lanceolata. The sequence continues at coordinate 13,716,676 of NW_027518688.1, read as the reverse complement.
TGATAAAATCAAATTTCCAACTATGTTGTGAAACAAACAATTAGGAATTCAAAAAAAATCCAACCACTTTTTACATCCCTTTGCTCCTCAACATTTAGAGTGAAATATCCAAATAGGCCCTTACTGAATCTGTCAAAAAGGGGAAAACAACATGCTAGGATTTTACAACTATCAAATCGCATTTAGAGTGACACGAACCTTCCACTGGCCTGATGAAGAGAATCCTTTCTAAGTTAAAAGCATTAACCTTACCAGGGTTAGATAATTGCCTCCAACCCATTCACATTCATACCACCGAACGGACATGAGGCTATGAATCGGATCTAAAATGTGAAGTTGGGTCCCCAAAAATATCTTTCCTGGAGAGGTGATTACCTATGAATTCGGTAATTCCATGACAACAAGCCCATATGCTCATAATCATGGGACTAAAAAAAATGCCTATTGCTTCGCAATCTGACAGACCGACCTATGGATGTGGTCATAGAACTAGAGAAAACATGTATTTTTCTAGTTGACTGGCCTCAAATTGAAGTGATCCAAATATATTTTCTTGACGGGTTATAGGCTAACATTCCCACAGAGGAAAAAGTCGAGCGGATTATCAAAGGAAAGCTCTCAATCTATGGACTCCAACACAGAGCAAACACTCTGAAACTCCATTCGATATTTCTTGCATTTCTTCTTCAATTATAAATCTCAAACCTCAAGGAAAACAACTGAAATCATCCTTGAGAATCTCACCAGCATGTGTTACTTTTCTTCTTAGATAAAATCGAAGGAATTAAGATCAAAAGAGAATCCTAAATTTTAATCGCATAACCATTTTTGAAGATCTCCCGAGAGTATAAACCGAAACCCTAAAATTGAGATGAGGACCGAGATTATATAAAAAAAATGTAGCATCAAGAACACACACCAGGGAACATGCCCACCGACAGACCTCATTCAAATGGCTAAGTTAAAACTAGAATACTCACTAGCCTAATAGAGTTGAATCTAAGGACCGAACCATCAAAATGAAACAAATCCCACAGATGAGAAAACCAAAGAAAATGAGAAGAAATAACAATGAAGGTTACCTTCTCTAGAAGATGATATGGCCCCTCGATCACCCCTTATCCTCGCCCTTATTCGACAAAGCTTGGATCTAAGGCTGATGGCGCTGAAGAGGCGGATCGGAGTCGCGAGATTGCCGGATTCCGGCGAAGTTGCCGGAGTTGCAGAAATGGGGCAAACGGATGGGAATATAAATGGGTGTGATGGGATGGGGAATGGGTTCTTGGGGAAAATGGAAGAGGGTTTGATGAAAAATCAAGGAAGAGGAAGATGGTGGGATCGGAAAGAAAATGGGTTTGGGGGGAAATGGTGGTGGGGGTCGGATTTAATGGTGGTGGTTGAGGGAGATGGCTAAGATTTGGGGTGACGAAAATGGGTTTGGATATTAGGGGTGAAAGTAGAGGAGGTGGGGGTTAGAGAATGGGAAGGAAAGCAAGTTATTGAGATGTGGTGGTGGTGGATGTCTTAGAGGTGATGAGGATGCGTGATGGCTGGTCGGAGGGATGAAGAAGATGACCGGAGATGGGGTGTTGATGGAGATGGTGGTCGGTTGGGGTTAACAAAACAAAGGGGTTTGAAACTTGGGTTTTTAGAGAAGGGGAGAAAAATGAAGAAGAAGAAGATGGGGGATGGGATTGAAGAAGAAGAAGTGGCCGGAGCTCCGGCTTGCCGGCCGAAGGAGATGATCGGAGATGGGGAGATGGAGAAGAACCAAAGCTTAACCTTCTTTTCTTTCTCCCTCTCTCTGCTTCTCTGCCATTTTTTTTAAAAATTTTTCCCTCTCCGTATTTTTCTCCTCTTCAATAATGGTGTTGGTGGTGGTGGCCGACCTTAATGGTGGTGGTTGAAGGAGAGGAGAGAAGAAAATGATGGATTTGAGAAGAGGGTTAGGGTATTTAAAGAAGATGGGTGAGAAGAGAAGAAAGGGGTGATGGAGGTGAGGGTGGGCTCCGGCCAGAGTGGTCGGAGAAGAATACTTTGGAACCCTCATAACAATCCCAACTTGGTGTAGAGTTGGAAGCCCAAAAAACAGAATTGAAAATCTGCTGGAAATAGGCTTCTCGGAACTCCGAGAGATTCCTCGGAGCTCCGAGAAATGGTCCAGTAATATTTTTCTAACTTCTGTTTCAATTCCCGGAACTCCGAGAAAATCTCTCGGAACTCCGAGAACACTATAACCGGAAGAAATTATAGCCGTTGGAGATTTTGCCAGATTTACCACTATGCCCCTCAAACGGTCATATTTGGGTTTTCTATATATATGGGTATTCTAAACTTCTCAATCATCATTCCTAACACTCTAAAAACCTATTGGAATATCCTAAGAGTGAATCAAACTTGTTTATGCCTCTCATCCTCTAGAATTAGGATTTGGATCATAGGCTCAAATTTGTATATCTTCTTCAAAGTTTGTAAACCCTTGTGAGGGATTTTTTGTTTGTTTCTTTCTTTATCAAGAAGATTGTAATTGGGCGAGTGTTCGGAGAAGCGGAGCCCACTCTTCGTGGTGAGGATTGCCACCAAGGTTAAAGGCAATTGGAATTGTAATTGGCACCGATCTTCGCCAAAGTTAAGAAGATCAAATAGTGAAGCCATCAACGGGTTTAGTTGGTGGAGTGGAGTAGGCCTCACGTTGGAGGACCAAACCACTTTAAATCTCGGGTGCACTCTCTCTTATCTCTTGCTTTACATTTCCATTGCACTTAGGATTTAACTTGTGTGCTTAATTTTTATTTTTGATCTCTTAATCTTCAAAATTGGGTTAGAAGTTTTCAAAAGATTAAAACTTGTTAGGAACCTAATTTTACCTTCTTATTAGTTACCATTAGAATACTACTCGGGCCTACTCTTGGAGTTTCACTTTGCAAAGAAGGGGGGCGGCGTCCAGGTAAAATGTACCCAAAGGAAAATGATATAATTGACCCGCTACTATCCCGCTTGGACAGCCTCCTCTAATGCTTTTAACAACTTTTATACCAGAAGGGGGGGGGGGCAAGTAAAAAAAAGAGGGGGAAAGTTTATGAAAAATATCTTCTTTAAAAAAATGATCCCAACCCTCCAAATTTTTCCTTATAAATCAAGGGCTGAGATCGCAAACCCGAAAAGCATTTAGGAAGCTTCCTAAGATGCCCTCTAACTAATCCTAGTCTTAAGCCCTTATTAACCCAAAATTAAACTTAATTGAAACTTGAGGAGGAAGAAAGGAATCTTCTCTATTTACAAAACTACCCTGGCCCTGGATAATGCACCCCTCATTATGCTATACATTAATCTACGCACTCATATATCTTCCTGGACAGCCCATTACAACAAATTTGAACTGGTTTTCTAGATTCCGGCACACCCCCCTGCCAGGCTAAATCGTCACCCTTATTCCTGCACTATACTACGCTACAATGCTCGTTTGCTAGGCAAACATCCGCGGATTTCGACGAAATTTTGCGGAAACCTACATGGGACCCTAATCTACCCTAAAGCATAATTTGAGACCTCAGAACACTAGTTTATTAGGGTATTCTATCCTAACCGAGCTTATTAGGGTTCGGTCAAAATGGGGTGTCTACAAGGTGTTAGTGTCAAATGGTTATAAGATACACGAGTCTGATAAATGTGTAAATAACAAGTATAAAGGTGGAAAATGTGTCATCATATGTTTATATGTAGATGACATGTGGATCTTTGGGAGTGATATGGATATTATCACGAGAACCAAAGAATTTTGGTCATTAAACTTTGATATGAAAGACATGGGTGTTGCAGATGTGATACTGGGTATTATAATCATAAGGGAAGGTAGTAACCTTATTCTTACCCAATCACATCATATTGAAAACGTGCTTAGGAAATTTGGTCACTTTGATTGCACATCGGTTTCTACACCTTTTGATTCAAGTCAAGTTTAAGGTTATATCCTAATACTGGTAGGTCTATATCTCAACTAAAGTATGCTAGTGTCGTAGGAAGTCTGATGTATGCTACGACATGTACTAGACCCGACATAGCATTCACAGTTGGAAAATTAAGTAGATTTACTAGTAATCCTAGTAATGCTCACTGGAATGTTATAAATAGGATATTAAAGTATCTAAAAGGCACTAGAAATTATGAATTATCATATAGTGGGTATCCTTTAGTGTTAGAAGGATACACAGATCCCAGTTGGTTAACTGAGCGTGTTGATCATTCATCAACGAGCGGTTGGATATTCACTCTTGGTGGGAGAGCTATCTCCTGGGCTTCTAAGAAAGAGACTTGCATAACTACTTCCACCATGGAAGCAGAGTTTATAGCATTAGCTTCTTGTGGTAAAGAGGCTGAGTGGCTCAGGAATTTGCTAATAGAAATTCCTATTTGGCCTAAACCTATGCCATCAATATATATGTATTGTGATAGTCACGCCACACTGTCAAGGGCATATAACCATGTGTACAATGGTAAGTCCAGGCATATTGGACTTAGGCATAGTGTTATCAGGCAATTACTTACTGAGGGAGTAGTAACCATTGTTATTGCAAATGCCTGGGGGAAGTTTGAAACGCGTTTCCGTGGACACGCGTTTCCAAAACAGAAATGATACGTATTTTTTAAAACGTGTGAAACGCTCGTGAAACGTTATGGAATCGCCCTAGAAATGTCAGTGAAACGGTTGTGAAATGCTGGGAAACGCGTTTCTGATCAATGTGAAACGCAATTTCTGGATAGTGGAAACGCATTTCCAAGAATTGTGAAACTATTTTTTTCCTTGGAAACCCGTTTCCGTAAAAATAAAACCTATTTTGTTTATAAAAATTTACTACGCCTATTGTTTACTATGGACAGACCCATTTAGTGAACAAGGGGAGTCATAAATACACTATATGGGGGCTGCTTAAAGTAAAAATTGGTTTGAAACTTTGAATTATATCACACCCAAATCGATTCCTCTCGAGTCTCTCTACGCTACAAAGCACAAAGTCACAAACCCTAACTTCTTGTGCTCCTCTCTCTCCTCTCGACAAAACCGGATGCCGCCGGTGACCTCAACGCTGTCTCCACACACACACACTCTTTCTCTCTCTCTAATACGACGCTTGGAAGAGAGACTTAATTAATCTCACGTCCGGGGAGATAACCTCAAGAACAACAGAAATACAGGGGAAGAAGAAGATTATTTTTCATTCATTGTCTTGAAAAATGGCAATTACATTCTTAATAAAAGATATCTTCTACAACACTTTTCTACTAAAAAGAACCCTAATAAAGCTAAATAAGCTAATAGCCAATAAGAGCAAAGATTCCTACTAAATCGGTAAATATAAGATAATTAGCAAATACTAACAAATAGAAGATATCTAAAAATATCCACTCAATCAATCCCGACAGTCTCTCTCTCTCTCTCTCTCTCTCTCTCTCTCTCTCTCTCTCTCTCTCTCTCTCTGCTTCTTTCTTCTTCTTCTTCTTCCTGGATATTTCCCCCTAATGGATATCCCACTCCTTAACACACATTGTTTGGAACTTTGGATATATGAAGGGGTGGAGAGCAACGGTTCAAACCCTAAAAGTTAACGATTTCTGTTAAGGGGGGGATATCACTGCCGTTATAGGCATATACTAATGCCATGTTCCTTTGAGATTGTGGCAACTGATTGTAGTCCCCAAACCGATTGTTGGACTAAAAAATTAATGTAATTTCTAATTTGTCCAATAATTGGTTTGAGACTTTGAGAATTGAGAGTTTGAAACTACACAATCTCATGGCTTAAATGCCTTATTTGTGCACAATTATGAGTCTATGACCCAAATATAGCCACTTTGTTCTTCTCTTTTAGTAGTTGCTGATTTGCTTATGAAATTCATTTTTTCTTCTCTTTTAGTAGCAATTAGTATCTTAATTGTTAGTTGTCAGAGTCTTTCATTTTTCTGCTGTTAGAAAAATATTTTAGTAGCAATTTCTGCTATTTCATTTTTCTGTTATTTATCTTTTACTAGCAATTTTAGGTTGTTCAGTAGCATGCTTTTTATATTTTCTTTTATTTGTGATTATATTTTTTAATTCTCTTTATGGTTGTTCACTTGTTTTTAATTTAATAATAGGATGCCTTTTGACAATGAATTCGAGGGGGTCGACGCCGACTTTAGGGATGGAGATGGAGATGGAGATAATCAAGAAACCTTCCCCACTGAACCACGTGGGAATTTAGATGACTATGATGGTGATACTGGTGAATATATATGGGAAGACATCACATTTATGTGTTTCACTAGCGTTTCCTTTAGGTTTTCCTTGCGTTTCCCAAACATTTTCCTTGCGTTTCCCAGGACGTTTCCCAATGCGTTTCACATGTGTTTCTCTATCGTTTCCCATTTGTCGTTTCCCCTTTGATTTTTTCCACGCGTTTCACGTACTGTTTTCTGTTTCTGTTTCCCGAACTGGTAACTATGGTAGTAACTATAGATTACGTGAGATCAAGTTAGAATCTGACTGATCCATTAACAAAAGGTCTTGCAAGAAATTTGATGTTAAAGACATCAATGGGGATGGGTCTAAAGCCAATAACTAATGGTCACCAATGATGGAAACTCAACTCAATACTTGAAGAGACATCAAGTCTTGAGTTCAATGAGCCCAAGTACTTCATATGGAGTAACTGCAAGCACTATAACTTATATTATTATCATCCCAAGGTAAAGTGCTTGGTACTTGTAATGTTTACAAGGGTAAGAATGAGCAAATGGACTCTTAATAGACTTATAACATGGTGTTGGAGTGTTTTAGTTACATGGACGCTCATAATAAGTCTACCTATGTGAGTGTGGAAGTGGTGCCGCTTCCTATGAGACTTGGCTAGTCTCTAGAGCACTCATGAAACCGAGATACAGACACAGGGCCAATACATGTGTCGGCTCTTAGAAACTGCCAATAAAGACGAAGTTTTATTTTATGTGTGAAGATGTGTCTAGTTAGCAGAATATAATAGCTAGTTCAAAGATACGTCTACTATGAAATTCTGGCTAACTTTGATGTGTCTTTACTAAGTGAAGGTTCAAATCATAAGATACTTTCATTTATGCATAAAATTTCCAAGCCTGATGAGAAAGATATTTTCATTTTGAAAATGGTGGGGCATTGTTAGAGAATTTTCAAAATGGTATTGAAAAATTAAAATGATTTTATCAAGTTATATTTTAAATATAAAAAAAAATTTCAGACAGGGCCGGTTGACCGACCGCGGATTGGTTTCTGAAAACGTAGACAATTTCCAGAAAGGTGTGGGAGGGCGACCGCAATCTCTCACTCTCTTGTTTTTCTAGTTAACTTGTTCATAAAATAGTACACTAAAAATTATTTTCTGCAGAAACAGTTTTAGTAATTTACTCTGAGGCTCGAAGTTCTTAAAAGGTGTTTTGGGTTTGATTCTGCTTGTGAAAAGCGTCGTCAAACATTTGTAGGATATTCCTACAAGGCTTCATTGTATCTTAGAGGCAATTCGCGGATTCCCTTTGCACACAACTGGTGGGGGCGAAAATTGTCTTAAGGAAAACGACATCACGCCTTGAAGCATATTTTTCTTTCACTATTTTCCCCATCTCCACAGCAAGATTTTTTCTGACACATTGTTCATGACCATGATAATATCGTTGTGGCTGCTGAGGCTTGTCACACAATTGGAATCTCTGTTCTAATCTATAAGCTTATGAAGGAGAGAACTTGTGCAGGTGAAAATTTAATTCTAGTTGTGGGTTTTTTGGCTTTTCCCTCTTTTGGAATGGATTTTTGTAGTTTGGTTTTGAGATGAGAAAGTTTTTTTTTTTTTTTTTGACCTTTGCTACATGGGTTTAATAACCCATGATTTGTTTTGACCAATCAAGATAAAAATGAAAAGAAAGAAAAAATCTCAATACAAAGTTCTTCAATATTTCAAAAAGGATTCTTTTTGGGATAGATTTTAGTAGTTTGTGGTTTTGGGATGAAAAAGTTTAACTATTTTTTGACCCCTTTTCAATTTGTTTGCTCTATGGGTTTTAATAATCCCTGATTTGTTTTTACCAATCAAGGCAAAAATGAAAAGAAAGAAAAAGGCTCAACACAATTTCAGAAAAGTTCTATATATCGATCATTTTGTATTTAATTGATCCATGATGGGCCTGGGCTTTTGATGTCCAGTTTTGAATTTAATATAATGATATAGGCTAATCTGTTATTGTTTGAAGGAAGTGATTGGAATTTTTTCTTAGCATCAGTTGATGAAAAATATATGGCACATTGGACATGACCATTTATTTCTTCAATAGTTCACTTTATTAGAATTACTGGGTTTCTGAATCCCAACCAGAAAGGAGACATCCAAAACCATAGTTCAGGAATAAAAGAAATATCACCCTCTCGCTGTTTAAGAAAAACATTATTGAATTTAATATAATAGGCTCCGATAATTACTATTGGCTAATGACTCCTTTGAAGGCTAGCTGTTATTCTTTGTTGACTCATTAGGGGCCTATGTTGGGGGCTTCAAGTGAATTAAATATATAGAAGACATGGACACTTTTCATCGAATAATCATAAGCTCAAATATATATATATATATATATATATATATATATATATATATATATATATATATATATATATATATATATATGAGGAAAGTGTTTCTACTCGGCCGAGTAGAAAAGCTTATCTACTCCTCCCTTTAAAAAGTACAGTGGGCCCACACATTGTGGATGATCCAGAGCATTCATTTGATAGGTCTTATCATAGATAGGGTGTGCCCAAAAAATCAGCACCAAAGGGTCATCCTAGCCCTTCGTTTTGTTGGGCCTTGTAGAAACAAAATGGACGCACTGTGTAAGATGCGTAAGATGCGTCCATTCTGTTTCTACAAGGCCCAACAAAACGAAGGGCTAGGATGACCCTTTGGTGCTGATTTTTTGGGCACACCCTATCTATGATAAGACCTATCAAATGAATGCTTTGGATCATCCACAATGTGTGGGCCCACTGTACTTTTTAAAGGGAGGAGTAGATAAGCTTTTCTACTCGGCCGAGTAGAAACACTTTCCTCTATATATATATATATATATATATATATATGTGTGAGAGAACATTTCCTACACACTTGTGTAGGTAACTTACCTACACACTACCTTAAAATACAGTGGGGGCCCACATTGTTTGGGTGATTCAAACAATTTATTTGAATGGTCCTCACATAGATAGGGTGTCCACAAAAAATCAGATCCATAGGATCATCCTAACCATTCAAACTATGGAGGCAAAAAATAGATTAATTTGTGAAGGTTTATACACGTCCATTTTACCTCCCCATCATATATATATATATATATATATATATATATATATATATATATAATAAGGATACGGAAATTTGGAATTTTTTCTACTTTTTTGAAAAAACCATCAGCATGACCCGTGTATGTTCGCGTCAAAAAGGACCGTTGCACTCTCTTTTAATTGGAAATTGCCTTTACCTCTCATACGCGCCTCTCGATCTTTCTTGCTTCCACCGTATGTAATAAATGTACTCTTTTTGTTGCCAGCTGCTGTTATAAAGCTAATGAGTGAATAACATATTATATGAGATGAACTTTTATGATGACTTTATGAACTCTATGAGATTGAAAATGACGTGTCTTAAATAGAAGTCTAGATATGATGAAAATGGAATTTTCATCCCCAAAATCATTTTCATAGGATGATCCCAATGCTCTGATCTATAGAGGTTTCTATAATATGCGGTTCCCCTATAGATCGAAGGGCTAGGATCATCCTATTGAAATGATTTTTTTGTGCATATGCAATTGACGTTCTGGCCCATCAAATGAACGGTTTGTAAATGACTAGTTTGCAACATTCTCTAGTAAGGTCAGGTGAGTACTTTTTTAACATCTTCATTAAATTCAACACCCCTATGGTTTGATATTTGCACTCTTTTAAAGGTATCCCCCCATAATTTTCATTCAATGATCCTAGCCCTACGATCTATAGGGGAACCACATATTATGAAACCTACATTGAACGGAGGGTTAGGATCATCTGGAAATGTTTATTAGGCACAACCTATTTACATTGTGGTCCATCAAATGGACAGTTTGGATAATCTTATAGTGGGGCTGAACCGCATTTTCTTCAAAAACATTGGATCATAAGGGCGTGCACCATATAGAATCTTCCCATGAGATTTTATATGTTGTAAGCCCATATAGTCCAGTGTATTTAAAAAAATATTGTGGCTTAGACCATGAGATTTTATATGTTGTAAGCCTCCATTTTTTTAAGAAACAAATACCGTCACTTACACCATAGGATGATCTAATTAGTCCATTTGGTGGGCCACAATGTAAATAAGTTGTGCCCCAAAAAAATCAGTTCCATGAAAGTGCAAATATCATGTTCTATCTCTAGATTTAAATGCTGAAATTTGATTAGTTATTTCACAATCTCTTCTATTTAATTCTGTAATATTCCTCCCCATTCTCAGTTTCTTCCTATGATATGAAAAATTCAACTTTTTTACAAGGAAAAAAATACCCCTATTTGACTATTACAGTCTCCATTTCCTCCAAATTTCAACAGTTCTATTTCTTTCTTTTTTACAATAACAATTGTATCTTTATTGTGGAGGTCAAAAAATCAGCTCCATAGGATCATCCGAACCCATCCATTTGTGGAGGTCAAAATGGACAGACCACAAATCTGCCCATTTTTGCCCTCCACTTTTGGAGGGGTTAGGATGATTCAATGAAGCTGATTTTTGGTACACACATTATCTATGATAGGCCCTTGCAAATGAATGGTTTGGATCCTCACAGAAATTGTGGGACCCATGTGAATGGTGCACTCAAGCGCACCATTCCTTATTAGAGCTTGAGCGCACGAACATATTCCTTTATATATATATAAAGAGAGAGAAAGAGAGAGAGAGAGGAAAAGGATTGTACGTTCGAGCATACCAAGCTTATGGTACGCTCGAGTGCGCAATCACATGTAGGTCCACTTTGTTAGGATGATCCAAAGCATTCATTTGAAAGGCCCTTACATAGATGGGGTGTGTACCAAAAATCAGCTCCATAGGATCATCCTAACCCATCCATTTGTGGAGGGCAAAATGGACAGGCCACAAATCTGCCCATTTTTGCTCTCCACTTTTTGAGGGGTTAGGATGATTCAATGGAGCTGGTTTTTGGTACACACCCTATCTATAATAGGGCCTTGCAAATGAATGCTTTGGATCACCACAAAAAATGTGGGACCCATGTGATTGGGGCACTCGAGCGTACCATAAGCTTCGTACGCTCGAGCGTACAATTCTTTTCCTCATATATATATATATATATATATAGACAGAGAGAGAGAGAGAGAGAGAGAGAGAGAGAGAGAGAGAGAGAGAGAGAGAGAACTGTTGGTGCGCTTAAGCTCACCATTTTTTTTGTGCGCTTAAGTTGTTATAACGCCTCCCATTCGTTTAAATGTTTGGGTCCCGTTGAGTCCCGCTTAAGCGCACCAATGGGAGGTGTTATAACAACTTAAGCGTACCAAAAAAATGGTGCGCTTAAGCTCACCAACAGTTTTCTCATATATATATATATATATATGAGGAAATGGTTTGTGTGCAACTGCACAGATAAGCTATCAGTACACAAGGTTTAAAATTTCGGTTTCGGTACCGGTTTCGGACCCTGAAATTTTGAAATTTCGACCGAAATTTCAATCGAAATCCGGTACCACAAAGAAAATGGTATTTATTTTATTCAATATTAAATTTCGGCTGAAATTACCCAAATTTCGGTCGAAATTTCGGTATAATATTAAAAAAAAAAAAAAAAACTGGTATTTTGTGCGAAATTTCGAAAAAAACGAAATTTCGACAGAAATTCCAAAATTTCGGCCGAAATAAATGATTGTTTCGGTTTTTGGTGGTTTCGATGTCGGTTTCCACCGAAATTTCGAATTTCAGTCGAAATTTAAAACCATGTCTGTGCATGGCTGCACAAATCATGGGGGGCCCACATTTTTTGGGGGATCCAAAGCATTCATTTGGAAGGCCCTTCCATGGATAGGGTGTGTACCAAAAATCAGCCATTTAAGATCATCCTAACCCTGCCATTTGTGGAGGGAAAAAATGGGCAGAAACAGTGTCTGTCCATTTTCCCCTCCAACTTTGATTAGGTTAGGATGATCCTATAGGGCTGATTTTTGGTACACACCCATCCATGGAAGGGCCTTCCAAATGAATGCTTTGGATCCCCCAAAAAATGTGGCTCCCACTATTGTTGTGCAGCCATGCACAGATAGCTTATCTGTGCAGCTGCACACAAACCATTTCCTCTCATATATATATATATATATATATATATATATATATATAGAGAGAGAGAGAGAGAGAGAGAGAGAGAGAGAATAGAGTTCCTGAGGGTGCCCTCATATAAGCTTATATGAGGTGGTTCTCACAAAACATAAGGGGCCTCATTGTTAGGTTGATCCGAAGCATTCATTTGAAAGGCCCCATCATAGATAGGTTGTGTACAAAAAATCAGCTCCATTGGATCATCCTAACCCCTTCAAAAGTGGGGGCAAAATGGGCAGATTTGTGGACAAAACGTGTCTATCCATTTTTGCCCCCACTTTTGGAGGGGTTAGGATGATCCAATGGAGTTGATTTTTTGTACACATCCTATCTATGATGGGGCCTTTCAAATGAATGCTTCGGATCATCCTAACAATGTGGGCCCCTTATGTTTTGTGAAAGCCACCTCATATAAGCTATATGAGGGCACCCTCAGGAACTCTATTCTCATATATATATATATATATATATATAATATAATAGGCTCCGATAATTACTATTGGGTAATGACTCCTTTGAAGGCTAGCTGTTATTCTTTGTTGACTAATTAGGGGCCTATGTTGGGGGCTTCAAATGAATTAAATATATAGAAGGCATGGACACTTTTCATCGAATAATCATAAGCTCAAATATACTGTGTGTGTGTGCGTATGTGAGAAGATCACATGTAAAATCCACACATTTCCTTACCATAATGTGTGTGTGTGTGTGAAGATCACATGTAAAATCCACACATTTCCTTACCATAATGTCAACTGGCAGATAGTCTTTCATGGAATACTTGCTGTTGCACTGTTCTTTATTCATTTTATTTTTTATGAATGCTGAATTCATTAAAAGATAGATGAAGCACAACCATACCAATCACTCATGTAGAACGGATGGCATCTGTGAAGATATGCTTGTATGTTTTATAGAGTTTAATGACCTCCTGCATATGAATAGCCTGCGGCCAAATATCTGTACTTTATGTTTGGTCTTAGAAAGAGATTTCACAAGATTTGGATGCATTTACAAGATGATCAATGCGTGCTTATATAGAGCACTTACATAATAAACATGGAATGGAATCAAGATAATTCTAGAAGGAAATAATCCTAATCAAATCTGTCTAATCAAATCTACTTTCCTAATCTCTATCGCTTGCCTCTTCTAATCCACTTGCCTAATTTATCTAGTTGTCTCGTTTACCCAACTTACCTAATCGACCTCCAAGATGATCCAACGGTGAGATCTTAACCCTATCTAACCGTTGGATCCCACATATTCTAACAATGGCAAGTGAAAAACAAAAGAAAATACATCATGGATAATACCCAAAACCAGTAGCAAAATCCAATTCCAAAAAATAAAATCCATTGACTACCAAGATAATCCACTCGACTTTATTTAAATTGCAGCAAATAGATAGTTGCATAAAATTAAATTTTTAACTTAAGAAAAAAGCAGCATCATTCCACTATGTTCATCTCGTGTCATAGAGCATGAGCATTGAGCATTGCAACCAATAAGTCATGAGGAATTATTTATCCTGAAAGAAAACTAGAATTCTTAGTCTATCATCAAAAGTATCAAAAATCTAAAATAAAATAAAATAATCCGAAGTATGAAAAATCTCATCAGAAAAAAAACATCAAAAGTATACCTGTCCATTATCTTTGATCAGAATTTGGGAGCAGGTTGATTGATTTTCAGTTACTTTTTGTTGCTATACTTTGAGCAATTACTTTATCACGCTACCAGCATCGAAAGTTATACCATCTGCTTAGTCAGCCTATGATTTGCCGGCAGAGAAACACGGAAAGATAATCGGCGCGCAATCGCTTTCATCCTACTCAGGTAGCCATCTACCCTTCTCAGGTTGTGGATATTCGCACCATGAAATTCTGATGATCGCACTAAATCATCTTGTGGTTTTCGATTCTTTCAATGGTCGTGATCATTCTCTACTGTTAGATCATCTCATATGGATGTCAATTGCTGGGAGTTTTACGTCAAGTTACTCTCTTATGAATCTTCATGAATCTTGTATACATGTCACACTCCAATCCCCTGCGTAGCTGTCTCTTTGTATACTTGAGGTTTGGTTTTTCAATAAACTGGTTTTGTTATTGGATTTGCTGTTGGCTGTCTATTAGATTTTACAATTGTGTATGTTACTTGGTTCTTAGGAACATGTATTAGCAAGGTCTACTGCTTCTTAGTTCTTGCATGTTCTTGGTTCTTAGGAACTATGTTGTAAACCTGATGAATGTGCCAAACCTTTTAGGAACTATATTGTAAACCTGATGAATGTGGCAAAAACAGAGTTTGTGCCTCCTGATGAATGTGGCGAAAATCCATGAGATTGTGCCTCCTAACGGTATCCTCCATTTTTCCCAGGCACCTTCTTGGTTCCTACAAAAATCAATGAGCGGTCTCCCATATTCCTTGGTGCTGAATAGAAACAAGCTTAATATTCTTCCGGATGTAATTTAAATGTATGGTTTGTTTGCTTTTGGGCGGGGGCTGTCCCTTGACATATTAACTATCACAACACAATGTATGTCCTCATGGACATGTTGGGGCCAAGTTTGTGGGATGTGTTGATCAATTCATACTTCACAGGATTGATTTTAACCGACGGATATTTTGATGTACACCGGCGGTCACAGTAAAGATGCTTTTTCTTCTAGTGAAAAGTCAGCTTGAGGGGGCTTACCGTAATACAGTGGGGTCGAAGCCTTTGGTCGATCTCTCGTGGTAGGCTCCATCTTAGATCCCGGATAGATCGAAAAGCATATTCATCGGATGATCCTAGCCGTCAGCTTGATAGATTGAGAAGCATCTCGATCGGATGATTAAAACTAGTAAGGCACTCGAAAAGTCGCTCCATCAGATCCTCTTCCACCGGTCATGCTTGTTCTTCAAAATGATTAAAACTAAGTTTTTCAAATAAACATTGGCTCATTTATATTTACAAAAATTTCAAGCGTTTGGTTAACTCTGTTCACAACGTTTAATTTTCCCAGAAAATCTTTTCTCCATTCAAGTGTCTCCGAACTTGAATGTATAAACAACTTCCTCTCAAGGCAGTGCATTCAATTTTCTTCAGGAAAAAGAAAACATACAAAACAATCTGTTTTTTATAGCAAAGCATTCCAATCAGCAACTGCTACAGGACTGGACAGAATGTTTTTGGTACTTCATGAACACAATACATGCGCATAAACAATCTCCTCTCTACAGAAAAGAAAAAAAAAGAAAGAAAAAGAAAAATAGACATTGCCTGGCTATTTTGATCTGGATTTAATGATGTGACTTATACAGCCAAATTCATACATTCTTCTAAACTGTCTTCGTTTACCACTGTCAACTGTCCCCATAAGGCCATAACATATTGGAAACCCAATATTTTAATATGATTAGTTTTCAGTATATTGAACAGCTTTGCAGTTTTTTTCATCCAATTTAAGGTACTAAATATCATTTTTTGTTTGCCCAAGTTTCTGTTACGGTCCTGAGTGGGGCCCGCCTAGGTATGGGACTGGGTGGGACCCAGCTTGGTATGGCACAGTTTTAAAGGGCCTTGCCTAATGCGTTCCATCAGCTCTGGGGCATTTGGCGTACTGGTTAGGTACTTGTGGAAAGGGCTATCAGGAAAAAAATCCAAAGTGAAAGCCGTCACAGAGCAGGCCGCCGAGGACCGCGGATGCAAAAGCATGGTGGAATGTTATGGTCCTGAGTGAGAGCCTGCCTATGTATGGGACTAGGTGGGACCCAGTCTGGTATGAGACAGGTTTAAAGGGCCTTGCCTAATGCGTTCTATGATTCTATCAGCTCTGGAGCTTCTGGTGTATTGGTAAGGTACCTAGTAGTTTCCATGACAGAGCAACCTTGTTACCTTAATGACAGACCAATGAAAGCGAAAGGTCTAAAGAATGTAACAAATGTGAAATGTCTCACTTGTTTGATGTTCTTTCCCTTTGGCTATGCAACGACCTGAAATCAGGATTGTCACCTTTATCTGTGCCAGAGCCCTTCCTCTGGGATTCAATCTCCATGCTTCCTGCCTGAGTTCGCCTGGTGCCCATAATGGCTTTAATGTGCTCCACATTAAAGCATGATCGGGTGCCCACATAATGGCTTTAATTAGATGTGCCAGTGATAAAAAAAGATCTCATCATTTTCTTTTAAATCCATATGTGCGATCTAATGGTGTAATTAAGGGGGAGATTAATTCTATGATCCCGCATGGGAACATGCAAGTGCGATCGAGACCGTTGATCATCATACTAAAGAAGTAAAAAATGAACAGCTTGTCTTTTATTGATAAAACCCTAAAAGGGGGCTTATCGATCATCCGATGAAAGAGATCCAATGGTTTCTAGCCATGCCTAAGATCGTCATTTGGACCAGCAAATCCGATCGCAAATACATGGTTTCTAGCCATGCCTACGTGCACAAAACAACAATGACATAAGATGCCAAAAACACCAATGAAAATGGCAAAATTATAGTCTTCTTCACCTTTGTCTTTATTTTCGGCATATAGAGTTCTGTTTTATAAGTATTTTCCAAACAAATAAAAGGTCCATCTAAACAGCATCTTCATTTTGTTAAATAAATAAGAGTAGGATTGGATGCACACGGTCTGATGGATCTACATGGGTACAAGGTCAACCCTAGTGATAGGGTGTAAAAATGCTGCAGCCTATCGGCTTCCGACACGTGTCTCGGGGAGGGCCCACCGCAGACCAGCCTATCAGCTGCCGCCATGTGTCTCGGGGAGGGCCCACCGCAGACCAGCCTATCAGCTGCCGACACGTATCCCGAGGTGGGCCCACTGCAGATCCCGCGTCAGCAAGGGTAGTTCGGTAATTACCTCAGAGTAGGTGAGCTCGGACCTATGGCTGGCCGACACCTGCCTTGGAGCATTAACTCCCCACCTACCCCAAAATTCCTCTATAAAAGGGCTTCCAAAGCTCATAAATCAGGGTAATAACTTCTCACCCACCACTCTTAAACTCGCTCTGCACTCCTGCTCATACTGACTTGAGTGTCGAAGGGCCTGTTCGGAGTAACACTCCGGGTTGGTCATTCTGACCTCGTTTGCTTCTGCGCAGAACATAGTTCCGCCGGACTCATTCCCTTCACTTCGGCTCCTCGGGCCCTCCAGCTCGGCTCTTACGTCACTGTCATATCTGTTAACCGATTTTAGGCCTAACAGATTGGCGCCATCCGTGGGACCCCGAACTAAAGGCTGTTCCAATCACTTCTTAAAAATGACAGGGCGCAGGAGTGCGCGGGTACCAACCGCGCGGACTACCCAAGCCGTCTTGCCTCGCAGGACCCGGAGCGAGCAGGTCGCCTCGTTGGTAGTAGCAGCTTCTGCTACGGCCGAACAGAGCCAACCACGTTCGGAACACCTGAACCCCATGCCCACTCCAGAGCAAGTCCAAGCTCTTTTCCAGCAAATGACAACCCTTGTAGATCAGTACTAGCAGCTACTCCAAGCGCCTCCCCAGCCTCCTCCAGAAGCTCCACGACCTGTCCAAGAAAGGCCAGAAATCTACAGGGGAGAGTCGTCGCGCCATGGCGAGGACCGAACTCACCGTCACCCCGGACAAGTCCGTCACCGCGCAGCCGGGCATGCACAGACGGAGCCGCACCGACGTCGGAGGTCGCGGTCTCACTCTGTGCAAAGGCGCCGAGTTCATGAGGAGCGCGCACCACCATAGGCAAAATCCCGGTCCCATCGTAGGAGTCCGGAGAGCCACTCCAACTCCGCGGCGAGCCAATCTGTGGAGAGAAATAGGTCGCCAGACCGTAGGGCTGACCCGATGCTGCGGAGAATAGAAGAAATGGACCACAGAATTGAAGAGCTGGCTAGGGATCAAAGCCGGCCTGCGTCCAGGGCGTTCTCAAGCAGAACGCCGTTCATCGACGACGTGATGGGTGCCCCAGCACCCAGGGGATTTAAAATGCCAACTATCCCGCAGTATGATGGGACCACGGACCCCGTGGACCACTTGAAGACGTTCAGGACAATGATGCTCCTCCACGGTGCGTCAGACGGTTTCCTCTGCAGAGCGTTTCCGACGACCCTAACAGGTGCAGCAAGGGACTGGTACTCAAGGATCAGACCAAACTCAATCAGCAACTTCGATGATTACGGGGAAGACCTGGTCCGCCACTTCATGAGCAGCCGCAGGCCAAGGAAAACAACAGCATCGCTGATGACCTTGCGGCAGGAGGATAATGAACCTCTCAAAGCCTTCATCGGCCGCTTCAACAGGGAGGCACTCCAAGTGCCAAATCTAGACCCCTCGGCCGCTACGAACGCGCTTCTCGCAGGTGCTAAGTCAAATGATTTCCGCAGAGCGGTGGCCCGCCGGAATCCTCATTCCCTAGCAGATCTGATGGCCGGGGCAGAGAAATACATATCAGTGGAAGAGACACTGGCCGCTCTGGACTCGAGTCGGAGGAGGACCTCTGATGACAAGAACCAGGACAGGTACCCGACTAAGCAGCGCAGGGATGATAAGGTTGTCAGAAGAGACAAGTCCCCCCAGAAAAGGGAGGAAAACTTCACCCCTCTCAACACCTCCCGAAGACATATACTGGCCGCCATCAGCGGAGAAGAGTTCATAAAGTGGCCAACCCCAATGATCTCCAAGGAAAACAGGAGAGACAAGTCGAAGTACTGCCGGTTCCACAGAGACCACGGCCATGATACAGACGACTGCTGGCAGCTGAAGGAGGAGATCGAGCAGTTGATCACCAGGGGCTACTTGAAAAAATATGTCCGAAGCGACACCCGCAGAAGTGACCCCAAGGAGAAAGATCCCCAGGGCCGAAGCCCTCCGCGGTCTCAACCGCCCCCAGTCCACCACCAGAGGCACACCGCTCCCAACCAAGGCGAGTCATTGGCACATTCATAGGCGGTCCGGCAGAGGGAGGCGCCTCATCCGCTGCTCGGAAAGCTTACGCACGCCGAGTCAATGCTGTGCACGCATGCAACAAGAAGGCGAAGACGGAGAATGAGGTCTCCTTCTCGGATGCAGACCTCGACGGCCTGATATTACCACACAAAGACGCCCTAGTCCTAACAATGCTCGTCGCAAACTGGGAGCTGAGGAAAGTCCTGGTAGACAATGGTAGCTCAGCCGACATCTTATACTATCACGCCTTCGAAAGGATGATGATAGGTGACGACCGCTTAAGGCCGGCGAACTCAAATCTCTTCGGCTTCTCAGGAGAGGTAGTCAAGGTTGAGGGACAAATCGAGCTTCCTGTCCTCGTCGGAGAGCTACCTTGCCAAGCCTTCGCCATGGTCACCTTCCTAGTAGTGAGGGCCACTTCGGTCTATAACGCTATTTTAGGACGGCCTGGGCAGAATCTGATCCGCTCCGTCGCGTCTGCTTATCACCAGAAGATGAAATTTATTACGACAAGCGGCGTCGGAGAAGTTAGGGGAGACCAGCCACAATCTAGGGAGTGCTATGCAATGGCACTCAAGGGCAAAAATGCAACGGAGTCGTTCCCAATCGAGCTACTGGACCTGAGGGATGAAGCTCAAGGAACTCAGCCCGCCGAAGACCTTATATCCATTCCCCTGTGCGGAAATGATGATGAAAAGGTGGTTCAGATCGGCTCCTCTCTAAACGACGACACCCGGCGCAGCCTCACCCAGTTTCTTCAGAACAACGCAGATGTCTTCGCATGGGCTCCCGCGGACATGCCCGGTATTAACCCGGAGGTCAGCACGCACCGGCTAGGTGTTGACCCAACCTGCAGACCGGTAAAGCAGAAAAGGAGACACTTCGCCCTCGAAAAGCGGTAGGCGATCAGAGAAGAAGTGGAGAGGCTCCTGAGGGCTGACTTCATTCGAGAAATCCAGTACCCGGACTGGTTGGCAAACGTAGTCCTGGTAAAAAAGGCAAATGGGAAATGGAGAACCTGCGTCGACTTCACTGATTTGAACAAAGCCTGTCCCAAGGACAGTTACCTGCTTCCAAAGATCGATCAACTCATCGAAGCCACTGCAGGTCACGAGTTATTAAGCTTCATGGACGCTTTCTCCGGATATAATCAGATAAGAATGTATGAATCAGATATCCCGAAGACCTCCTTTGTAACAGACCAGGGGACCTACTGCTACCGCGTCATGCCCTTCGGCCTGAAAAACACTGGAGCAACATATCAGAGGCTCGTAAACAAGCTCTTCCGGAATCAGATCGGCCGCAACATGGAAGTCTATGTCGACGACATGCTGGTCAAGAGCCGAAGCGCGCACTATCATGTCTCCGACCTGAAGGAAACATTTCAAGTCCTGAGAAATAATAAGATGAAGCTCAATCCCACCAAATGCACCTTCGGCGTCATCTCAGGAAAGTTCCTAGGGTTTATGGTCAGTCAGAGAGGGATAGAGGCCAATCCGAAAAAAATCAAGGCCGTGGTGGAGCTCACTCCCCCGAAAACCATCAGAGATGTGCAGTGACTGACAGTGATGATAGCCGCGCTGGGGCGCTTCGTCTCAAAATCTGCAGAGAGGTGTCTCCCCTTCTTCAGCGCAGTCAAAGGACTCAAGACCGCACCCTGGACAGAGGAATGACAGGTCGCCTTTGAGGAGTTAAAACAATATCTGTCCTCCCCACCGCTATTGACAAAACCGGAGCCCGGTGAGGAGCTACTTTTGTACCTATCTATAAGCCCCCTGGCTCTGGCCGCAGTCCTAGTTCGTGAAGAGCACAGCCAACAAAAGCCGGTCTACTACGTTAGTAAAGTCCTGCACGACGCTGAAATCAGGTACCAGCGGGTCGAGAAATTGGCTTACGCGCTGGTGACGGCAGCCAGGAAGTTGAGATCGTATTTTCAAGCTCACACGATAAAGGTCCTAACTGACCAGCCGCTTAGGCAAGTTCTTCATAAGCCGGACACCTCGGGACGACTCGTTAAATGGGCCGTGGAACTGAGTGAATTTGACATCCGGTACATGCCCAGGCCCGCAATCAAGGCTCAAGTATTGGCAGATTTCGTAGCCGAATGCTCCATCCCCCAGCCGATCACCGAACCTGAAGTCGCCCAAGCCCCAGCAGAAGATGGAGCCAGAACAGGAATCATCCCCATGCCACCAGCTGAACATGATCCCTCAATCGCCGAATCACTCTGGGAAGTGCACGTGGATGTGTCTTCAAACAAGGCTGGTTGCGGAGTCGGTCTGGTTTTAACCGGGCCGGACAGTTTCGCCGTAGACTACGCATTAAGGTTCGGATTTCGCGCATCTAACAATGAGGCTGAGTATGAAGCACTCCTCGCCGGAAGGAATCTTGCAGTCCATATTGGCGCCCAGAGATTGAAAGCCTACTGTGACTTCCAGCTGGTCGCCAGCCAGATCCAAGGGATATACGAAGCCCGCAACGAGCGTATGATCAAATACATATCCCTGGTCCGACAGCTATCTTCCAAGTTCAAATGTTTTGAGGTCGTTAGAATCCTCAGAACGGACAACACAAAGGCAGACATACTGTCTAAGCTGGCCGCATCCGGATACACAACTCTCGGAAATATACACATGGAGTTCTTACAGGCATCCAGTATTGAAAGAAGGGCTGCTGAAATAATGCAAGTGGAACACGAGCCCTGCTGGATGGACGAGATCGTCGAATACCTACGTAGTGGGAGACTACTCGAGACCAAGAGAGAAGCGCGCAAGGTGATCCAAAGAGCAGCCCGTTTTTCACTCGATGGAGAGAACTTGTTCAAAAGATCCTACACCCTCCCCTACTTAAAATGTCTCTGGCCCAGCGACGCCACGTACGCCCTGCAAGAGACACACGAAGGTATCTGCGAAGAGCATCTAGGGGGCAAGGCCCTGGCGATCAAAGTTCTGCTGAGAGGCCTGTACTGGCCGACATTAAGATAAGATGCATTGACCCTGGTCAGGAGGTGTGAGAAATGCCAAAAGTTCTCCCCCACCATTCATCAGCCCGCTGTATCTATGGCTCCAATCATCAGCTCACTACCCTTCGCGATTTGGGGGATGGATATCTTGGGCCCCTTCCCACCGGCCTCCGGAAGGCATACCTTCGTAGTGGTGGCCATTGATTATTTTACCAAATGGGTAGAGGCAGAACCTCTAGCCCAGATCACCGAGTAGAATGTGCAGAACTTCTTTTGAAAATCAGTGGTCTGCAGATTCGGGATCCCTCGCGCCTTGATAACAGATAATGGCAAACAATTCGACTGCCGAAACTTTCAAAAATTCTGCTCCGACCTGAAAATTGAGCAGAGGTTCACCTCAGTAGCGCACCCACAGACCAACGGGCAGACAGAAGTCACAAATCGAATCCTACTACAGG
Source organism: Tasmannia lanceolata (assembly GCF_043159265.1). Lineage (NCBI taxonomy): Eukaryota > Viridiplantae > Streptophyta > Magnoliopsida > Canellales > Winteraceae > Tasmannia > Tasmannia lanceolata. Next base: position 13,693,929 of record NW_027518688.1, on the reverse strand, counting down.
GTATAAAGAAAAGACTGGACGAAAAAGCTGGCCGATGGGCAGACGAGCTCTATCATGTCCTATGGGCATATCGCACCACCCCACGCACACCAACAGGTGAGTCACCGTTCAACCTGTTGTTTGGAACAGAGGCGGTAATACCCGTCGATGTAGGCACCCCGCCTGCCCGGATCACCAGCTTCAACGAACAGCTCAACGGTGACGGGCTCCGCGCGAATCTTGACTTATTAGAGGAGGCCAGAGAAGAATCCCGAATAAGAGTCGCCGCCTACAAGCAGAGAGTATCTCGCTATCATGACTCCAAGATTCGCCCCAGAGAGTTTCGAGTTGGAGATTTGGTCTTAAGGAAAGCTGCCATCTCCCAACCCAAGAAGGTCGGAAAACTTTCCCCAACCTGGGAAGGGCCGTACCAAGTAAAGGAGGTGGTTCGTCCGGGAATTTATAGGCTGGAAACACTCGAGAAACAGCCGCTACCCCACGCCTGGAACTCGAAGAACCTTCGCAAATACCATCAGTAGCGAGCTAACCGGTGCAAAAATGACTTTGTAAATCTTTACTGAATATGAATGAAAGAAGCTCTTTTACAAATCTCTTCGTATTCGTCCATTTGGAAATCCAGTTCACTAAAACTAGGGTACTCGACGCTTGGTTTACCACGGCTCGTCTCCGCAAAGACCGGGAGTCCACTCCTGGTCCGGAACCAGCCCGGATACAGAAACCAAAGCTCCTTGGAAACCCAGTTCACTAAAACTAGGGTACTCGACGCTTGGTTCGCCACGGCTCGTCTCCGTAAAAACCGGGAGTCCACTCCTGGTCCGAAACCAGCCCGGATGTAGAAACCAAAGCTCCTTGGAAACCCAATTCACTAAAACTAGGGTACTCGACGCTTGGTTCGCCACGGCTCGTCTCCGCAAAGACCGGGAGTCCACTCCTGGTCCGGAACCAGTGCGGATGCAGAAACCGAAGCTCCTTGGAAACCCAGTTCACTAAAACTAGGGTACTCGATGCTTTGTTCGCCACGGCTCGTCTCCGCAAAGACCGGGAGTCCACTCTTGGTCCAGAAGCAGCCCGGATGCAGAAACCAAAGCTCCTTAGAAACCCAGTTCACTAAAACTAGGGTACTCGACGCTTGGTTCGTCACGGCTCGTCTCCGCAAAGACTGGGAGTTCACTCCTGGTCCGGAACCAGCCCGGATGCAGAAACCAAAGCTCCTTGGAAACCCAGTTCACTAAAACTAGGGTACTCGACGCTTGGTTCGCCAAGCACATTAGGCTCAACCTAAGCCCATGACGTCCGCCTAGAGCAATCGCCACACAGTATACGGACAAGCAGTATAAACTAGAGACGGACAAGCGAAGAAGAAGTAGACAGTAAAAATTTGCTTTCTATTCATATATGAGGGCCTCAGAAGACCATTACAAAAACAACGCTTCAACGGGTTGTTACAAAAAGTCGAGCCGCCAAAGGGCCATTACAAAAAGAAGTCCAAAGTCACAAAAAGGGGTGGAGAAGAGCTCAAGACGCCTCGCCACCGCCACCCAGCACGGGATCTGCCCCTGGAGACAAGGGTGCGTCCGCTGTGGCCGGATCATCACTAGTAATTGTCAGTGGATCAGGCAGAACCATCTTGGACAAATCAAAGCCCGGGTCGGAATCCTGGACCTGTTCGAGGCAGTCATAGAACCCAATTTTGTACCCCTCGCTAGACAGGGCGATGAGTTCATCCTCCTTTCTCTGAACAGCCGCCTCTTGCCTCTCTCGGGCTCTGTCCCTCTGGGCGTTGAGGGCTTCCACTGCTTCCTCCTTCTGCGCAGTCAGCTGAGCGGCGAAGTCTTCTTTGATCTGCTTGTTTTCTTCTTGCAGCCGCTTTTTTTCTTCAGCCGATTTTTCAGCGGACTCCTGGAGCTGTTTCACCTCTCGGATCAACTTGCCGTTCTCCTCCTCCGATTTCGTTATCGCCTCAGCGAACTTCTGACTCTTCTGATTGAGATCGTTGAAATACAATAAAATCTGCAAGCAGATCGACCAGCATTAAGCACAGAGGAGTGAAGGATTGAGCAAAAATAAATAAACACTTAAAAGCCACTTCACCTGGTAAGTGGACGAAAAAATGGCCTCTTCAGCCGCGGCAGGAGGTTCGTGGAGAACATGTTGCTTGTCACTGCTAAGGAAGACTTTGCTAAGAAGCTCCTTAGCCACCCGAGTCTCACCCAGACCGGTGTCATTCTTCTGGAAGGCCCAGTTGGGCCGAAAAACATTGTCTCCAGTCCTCGCCGCGGGAGGACGGACTCCTGCTGATGTGCCTCCCGGCTTGGAAGATTCTGGGCCACGGCTCTAGGCGCCCACCAACTTGACCACTGTCTTGGCCTTGGTAGGCGGGGCCTTTGCAGGCGGTGCCGTGGCCTGGGAGGGCGCTGGACTCGCCATTTCTACGGTTTTTCTCTTTTGGCCCTGACGGACAGTCCCAAAGGCCCCCTTCCTCATCTTATCAACTAAAGACTGCTGCTGCATCTCTGAAAGATAGACAAAAACGAAACCAGTCAGAAGCAGGGAAAAAGAGGAAAGATAAGTTTTAAGCGAGACTGGCCACGTACGCGCCCGGGTCGCCGTACTAAGGCCCAACCCGACGAGAACCTCTTCCCCTTGGAAGTCCGAACAGTCGGTAGGCCCCTCGCGGTCCAGCAAGTCTTGAAGCAAAGCAAGCGTCCTCGCATCTTCACCCTCAAGAAGCGGCTTGCGACTCATTGCAGCTGTGTCCGGGGTGCCCCATTTCAAAGGAACCGGCCAGGGCTCGCTGGACTCCCTGTCCTTCACATAAAAGAACCGGTTCCTCCACAAGTGTATCGAGGAGGGAATGCCAATGATCATTTTCACCTCTGGGCGCTAGCTAATGTAAATCCAACCCCCGCCCTTATGCCTCTTCAGTTGCTCACACACACGGAACAGCGGCAATGTCAAGTTCCTCTGGAGCCGGCCCTGAACGAGGTATACGAACCCTACCAGTAGCCTCCATGAGTTAGGCGCTACTTGAGCCGGAGCCAGCCCGTAAAATTGAAGCACCGAGGCGAAGAATGGGTGCATAGGAAATCTGAGTCCGGCTCTCAACGACTCTTCATATATGCAAACATCAGAACTCTCGTTACAAGCCCTATCTCCCTCTGTCGCCTCCCTCAGCCCAAACCGGGATGGAATACAGTATTTATCCCTAATCACCACCAGCATGGACTCATCCAGGTGATTCTCCTCATTGAGACCCTGTATGTTGTATTTGGGATTGGCATCCATCCGGGCCCTCGCCACAACCTCAACGACCCGGCCAGGGACTAACGTTGTGGACGCCTCGCCGACGTCACTACCAACACTCCCCTCTAGTGGGATGTAACTATCTGTCCGAAGCGGAATGGCGTTCAAATCCAAAATCACTTCGTCTTCCACCTCCTCATCACTCCATATGACATCCACACTGACATCGGGACTTGCCATTTTTAGGGCTGGTGACCAGGTAGGCCTGTCATCGGTTCTAACTGACGCACTAGACCCTGAACTACTAGAAGACGAATCACCCGAACCGGACTCAGAACTAGAGCTACTAGACATGAAAGCAGGAAAAGAAATGAATGAAGCGCATTGAAGAAAATTACCGGTCTACTAAAGGTACCGAACTGGAAGCTTCCGAATCCGCGGCTGTTCACAGCTGCAAAACTACACGAGCCGAACTGGCCTTCGCCGAACTGGCAGAGAAAAGAAGAGGAGGAGAAGGAGAAGTAAAAGTAAAAAATGAGAAGGTGAAAACCTCATTTTATAAGTTTTACCTGAGGCGGTGCGCATTTAATGAAGGGCACACACTTCGAGGGCGTCTTACTGGTGCCACGTGTCTTATAATAAATGAATAAATGGACACACGCATCGAGGCAAAGGCGCAAGCAAATACGCGCGTATCTCCAAGGAATTAAGGGCATCCGCCAAGTGTTCGTGCAGCAGTCCGGCCCAAGCCGGACTGGATATGACGTGTTTCGCAAAACGACAAAAAGCAGTCCGGCCCAAGCCGGACTGGATCGCTAAACGACAAAAAGCAGTTCGGCCCAAACCGGACTGGATATGACGCGTTTCGCAAAACGACAAAAAGCAGTCCGGCCCAAGCAGGACTGGATATGATGCGTTTCGCAAAATGACAAAAAGCAGTCCGGCCCAAGCCGGACTGGATTGCTAAACGACAAAAAGCAGTCCGGCCCAAGCCGGACTGGATATGACGCGTTTCGCAAAACGACAAAAAGCAGTCCGGCCGAAGCTGTTCCAAAAGCCGGACTGTTCCAAAGCCGGGCTGCTCCAAAAGCCGGACTGCTCCAAAATCCGGACTGTTCTAAAATCCGGACTGTTCCAAAAGCCGGACTGTTCCAAAGCCGGACTGCTCCAAAAGCCGGACTGCTCCAAAATCCGGACTGTTCTAAAATCCGGACTGCTACAAAATCCGGACTGTTCTAAAATCCGGACTGCTCCAAAATCCGGACTGTTCTAAAATCCGGACTGCTCCAAAAATCCCGACTGTTTTAAAATCCGGACTATCCAAAAATCCGGACTGTTCCAAAAATCCGGACTGTTCCAAAGCCAGATTGCTCCAGAATCCGGACTGCTTCGCAGGCTCCTCTACCACCACCAATTAAAGATGTACTCTACCACATTTCCCCAAGTCACCATAATAACTTGGAGAACTGGGGGGGCAACTGATGGGGTGTAAAAATGCTGCAGCCTATCGGCTTCCGACACGTGTCTCGGGGAGGGCCCACCACAGACCAGCCTATCAGCTGCCGCCACGTGTCTCGAGGAGGGCCCACCGCAGACCAGCCTATCAGCTGCCGACACGTATCCCGAGGTGGGCCCACTACAGATCCCGCCTCAGCAAGGGTAGTTCGGTAATTACCTCAGAGTAGGTGAGCTCGGACCTATGGCTGGCCGACACCTGCCTTGGAGCATTAACTCCCCACCTACCCCAAATTTCCTCTATAAAAGGGCTTCCAGAGCTCATAAATCAGGGTAATAACTTCTCACCCATCACTCTTAAACTCGCTCTGCACTCCTGCTCATACTGACTTGAGTGTCGAAGGGCCTGTCCGGAGTAACACTCCGGGTTGGTCATTCTGACCTCGTTTGCTTCTGCGCAGAACACAGTTCCGCCGAACTCATTCCCTTCACTTCGGCTCCTCGGGCCCTCCAGCTCGTCTCTTACGCCACTGTCATATCTGTTAACCGATTTTAGGCCTAACACCTAGCCTAGCCTAACACGAGATAGCATTCTCTAAACCCTAACCCTAACCCTAACCAACCGGAGCCTTGGGTTGAGGATGGTCAACCCTAATCCAACCCACCTCTAAATCTCGCAACCCTAACCCAACATGTCTCACCTGCTTTTCCCAAATCGAATCAGGTTGAGTCGGGTTGGGTTTGGGTTAACCTAGGGCCAAACAAAAAAATACACAAAAAATATATATATAGCCCAAAGAAATCACCATAAAATTAGAGTATGGAGGTCGGGTTGAGGCTCGGTTGGGTTGCCCAAGGCCTCAACCCTAATCCAACTCGGAAATCAGATTGGCTTTTCCGACACTAATCCAACCTGAGGAAATGTCAACCAACCCAAGCCAAAATTGGGTTGAATCTGCAGATTCGGGTTGGGCCCGACCCAGTTGCACTCCTAATAGGATTTGAGCAGTGTTTGGATCTGTCGGATCCTGTTCAAATTTATATCTTAAGATTTGAATTCTTACCAAATCGAACCTAAAAATATCCATAAAATCCGTCAAAGCATTCTAGATCCGATTGGAGGTCTGTAATGTATGAAAATATCTTTCATATGGTAAATAAGAGAGTATTTATGAACGATATTTTCATCATATAGAATCCTTAATCAAAATAATTTTCATCCAAGTTGATTATCTCTTATTTTTCTTCTTCTCTTTGCTCTAGTTTTTTAATCTTAAGCCCTAACTAATTAGGCATTAACCTAACCATAGAGGCTAGATGCTTGGTTACAGTTCGGATTATTTTTTGAGAGGGCAGATGTCCGGAGACAATGTTTTGATAATTGGACGAACTCACCTTGTTTTACATTTCAACCAGCCTCTGTAAAGGTTATTACAATTCTCAAAAAACTCTCACCAGTCAATCAGAGAAGTGTGGAACAATGTGGGTATCACATTATCAAAACATGGGATTTGCTAGGGACCATCACAGAAGAATTTCGCGGACCAGCTGTTGCATGAGAGAGCAGCCACATAGGCTCACTTTTTGTCTTATTCATTTAATTCATCCTATGTGGCTGCTCTCTCATGCAACAGCTGGTCCAAATGCCTTCTGCGATGGTCCCTAGAAAAACCCTCAAAACATAATTGCACGGATATCAGTAATTCTCTATACAACATAAGCAGGACCTAGGACACTCTGACAGTCCAATTTAAATGGATTGTAACCCAGATACCTAAATTAGGATCCTAGAAACTCTGAATAGGATCGAAACGTAGTCGGATCCAATTCAAATTGGATCATGCTCATGAGCCGTTTTTTCTATAGGTGTGTGTGTAAATAAAAGGAACATTTGATGTGCCTTTTCCATCTAATAACACCATATATACACTATACCATTTGGAAGAGAGAGATTCATATACTTAAAAAGTCCATGTGGATGGAGAGCATTCTGGCTTTAAAGATACATGAACAAAACAAAATCCCAAGGCCAATAACACATCATTATCATCTCAGAATTGCAAAGAATAAAACAATGAACCAATTCCTTGGCCATCCCATTCATCCAAGTGTTTCTTGCTTTTAGAGCTTCACAAGTGTTGGGCATTACAGAACATCTGTAGGTGAGGGGAGGAACCTTCCGATGATCAGAACCAGCCACCCTCATCACAGCTGCCAGGGTTGGTGCTACCTCTTCCCTCTAGATGAGGATGAAGATACGGCATAAAGCTGTTGTGGGCTCGCCGAGTACTTGGAGCTGAGAAATTCTAGAGAGGGGGATGGGGAGTATTTGGTGCCGAGCAATTCTAGAGAAGGGGATGGAGGGACAACAGAAGGAACATCTTGTTTCCCATTTTGCCACTTTGGGAGGTGTGACGAAGGGATGCCCGGCCAGAAATGAGCCATTTGGGCAGCCCAGATCGGTTGCTGTTGCTGCTGCTGTTGTGGCTTTGCTGAGCTAGGATGGCCCAATTGTGGCCCATAGAATGGGTTGGAAATATATTGTGATAGCTGTAACTGGACCAAATAAAATCAACCCAACTCACATTTCATGAAATTCTTTTAATATGCTAAGTTGAAACAGTAGGAACTTGTCAGAGAAATGAGCATTTTATAATAAAGAAGGAAAATTTGGGTATATGAACTTGAACATATAAATCAAATGATTCAAATTAGTGGAGATAGATTTAGATTTAGAAAGCTTTTAACATCAAACAACATGCTTTATTTGCAAGTACTATTTCTCCACAAATTTAGAATCAAATGTAAGGTATAACACATAAGAATGATTGGTTGATGCAAGACTTCAAATCAAGAAAAACAAGGTGAAACCAACAAAACCTGTCTGCGTCTGTCCATAGAGAAAACAGAGAAAAAATAAGCAAAATTGCTATCAAACAAGGAGAGCTTAGCAAAACTTCCATTAAATTTATAGAGACTTTTATTTACAGCGAGAAGAAGGCGGCGATTTTTTAGTGCTGAGAAAAAGAAGGCGATTTTTTACGCGATTTTGGAGCTCCCTCCCTAGGTAGATGGAAACCCTAGGGAGGGAGGCATTTTCTTCCCTTTTTGGTCTCTCTCTCTCCCGTCTCTCTCTTCCTCCCGTATCTCTCTCTTCCCTATCTCGTCTCTCTCTCGTCTCTCTCTCTTCCCTATCTCGTCTCTCTCTTCCCTATTTCGTCTCGATCTCTCTCTTCCATATCTTCTCTCTCTCTCTCCCCTATTTCATCTCTCTTCCCTATTTTGTCTCTCTCTCGTCTCTCCCTTTCTCTTCTTTTTCTCCCCCATCTCTCGTTGATCTTTCTTTCTTCGATCGATCTCCCTCTCTCCCTCTCTCCTTTCCTGAAATCTTTTTCTGCTTTTTCTAACCCCCCCCCCCCCCCCCCCATCTCTTTCTTCCTCCCTGGTCTCTCCTCTTAGATCTATCTTTCCTATTTTTTGATCTTTCCCTTTCTCACCCTTGATGGGCAAGGGAGGTGTTAGTGGCCAGATGATGCGAGTTGGGCAGATCTCTCATCGGATGCAGCAATGGTGGCTGGAGGTGCGAAATGGCAGAATCTGATCCGAATGGACCAGATTTATTGGGGCACAACCAAACTAGGTGGGGTCGGCTAATGAATCTTTAGAAAATTTTCATGAAGAAGGTGAAAGAATCTACCCGGCTCAATCCTGAAGTGTTGGGTTTGTCTACATGGATCATTTTCTTCCATTCTCTCCTATCCAAGGAGCTTAGTGTACTGAATTGACAAAGAAAAAAAAAGAATGTGGGTGTCCATCCAAAGAGAAGACAGACACAAAAATTGACCCAATATTGCTATCAAAGCAGGAGAAATTAATGAACTGCACTGATAAAGAAAAAGGAAGGGAAGGGGAAAGGGGTTGGGATGTGGATAGCAGGTGGCTGATAAATGTCTGAAAGACTTCGATTTTAAAACAATGGAAGCACAATAAAATGCATAGTTAACATTTCTCTCTGATCACAATATATGACCTAATTAACAGCAAATGAGGAACCAAAGTGAATTCTCCAAAGAAAGAGAAGAGACCTGCTGAGCTGTGGTAAGTTGATCATGATAAGGGGAAGAATAACGAGTATGAGAGAGGGAGACAGGCATGATTGAATGAAGTTGAACAGGGGATTGCATGTAAGGAACACAGAGTTGTCCTTGGGACTCCAACCCATTTCTCGGATTATTAGATTCTCCTGCTGATAAGGATAGAAAATCAAAACCCTGCATAGACCCACAAGCTAATCAGAACAAGGAAGCTTTGTGAAGAAAGCATACTTTTAAATTTGGACTGAAATCTGAAATTTCGGCCGAAAGTACATTGAATAGGTTTTTTTTTCAGGATTTCAGCGGCTTTGCCGAAATTTACATGATTTCCACCGAAATTGCTGAAATATTTCGAAATTTCCACAAAAATTTTAAAACTACAAAAAAATTTACCAAATTTTACATGACTTCAGCTGAAATTTTGGCCGGTTTTGTTTCGGTAGTGGCTGAAACCGACATTTAAAATCTTAGAAGAAAGGTATGGGTCACAAAAATTAAAAGATTACCTGCTTCTGCTCTGCATAGATCCCAGATATGCCAGAGGCCTGCTGATCTTGCACAAGCCTGTTATCCTGTAAAAAACCAATTCTCGCTTCGTGTGCATTCCTCTCTACAGCCAAAGATTTTGTGCCAGTAGGAATAATGGTATCCACACCATTTTTCGGACCAGTCAGCTTGTTAGTTGATGTCACACTGGACTTTGCGCCTTCATTCAGTCTTGATTGATTGGCTGGAGTTTCAGACCTGCTCTTTTTCTCTGCACTTTGGTAGGAAGATATGAGACAGCTTATAGACACATGGGCCGTACATCGTTTCCATGATGGCTTTCTTCCAACTGAAACTGGTGGCGGTGTAAGCTGCAAAACAACAAACCGTGACCTCAGAAAATGACTAAACATGTTTCACAAGAATATGAAAATTAAAAGGAACAGGTGGACCAAGTCGGAATTTATTTTATTTTTTTACTAGTGAAAAGACACAGGAAAAAAAAAGAAAAATCCGTTTCAGATTTCTCACCAGCAGAGAAAATTCATTCAACGAAACATGGATACAATATCTATCATATTCTGTTTAATAAAATATCTATCAAACAGTGTACTGAATACTCATATTGATGAGATGGAACACATACAAATTAAATGGGAAATAGGATATTGGAGAAGTAATATTCTTTGATAAAAACTATTATCTAATCACTTTAGTTTCAGTCATGGTTGAGATGAGGAATCAGTGAATACTGAATACTCATATCAACATTTATTTTTGGGCAATGATATTTTCACCCCACCCCCCTTTTAACGTGATTTGACGTCAAAAAGCGTTAAAGTTGCCCACTGTTCACGTTATAAGGGGGGCGATTGCGCACTGCAGAGGGGGTGAAAATATCATCTCCCTTATTTTTTTCTCTCTGAAGAAAAAAAAAAGAAATGAAGAACAATGCTTCAAAACATTGATGTGGGCCCACATGAGGAAAAAAAATCCTAGTTGAATTGGCACGGTACGACTGAATACTCGTTTGATGTGGCCGAGTACTCATTTGATCGGTCATAACTTGGGAGGGTCAAACGAGTTTGATTGACCTGGCAGGGCAAAACAAGGATTCAGAAGAGAACTCAGCCAAGGTAAAAGGTAGTTGACACGGCAAGTTGACGGCGGGGGATTTTTTTTTTTTTTTTTTTTCTTTTCTGTTTTTTTTTTAACTCGGGGAGTTTTGATACAGCGAAACAGATCAAAGAATAAAGGGAAGAAAAGAATATCTTTCTATAAAGCCAATTCTTCACCTTTTCTGTTGTAACACCATCTACAGTTGAACTAAGTCTAGTGGCACAAGTCACAGAATCTGACCAAGCTGCAGCAGCTTTAGCTGAAGATGACCTGAGAATCACATTTGCATAAATCCAAAACATTTAAAAGTAGGGTCTATCACTAAAAAAAAATGAATCCAGAAGAAACTCTAAAAAAGAAATGAAAATTACCGTGTCAACTCCCCATGAACATCACATGACCCATTAGGCAAACCACACCGCAAATCCTGAGCTCCCTCTGATTAGGCGCATCAATATTAGGGATGATCAGGACTCAGGAGAATGATAATGCAAAATGTATGATAGGATAAGATTGACATGGTGTGCATTTAAAGCATATCTTCTGTGGTGCTTAATGATACAACCTTCGATGAATGCAACACGCGTACTACATTCCTTATTGTCCATAATGGTCGGTTGTTCCTGTTTCGGGGCAGCAGGTACCGCCTGAAAATAACCCAACCCACCAATTTTTTTGATAAAGATAAACTCCAAGCAAAGTAGCAACTATCCACAAGGAAATGAGAAATATCATTCACTAGGAAATTGAGTCCAATAATAGGTTTGGCACTCACAATCGGTTGTCATAATCTCAAACAAACAGTTTGTAAGACATAGAAGCATACCGGCATTGACACATTATCTGGTTTTTGCAATAAGAGGGCTTCAAGTAGTGTTGGTTGCAATGATCTGCAAGAAAGCATTTAGAAAGAGAGATGAGCAGACTACTACTCCCAGTCCCAGCCTAATAAACAGCTAACTATGGATATACACCAAGAAAAGATATACCCACCCATTTGCAGAGTACGATTCTGAGGAAACTCCGACAGGATTCAACGAGTTAACAGCATCACTCAATTGAACATTTTGTGTATGATCATTTTTAGAAAATAGAGTTGTCCTTTGGGGATCTACTTGCGTAGTAGTAGACAAATCTAGATCAAATTTCTGGCTTCCAGAGATGATGGGTCCGTCCGAATCATTGGGTTTAGTTACAGGTTCAATTTTTTCTGTTTCTTCAAGTGATTCTTCCTTACATAACAAATGACTGGCAGTCTCTGCGCCAGTAGAGACGCATAGAAGTTTGATGGTCTCCACTTTTGATGCTGTTGAATCAGAAAAAGTATTCAGCCGAGAAAGAACAGTAACAGACAAAAAAAAAAGAACACCATGAAGAAGAGCGAATATTATACCCTCTGGCGGAGTCAGTGAGCTTGCCCTTGTCTCCCAGAAAGGCGAGTTCTTTGCGCCTTCCGTTCTACTCTCTAATTTACTCTTAAAAGGTTTTTCGCAGGGAAGCATGCTAGCTAGAGCATACAAGGTGTCTGCTACTTCTTCCTCATCTTTGGTAATTGCAACAACTTGGTTTCGACATCTACCCAGGATCCTCTGATTCTGCAGGAAAACCCCAAAATCCATTAATCAAGAAAAACAAAGAATATGAATATAAAATAACATAAAGATACGTAGAATAGAACCCACAAAGTTCTGTTTAGATCTCCTAGGACCATTAACCTGGGGTGGTGAATCAGTCCCATTGGACGCACGGTGTTGCTTCTTTGCATCTCGCAAAGGCGGGGAGATGGATTCGCCGTTGCGCTTGTTCATCGCTGAAATGGTAAAATCAAATTCAACTGATATTAGACAATAAAAACAGGTAATACAATCAAGATTTTATGGAAATAATTGACATACCCAAAACCCCATTGTAAAAAACAGATGCTTTTAGTTAGTATCATACACTACTGAGAGCATGGCAAGTAACAGACTACCCAACCACAAAACCCAGTACAAATTCAGCAAAGATTATTGGTATAATTGAACGTATCTAGAGGATTTTTCACACATGTAGCTTTAAACAGACAAAAACCAAATCCATTGTCCAAGAAAAAGATTAATAAACAAGATTTGAGTTTCCTATTGTTACGAAGATAGTAATAATCTACCTAACAGATAACAAGACAGAAAGAAACTAAAGATTCAAACCCATGAAGTAATCCAAGAAAATTCAGATTAAACCAAGTATTTTATTGAGAGTCAAGAAAAGAAACTTGAAAAAAAAAAATCGCAGATGGCCATTTCACTATCAAATAGCATACCAGACCGCAGTTTACGAGGTACAGGCGCGGGATCGATTCCATTGCAGCCATCTAAAGCCTAAAAAATCGAAAAAAAAAAAAATTTGATTAGAGAATGAAAAATATACTAAATATACAAGATCAGAGAAGACTCTTCTTTTTCACAGTACAAATACAAACAAACACACCTTTCCATGGAGCTTAAATCTCTTACTAGTGGGTACGCGAATCTCCTTTTCTCCTTCAGACCCACCACCCATTTCAATATTTTCGTCGCTCGAATTCGCTCTACAGATGATACTAGAATCCCTAATCTTGTTTTCCTTCGATCTCTCCGAAAAATCCACATACCCCACATTCAATGCTGCCAAAAAGAAGAATTAGAGAAAACAAATAAACCATAAAAAGGATAACAAGGTGGACACATTATCCTCAAACAGAAGGGTTTGTTTGTTTGTTTCTTAGTAAATTCATCAAAAAGATAAGTAGTCATCTGTAATTTTCAGTCTCTACCAGAGATGAGCTTGTGTCCATTTCGAGTTTTGCCCATTTCTTTGCTACCAACATGGATCAAAGAGACCTTCAATGGCTAAGATCGATTCAACCCACCTCAAATAATTCCTTTGTTTTGCTCCTTTCATGATACAAAAAAAAAAATCACTCAAAGAATCAGATAAAGAGAAAGTGATCTCTATTCATTTTTCTTGTCGCTGATATTATTTATGTAACATTAAAAAGCAGGAGAAATAAAGTAGAATAAGGAAGAAAAGCTGGTTAAAAGGCGAGATTTGAGAAGAATCAGGTTCTTCACCAACAAAAGCAAAAAGCTCAAATCCGTGAAAAAATATTAAAAATTGACAAGATCTCGCGGAATAAAAAAAACCCATTCATCCTCAAATCTCCAGAAACAAAACCCATATCCTCAAATCCTCTCTCTCAATACAAAAATCCAACAAATTTTGGTATAGAAAAGAAAAACCCATATCTAAATACTGCTTCAGATCTTCATGAATAATAAAAAAAAGGAGATAAAAACCAAAACCCATTTCGAAAACAACAAAACAAGAAAAAGTAAATCACATCCAGATAAAAAATTATGCTCAAATCTTCAATCTCTATAAGGTTCTTGAAACAGAACATAACAAAAAAAAATACAAAAAACAAAAGGAAAAACACCTCAAATCCTAAAACCCATCAAGAAGAAAAAAAATCCCATCTGATCTTAACAATCACTCCAAAATCGAAGCTTCAGCACTCTAAAATCGAAGCTCATAAATGAATCGCAAAACGGTGCCTCTGTTTTCTCTCCGCTTTTATAGCAACATGAAAAAGGCCAAAAACCTCTCTCTTACGTAATCGCGGGATCAACGGTTCAGATTTACTAGCCATCCTTCACCGTCCGATCTTCATTACAACCTATCCCACGTGTCTGCCACGTAGGACTAAAATTCTGGTTCCGAATTCGAAGATGCCAGTGTGGATTCCCTCCACGTCAGCACTTTTGTCTCTATTTCAATTAACGGTAAGGATCTGTCTCACTTAATTTTCGGCTTTTCTTTTGGGCGCTTATATATTCGCTTTCACTGTAGGATAATTCGCTCCCCTTTAAAGGAGGATATGTGGCAAGCTTTAACGTTTTTTGACGTTAACAGGGGGCGCGAATTATCCTTAATGGGGTGCGAATTTATATTGATTTTCTGTCAGATTATTTCTGTTTAGAGGAAGTCCCTTTCCCCTGTGCGCTGAATACGGTTTAAGATACTCGCCCTTTAAATCGGGTAACTGAAACCTAATTCCTTTATCCAACGGCTATTAATTCTTTAGAAATCGGAGGCTCAGATATTCAACACGTGGCATCAGGTCTGCAGGGAAATTATTCTTCCACGCCCTTCCTTTTTCGTGTGTTTGTTACCTACTTTTTTTTTTTTTTGAAGACTATTGATGTTGGCACTACCTTGTATTAATAATTGCAGGTAGATTTGTTGTCTTTTCTTATTTAAACAGCTGTGCCAAAGGGTATTACATATTTACATTTCCCAAAAAGATCTGGATACAATTAAAACTGAAAAGACATGCTGAGTTTGTGCAATTATTAATGGGAAATGATATCACCACTACCATAGTTTGATAATTACACTTAAGCATCTTGTCTTTTAGTAGTTAAAGAGCTGTCAAAAAGGTTATTATAGTTCCCAAAAAGCTCTCACGAGCCGATTAAAAAAGAAAAGAGAAGGTGAGACTGTGCAACTATTAAAATATGGTTGTGCTGATATCACTTCCCTTATTAAAACATGCCAGTGCCAATATCAGTAGCCTCTTTGAAATTATAAATAGGAAGGATTTGGCATTTTGTGTATGGTAAAATATTAATGTAATATAATCAGCGATTTTCCCTTCACTGTTAGAAAAGATCGGCTATTAATTTGTGGATTGAGATGATTTGATTATTTCATACCTAGGGTGGCAGCCTGGCAGGAGTCATGTTTGCTGCGTGACTGCTTGTCTTTTAGTAGCTAAAATACCCGAAAAACCATTTATTTGAAAGACCATAATACCCTCGAGTTCCATTGAGACAATGAATAGCTAGTAAGTTAATTGGACGGTTGGAGGGTGTTGGTGGAACTTCAATCTCAGCTTGTCCTAGAGGTCACTGAGTTTGGACTCCGAGAAAGACCCTCCGGCGCTCTAGTTAGGAATCGGCAACAAGCAGGAATCCAAACCTTTGGGCGTTCGGGTCCTTTTATAGAGGTCGAGGCACCTTAGGAAGCATGGCTTTCTTCGAGACCTGCTCAATAGTTGACTTTCCTAAGAAGTCAGTTTCCTTATTCATCTTGGAGAGCCCGAGTTTCCTCATGGAACTCGATTTTCATTTAAATCACCGAGTTTTTAAGAAGGTTGCGGTGCTAGGTTCAGTGTTTCTCCAAGGGCACTTTCCTTTTTACTTGGGGTTGCTATTCTTGGAGATGAAGAGACCTTTTTGTCCCTGCTCATTAAGAGGCAAGATTCGTCCCTAAGTTCGGTGTGAGGGCCATGTGTCATGCCCTTTATTGAGGGGATGAATTTTACCCCGAACAGAGCCCTTTTCGGTCATTTTGTAATGAAGGTATCTTGGTCATTGAGAAAAGCATGGTTAGGTGATCCTCGGGTCGTCAATGGACCTGATTCGGATCGGATCCACTTGGTATCATGATCCGTTTGAATCCTCCTACTTTTTGTGTATTTGTCACGGACTCAGTGCCCAATTAAGAACCAGAGTCTCTCTCAGGGTGCCTGTGGCTGGCTTTTGCATGGGAGAACAGCCGCACATATTGACTTTTTGGCAGATTTTGTCTTATGCATTTAATTAATCTGATGTGGCTGTTCTCACATGCCGCTGCGAAATGGCTTTCCGCGAAATTGGCTTGCAAGCCCCTATTTTAAATAATAGATTTATCAATGTGCGTGTAGGACTGTCAATCGGGCCGAGCTTGGGCGGGCCTGAGGTGCTCAAGCTCAGCCCATGTCTATACAACGGGCTTCGGGCCGAGTTCGAGCCTGACTAAATTAGAAATTTGCTTGCCCAAACTTAGCCCAAACTCCACAACGGACTTCGGGCCGAGTTCGGGCTGCCCATCACCTCTTATTTTCCGCACAAGAAAAGACTAAGCCAAGCACAAAAAAGCCAATTTCATAGAAAGCCATTAAACTTGTTGTCCTTGGCATGTGAGAAAAGCCATGCCGATTGATTTTTTGCCATATTTTTGTCTTATTCATTTAATAAATTTGAGGTCGAACTATAGCCTATAGGATATGATGATCCAAACCCTTCATATGGAGTGGGCTGAAGATGGGCAAAATAAAGAAAGAATAAAAACCTATTTAATGTCGAATTATAGCCTATAGCTATTAATGTTTAAGTAACCTATTTAATTAATATCTACTGATTTTTAAGGGCATAAAAAATCTTGACAAATTATATAGTAAATATATTATCGGGCCCGGGCCTATAACGGGCTGGACGACCCTTGATCAAGCTCAGCCCAAATTAGAGTTCGGGCTTCAACTTTTGACCAAGCTTGGTTTGGCTTGTTCTCATTTTAATTATAAGCGGGCTTTTAGCGGGCCGAACGGGCGGGCTTCAAGCTTGCCCATCCCATTGACAATCCTATGTGCGTGTATTCAAAACCAAGGTTTAAAATTTCGGTTTCGGTACCGGTTTCGGACCTTAAAATTTCGAAATTTTGAAATTTCGGTCGAAATCTGGTACAAAAAAAAAACAATATTTTATTCATTATTAAATTTCGGTGAAATATTAAATTAATATTTAAAAAACATATTTTTTGTGTCAAATTTCGGAAAAACTGAAATTTCGGCCGAAATAAATGACGGTTTTGTGTAGTTTCGATGTCGGTCTCCACCGAAATCCGAAATTTCGGATTTAAGATTTCGGATTTCGGTCGAAATATAAAACCATGTTCAAAACCTACATAAAAGAGAATATAGTGTATGTTTTTTATTAGGGAAATGATTTATGCACTCCATTGTTTTGATAAACAGGCGCTCCAACTTTTTTCGTGTAGTATTTAAAGGGTTGTCATAGCAATATTAGGGTTCTCAAAAAGCTCTTAAAGACCTTTAAACACTACACGACAAACAAGTGGAGCGCATGTTTATCAAAACAATGGAGCGCTGAAATCATTTCCCTTTTTATTATTACATTGTGTTTTATCAAAGAAGATGGGCAACAAATATTAGTGATTTGAGGAACACAATCACACAACTGAATTATAAGAGGAGAAGAAGCATATCTACCTGCTAGTAGTGGCAATCGATCAATGGAGACACAACGAGTGAATAATGAGTTTTTGGGTCAAAGGTTTCAACATAAGAGAAGACATGGTTAGAGATTTATTTTGATTTGATTCGTTTGAATTAGACTTTTTAGTTTGGTAAATGATTTCAGTGCTCCAATGTTTTGATAAACATGCACTCCAATATTTGTCGTGTAGTATTTAAAGGGATGTGAGAGGAATATTATGGTTCTCAAAAAGCACTAAAAGCCTTTTAAATACTACACGGCATTTGGCATTTTGTGTATGAGAAAATATTTATGTAATATTTCACTATTGTAAAAGATCGGCTATTAATTTTTGGATTGAGATGATTTGATTCTTTCGTACCTCGGGGTGGCAGGAGTCATGTTTGCTGTGTGAGTGCTTGTCTCTAAGTAGCTAAAATTACCCGAAAAACCATTTATTTGGAAGACCATAATACCCTAGAGTTCCATTGAGACAATGAATAACTAATAAGTTAATTGCGGTTGGAGGGTGTTGATGCCAAAATCTGCTCCTGTCGAGAATTTCTCTTGTAGAACTTCAATCTGTGCTCGTCCTACACTCAGATAAGACACGTTAGAGGTCACTGAGTTTTGACTCCAGAAAAGACCCTCCGGTGCTCTAAGTCAGGAATCGACAACAAGCAGGAATCCAAACAACAGTAAAGATGGTAATTACAATGCAAATTAAACGTTGGATCTCAACTACCTGCCTTTGGGTGTTCGGGTCCTTTTATAGAGGTGGAGGCACCTTAGGAAGTATGCCTTTCTTGGAGACCTGCTCATTAGCCGACTTTCCTAAGGAGTTGGTTTCTTTATTTATGTTGGAGAGCCCGAATTTCCTCATGGAACTCGATTTTCATTTAAACTACCGAGTTTTTAGGACGGTTGCGGTGCTAAGTTCGGTCTTTCGCCAAGGGCACTTTCCTTTTTACTTGGGGTTGCTATTCTTGGAGATGAAGAGACCTTTTTGTCCCTACTCCTTAAGAGGCAAGTTCGGTCCCTGAGTTTGGTGTGAGAGCCATGTGTCATGCGCTTATTGAGGGGATGAATTTTACCCCAAACAAAGCCCTTTTCAGTCATTTTGTAGTGAATGTATCTTTGTCTTTGAGAAGAGCATGGTTAGGTGATTCTCGGGTTGTCAATGGACCCGATTCGGATCGGATCCGCTTAAAATCATGATCCTTTGAATCCTCCTACCTTTTTTGTGTATTTGTCACGGACTCACTGTCCAATTACGAACTTGACTCTCTCGGGGGTGTGGTTGGCTTTTGCATGTGAGAACAGTTGCACATGTTGACTTTTTGTCAGATTTTGTCTTATGCATTTAATTCATCTGATGTCAGTGGAATATTACGGTCGTCAAAAAGCTCTTTAAGCCCTTTAAATACTGCACGACAAACATCGGAGCACATGTTTATCAAAACATTGGAGCGCTGAAATCATTTCCCTTGAGTTTTACTATGTTAGATATTGTATACCGAAAATACCCCTCATGTTTTTTCTTATTAGTAAACAAATATGATGTGCTTTTGTACCGTACAAAATATATTTTGATCTGGGACGCTCCATCATACTTTTTTTTATAGTTTCTAGGTCCCTTTCAGATAATTAAGGGTTGTATCTATGTCACATATAAGACACCTCATCATTTGTATCCTTGTCTCGCATGAGGCACTCCAATAGACCCTCATCATCTGTCTATGTCCCATCTATTTGGAGTGGATCCATTAAATTGGTGGTTGGATATTTTCAAAATATTTTCATTTTTGATTTATTTAGTGCGACACTTCTTTTTGGGCAGCGATAAATCGACCCCTAAATTTCTTAAATCAACCCCGTGTGTCTTTCTCTCTCCTCTCCTCCCAGTTAGAGAGAGAAAAAGAGGAGAGAGAAAGACACATAGGGGGTCGATTTAAGATATATGGGGTCGATTTATTGTGAAAGAGTGCCTCCATGACTTTTTATTTTGGTTTACACCCTTTTTTTTGGGAATGTTGGTCACAAGAGACTGACATTTTAGATGACCCGCTTGGATTGAGCTGATGAAGATAAGTGCCAAGCTGGCATTTGTTGAAAATGTAGGGGAACATGCAAGTAATGGAACCTAGAAGATTAGACAGTTATTAAGTATTCCCTCCTACTTATATCCATCCCTAAACCCAATTGGTCAAGTGGGACTGATTTGCTAAGTAATTATATGAATGGATTAAGTCAAAGAAGTGGCACAGCAGTTGCCAGGCGAGGGAAGGTGGATGACAAGCACCTGGAAGAATGGAGGACGTGCAAATAAGCATGGGTATAACTCGAGTAGGGTTGGGTTAGGTTGAGGCCAACCTGACCCAACCCGAGGAACACATTTTTCCAACCCAACCCAACCTGAGGAACAATTTTCTCAACCCAACCCAACCCGACGCGACCCGATTTCCATATTGAATCGTGTTTAGACCATCTAAATATGTTGGCCCCACTTATACTTCTGCTGCCAGTATTTTTTCTCATAAAATATGCAAGGATGTCATATAATTCATCTAGTTAAGACACTAATGGATCCAATATAGAAAGTTAGAAATTAAGGGTCAATGATATAGTGATTCACTAGTTTCTAGTTAAGACACTAAGCTCTGTTTGGTTGCAAAAAGTAGGGAAGACGGCTGAGCATTTCCAGGAATATGAAATGCCAAATGTTGTTTGGTTGTCATTTTTTAGCTCAAATCCCATTGGACTACTAGATATAGAAGAGACATCATTATTAGCTTTTTGCTTAGGTGGCGCCTATGTGGCGGGATTGTCCCCTCCCATACTTTTCCAATGTCAAACCTTGTTTTTGGTAAATTTTAGAGGGGAAAAGAGTAGAATATGAAATGCCATGTGTAATCATTACTTTTCTCTCTCTTTCTCTCTCCTCTTTCTCTCTCTTCTACTATTTATTTTGTTAATGACACCCCTCCATTCTCCCACATGCTTTGACATCTAACCAAACAGACTACCAAAATTCCCTCTAATCTTCTCAGACAAGTCTACACATATCCCACCCTTGTCACCTCCTTGTTGACTACTACTTCCACTAAAATCTCATCTAACCAAACAGAGCCTTACATGGATCCAATATAGAAAGTCAAAAATTAGGTGCATAAATGTAGATTAAACACTACCGAGTGTGCAAGTGGCATTCTGTAATTTAAAATTTTAGAAACAGTACATAGGTCAGTGTGTGTATAAATATATAATTCACCCAGTATCAACCATTAAGAAGCTTGCTTGCTCATCTTGCATCTATGGTTTTAAATTTCAGCCGAAACAAAACAAAATGGTCGAAATATTTCGGTTTCGGCCTTGGCCGAAATTAAATTCTCATGAAGTCATTTCTTTACAAGATTTCGGTGAAATTTCTATGTCGTTTCTTTACAAGATTTCGGCGAAATTTCACAGAAATTTCACCGAAATTCTGAAATTTCGCCGAGATTTTGGTGGAAATTTAAGTTTTAGCCCTCTACCGAAATGCTGTAATTTCCATCAAAATTGTAGAAATTTTAGACATTTCGGTTGGATTTTAAAAAAAATTGAAATTATTATTATTTTTTTACATGATTTCGGCCGAGGCCGAAATGTTTCAATTTCGGTGGAAGCCGAAACCGACCTTGAAACTGAAATTTAAAACCTTGCTTGCATCACCTTCTCAATATCAACAGTGAAGAAATATCCTTAACTATTAAAATTCTAAAAGTAAAAGACTAAATGTCTAAAACTGTAAATATTACTAAAATTTGAAATAAAATAAAATAAAAAGCAGAAAATGGTCAGGTTACATTCGGTTGGGGTTGCCCGATATCCCAGCCCTATTTTCAGTTCGGTTATAAATTCCCAACCCGCAACCCAACCCAAAAAATATCAACCCAACCCGCCCAAAAATCAAGATGAACCCGACCGAGTCACACCCGTACAAATAAAGGAGCCTGAAATGGGCAGTTACCAAAAAGTTCCATCCATGCGAACATGAGGAGTACCTCCCCGAATAAAGTTATATAAGGAGACGTCTATCTCCAAGGAAGAGGTCTTCGAACCAAATCCAAATATGTTTTAGCATTTTATCTTTACTTTTCAGCATTGTACCTTTTACTTTTCTATTGATGTAGCTTTTATCTAGATTAAGGGAGCAAACGAATTCATCTTCCCAGATGAGTTTTTCTCTTTAATTCAGCTATCCCCGTATTGGCGTTTGTTTGTGTTGTTTTGCCGTTGAGATAGAATTGAATAGTCTGTCGACCCCTAAGAGTCATTTGCATTTTGCGTACATCGACAACATCGTTTGCATTCTGCGTGCATCGACGTTTCCTAGCCAATCCTGAGTCGTTCACATTCTATGTGTGTCGACATGTCATTCATATTTTGCATGTGTCGACATCCCCTCATTTGGCATTGCGTCTGCACTTAGAAAGTCCTTTCCATCTGTGTAAAGGCAGAGGAGCCCAAGGAAGAAATGGCGTTCTCCTCTTCTTCTCAATCGCATGAATTCCAATCCCAGGGGATGGGAACATTAAGAAATGTCATTCTCCTCTTTTTCTCAATCGCCTTAAATCCAATCCCAAGGGATGTAAACGTTTCGGTCGTCAACACCTCGAATTGAGTTTCCAACTTTTGCCTCCAAGGAATCTGGCATGCCTATGCACCCTCACACGTGCGTGCTCGTAACACGCGCGCATACAGGCGCTCAGACACCCCCACACGATTGCACTGTTCGACCGCGCCGAGGCATTTTAGACCAAAAATTTTTTCTATGAAAGAAGCTTAGGGTTTCATTTGAAAAATAGATAGTGTTTTTAATCTCATTTTTGTAAGTTGACACTTCTTTTATTGGTTGGTAAGCTGCTATGTACGAGGTTCCTCTAGCTTGACCTCAAGGTTGCGGAACAAAGCCTTAACCAATTGAGTATTTGAGCTAGAGGCTAAACCCCATTTTGACACTCCCCTCACTCTTCTGTTTTTTCTAAGTAGGGGCATGCTGGTTGCTATTGAACTTGAGGTTGAGGTGCAACCTCTGATCAAAGCATAGGCATTGTATCCTCGAGACTTTATTTCTTGGTAGCCACCTGTGTAAGTGGGAAACTTTGCCTATCTTCTCATTTCTATACATCATTAGATTTTCTCTTTTGTTTCCTACTTTGATTATTTGCGTCCCTAGCATTTGTACCAATTTGTCCAAACACTGGTTCCCTTGATAGGGAACTCGACCTCTTGAGTCTAGGTCATTATCTAATGGTGCTATCGGGTATACCATTCGGGAGTTCCAGGTATATATTGGAGATTGATGTTCCCATTCGGGAGTTCCAGGTATGGGTTTATATGGTTCCAATGAACCAACATTAAATTTTGAAACATCAGCTAATCGATCGTATCCCGCGGCATTGGAAATAATATTCTATTTTGGCTTCTTTATTGCTTATGCTGTCAAATCACCGATTATACCCCTACATACATGGTTACCATATACCCATGGAGAAGCACATTACAGTACATGTATGCTTCTAGCTGGAATTTTATTAAAAATGGGAGCATATGGATTGGTTCGGATCAATATGGAATTATTACCCCATGCTCATTCTATATTTTCTCCCTGGTTGATGATAGTGGGAACGATTCAAATAATCTATGCAGCTTCAACTTCTCCCGGTCAACGCAATTTAAAAAAGCGAACAGCCTATTCCTTCTTCGATAGGTTCGTTATCCTCTATTCAGGTAGATTTATCAAGTAAGTAGCACACTATATATTATACAAGAAAAGTAGCCAATCGTGGAACCACTTATTCAAGGATTTCTATACTAATTCATGGATGGATTTGGACTTGGTTTGGATCTAAATACCTTTTATTAGATCCTAACAAATTTAGGCTCAAACCATAGGACTGATTGAGACTGAGCTTAGCTCATTGAGGACTCCTATCCCAGGGCAAAAAATAGGGTATAAGAAAGTGCAGGAAAAACATGATCCTGGCCTTCCAGCATGAAGCCAACTGATGTTAACCCTTCATCTAGGAGGCCCCAGCTTTCAATCAATGATCAGGTGTCAATGTTGAGAACAACACTCCGAAATTCAAAGTGGAAAAGACTGGAACTTTATCGGCCAATATGGTTGTTAGAAAATCCGTATCTTATTCTTACCCACTTTGGCCACGGCCTAAAAAAGGCACTCCTCTAGTACTTATATTCCTTTGTTTGGTAGGTTAGGTACGCATTATATTCCTTCTGCCAAGAAAGAAGATCCGGCCACATCGGATTAAGAAAAGGAAGATGATTTTTTTCGCCCCTGTAGGATTATGCGCCCCCTTTTAAAGTGAATTGTAGGCCGACTTAACACTATTTGATGTCAAATCACGGTTGGGGGGTGGTAGGCGGGGGCGCATAATCTACAGGGGGTGAAAAAATTATCCCCTAAGAAAAATCTGAAAAGAAACTTTTCTTATATGGGAATTGCTAGCGTCCATAGCAAAAGGCATTTCGCGGCTGGTCTGTTGCATGTCGGACCAGCCAATTTGTGAATGGAGACAAACGCTGTTGTCCTCATTCACGATGTGGCTGGTCTGACATGCGACAGACCAGCTGTGAAATGCCCTTTGCTAGCTGGTTTGTTGTAGGGGTGGCCAACCGGTTTGGTTCTCGGTTCTCGGTTCATTTTTTTTCGGTTCTCGGTTCTCGGTTCCATGAACCGTAAGAACCGAACCGAACCGGACCGAACATATATATATATATATATATATATTCAAAGTTCGGTTCTTCGGTTCCGGAACCGAACCGAGAACATTAGACCCGGAACCGAACCGAAATTTTTCGGTTCTTCATCAGTGGAACCGAATCGGAGCAAAAATATTTTTTTACAGTTCGGTTCCGGTTCGGTTCTGGTTCGGTTCTGGCCACCCCTAGTCTGTTGCATGTCAAACCAGCCACCTCATGAATGAGGAGAACATCTTTTGTCTCCATTCATGAGGTGGCTGATCCGACATGACCAGCCACGAAATGCCTTATGCGATGGATGCTAGCGTTTCCATACTTATACGTTGGCTGACATTCACAACCCCCATATTTGATGAAAAGGCCTCATTCTTAGGGGATGGAGAAAGATTCCACTTCCATCAACAGTCTCAAGCCTCAAGCAGCACAGCGGTTGGACTTTAGGGGACTCTCAGATGCCTCCATCAAATGCGGCAACAAGTACAATCTGAGGGCTTAGGACTAGTAAAAGTGATTGTGAATGAATGTGAATTTGTCCCCGCTTTATAGTAGGGCTGCAACTCGGGTCGGGTTTTGGAGAACCCAACCCTACCCGAGAAATATCTCGGGTCGGGTCAGGTCGGGTTTTTTTTTTCGGAAAACCCACGATTCCCAAACCCGGCCCTACCCATGATAAATCTCGGGTCGGTTCGGGTCGGGTCGGGTTTTTTCACGTTGACGCAAATTTTTAAGGAATATTCTTGTTTGGCAAGGCAACTCAACTCATAGAAGCAGAAATTACACTCACATTACACTTGAATCAAACAATGATGTAATTACACTCACATCACACTTGAATCAAACAATGATGTAATTACACTCACATCACACTTGAATCAAACAATGTTGTAATTACAATCAAACAATGCTGAATCAAACACTTGAATCAACTCAACTCATAGAAGCAGAAATTGCACTCACATACAGTAACAGGGGGTGCGTGGGTTTTTACTTTTAACTTTGGGATAATTACATTTACACCCCCTCTAGTTTATGACCCATCCACTTCTACCCGTATAGTTTAAAACGTGACAAATACACCCCTGTAGTTTCAATTTGTTTAAGGTTTGCCCCCTCAGCTGAAGGTTCGTCCATAGATTGAAGGGTTAGGATGATCCGATGGAACTAATTTTTTGGGCACACCATATCTATGTCAGGACCCATCAAATGAACGCTTTGGATCATCCAAATAATGTGGGCCCCTACCCGAATCCAAACACTACCAAAAAATCATCCAAATAATGTGGGCCCACATTGTTTGGATGATCCAAAGCGTTCATTTGATGGGTCCTGACATAGATAGGGTGTGCCCAAAAAATCAGCTCCATCGGATCATCCTAACCCTTCAATCTATGGACGAACCTTCAGCTAAGGAAGCCTACCTTAAACAAATTGAAACTACAAGAGTGTATTTGTCACGTTTTAAACTATAGGAGTGGAAGTGGATGTGTCAGAAACTTGAGGGTGTGTAAATGTAATTATCCCTTTAACTTTTAACTAACAATAGAAAAAAATGTACATACTATAACTTATGTAACTCGGGTCGGGTCGGGCCTCTTCAAACCCGGCTCGACCCGAGATTCATGCGGGCTTTTGAATGCTGAACCCGGCTCGACCCGAAACCCATGAAACCTGAACCCGACCCAAGCTATTTTCGGGTCGGGTCGATGCGGGTCGGGTAAAACCCGGCTCGAGTTGCAGCCCTACTTTATAGAGGAGACTCCTAGGCAATGAAGGAAAGTCGAGTTTTCTAAAATTTTGGTTTTCAGCTACAATTACTAGGGTTTAGAAGAGCTGCAAAATTACCCCTTTACCCTCTCCAACTTTTGAGTCCATAGGTACATGCCACGTATTATCCTTTGATTTGTTGACAAATTTTACCCCCAACATATTGTCCCCCACTTTCTAGGGTCGGTCCGGGCAAAGTAGTTTTCTATCTCGGTTTCTCCAAATCAATCTGCTAGTTTCTGATCAGCTGGTGTAGCATTCTCCTAGATCGGTCACAGTAGGTCGGTGACCATGGTGATGAAGATAGATACTTGCAGCTCGGGCTACTTTAACTTCTACTTCTGTAGCTCGATCGAGGTTTCTTACTGGCGTAGCTCGGCTAGGAAGATTTGATCAATTTCTAAATGCTTAATCTGATTTTAGGGACTGGTTTCCACTCCACCAATCTCATCTCAGAATTGTTGCCGCCGTTCGCGCCCGAAAGAATAAAAAATGAACCAATTCCTTCTTGCCCATCGCATTGATCCAAATGCTTCTTACTTTTAGAGCTTTACATGTGTTGGGAATTGCAGAGCAACTGTAACTGAGGGGGGCAACCTTCCGATGATCGGAACCCACCACCCTCATCATAGCCGCCAGGTTGGTGCTACCTCTTCCCTCTCGACGAGGATGGCGATACAGCATAAAGCTGTTGCGGGCCCACCGAGTACTTGGCTCCAAGCAATTCTAGGGAAGGGGATATGGAGTACTTGGCTCCAAGAAATTCTAGAGAGGGGGATGGGGGGACGATCGAAGGAGAGTCCTGTTTCCCATTTTGCCACTTTGGAATGTGTGACGAGGGGATGCCAGGCCAGTAATGAGCCATCTGAGCCGCCCACATATGATGCTGCTGCTGTTGTTGCTGTTGCTGCTTTGCTGAGCCAGGATAGCCCAATTGTTGCTCATGGAATGGGTAGGAAATATATTGCGATAACTGTAACTGCAGCAAATAAAATCAACCCAATTCACATTTCATGAATGTTTTTAACATGCCTAGCTGAAAGTGTAGGAATTTATCAGAGAAATGAGCATTTTATAATAGAAAGGGAAATTTGGACATATGAACTTGGACATATAAAATCAAATGATTTAAATTAGTGGAGATTGATTTTGAATTAGAAAGCTTTTAACATCAAACTACATGATTTATTTGCAAGCAGTGTTTCTTCACTAAGTTAGAAGTCAATTTTAAGGTGAAGTCCAGTATAGGAACGACAGTTTCATGCAAGACTTGAAATCTAGAATAACAAGGTGAAACCAACAAAACATGTTTGTGTCTGTCCAAAGAAAAAACAGATAGAAAAATGACCAAAATTGCTATCAAACCAGGAGAGATTTGACCAAAAGTGCCAGTGTCTGCAGCCAAGCAAGCCTATTATGTAACTCAGCACTCATCCAACAATTGTTGAGTTAAACATCCACAACAGGGCTGAATTCTTCCAGGCTAAGAATTAAAGAATTGGATCATTTGGAATCCATTGTTTCACCCCCATCTATTACTTATTGTTTCTAGGGATAATTAGACGAATTTGGATCATCTGGGATCCTTTGCAATCCCCCTATCTTTAAGATATTGTATCTAGGGATCGGGTTGGTATTTTGTACTCTTAATTGTAATATCTTTTTATCTTAATACACCTGCAGGGGTCCTCTGCCTAACCCCAACTTACCTACCCCAAAAAAAAAAAAAAACTAGGAGAGATTAGTGAACTGAACTGATAAAAAAAAAGAAGGGGATGGGATGAGGATAGAGATGGCTAATAAATGTCTGAAAGACTTTTAAAATGCATATTTACCACTTCTTTCTAATCAAATTGACAGCAAATGAGGAACCAAAGTGAATTCACCAAAGCAAGGGAAGAGAAGTGACCTGCTGGGCTGTGGTCAGTTGATCATGATAAGGGGAGGAATAACGAGTGTGAGAGAGCGAGACAGGCATGATTGAATGATGTTGAATAGGAGATTGCATGTAAGGAACACAGAGTCGTCCAGGGGACTCCAACCCATTTCTCAGATTATTAGATTCTCCTGCTGATAAGGATAGAAAATCAAAACCCTGCAAAGACCCACAAGCTTATCAGAACAAGGAAGCTTTCTGAAGAAAGCATAGTTTTAAATTTGGGCCGAAATTACATTGAATCAGTTTTATACAGGATTTCAGCGACTTCGCCGAAATTTACACGATTCCACTAAAATTTAAAGATTTTCAACGAAATTGCTGAAATTTTCCAAATTTCCACAAAAATTTTAAAAAATACCAAATTTCTTTTACCAAAATTTATATGATTTCGGCCAAAAATTTGGCAAGTTTTGTTGACATTTAAAATCCTTGGAAGAAAGGTATGGGTAACAAAAATTATAAGAATACCTGCTTTTGCTTGGCATTGTTCCCAGTTATGGCAGAGGCCCGCCGATCTTGCAGAAGCCTGTTATCCTGTAAAAAACCAATTCTCGCTTCGTGTGGATTCCTCTCTACAGCCAAAGATTTTGTGCCAGTAGAAATAATGTTATCCACACTATTTTTCAGCCCAGTCAGCTTGTTGGTTGATGTCACACTGAACTTTGCACCTTCATTCAGTCTTGATAGATTGGCTGGAGTTTGCCACCACTTTTTCTCTCCACTTTGGTAGGAAGATATGAGACGGCTTATACACACATGAGTGGTACATCGTTTCCATGATGGCCTTCTTCCAACTGAAACTGCTGGCGGTGTAAGCTGCAAACGAATTAATCATGATCTCAGAAAATGAATAAATATGCTTCATAAGAATGTGAAAATTAAATGGAATTAGGATACTGGAGAAGTAATATTCTTTGATAAAATTGGTCACCTATTCACTTTAGTTTCAGTCATGGTTGAGATGAGTATTCAGTATTCACTGAATATTCATATCAACAATTCATTTTTTCCAATACTCATATCAACAATTCATTTTTTCCAATTCATTTTTTTCTCATTGGAAAAAAGAAACGAACAGCTTTTCAAAACATCGATACGAGCCAAAATGAAGCCAAAGCAAGTCCTAGTTGAATTGGAACGGTAGGAGCGAATACTCGCTAGACCAGTCACAACTCGGGGGAGTCAAAGGAGTTTAGCTGACTTGGTAGGGCAAAACAAGGATTCAGACAAGAACTCGACAAGGTAAAAGGGAGTCAACACAGGCGAGTTGACAAGTGACTCAGGGAGTTTTGATACAGCGATACAGAACTAAGAATAAAGGGAAGAATATCTTTCTGTAAAGCCAATTCTCTACCTTTTCTGTTGTAACACCATCTACAGTTGAACTAAGCCTAGTGGCACAAGTCACAGAATCTGACCAAGCTGCAGCAGCTTTAGCTGAAGATGACCTGAGAATCACATTTGCATAAATCAACACCCTTTAAAAATAGGGTCTATCACTAAAAAAATGAATAAAAAAAACTCTAAAAAAGAAATGAAAATTACCATGTCAACTCCCCATGAACATCACATGACCCATTACGGAAGCCACGCCGTAAATCCTGAGCTCCTTCTGTTTAGGCATCAATATTAGGGCTGATCAGGAGAATGATAATGCAAAATGTATAATAGGATAAGAATGGCATGGTGTGCATTTAAAGCATATCTTCCATGGCATTTAATGATACAACCTTCGATGAATGCAACACGCGCACTACATTCATTGTTGTCTTTGATGGGCGGTGGTTCCTGTTTCGGAGCAGCAGGTACTTCCTGAAAATAACCCAACCCACCAATATTTTAGATAAAGATAATTCAAGAAGAACTAATTTTCAAAAAAATAAAATAATAATAATTCAAGCAGAACTAGCAATTATCCACTAGGAAAGGAAAAATATGGTTGAGAATTCAAATTAAGACATAGAAGCATACCAGCCGTGAGACATTATCTGGTTTTTGCAATGGAAGTGCTTCGGGTTGTGTTGGTTGAAATGATCTGCAAGAAAATCAAGTAGAAAGAGAGATGAGCGGACTACTACTCCCAGCCTATTAAATGGCTAACTATGGATGTACACCAAGCAAAGATCTACCCACCCATTTGCAGAGTACGATTCTGAGGAAACTTCAACAGGATTCAACAAGTTGACAACATCACTCAATTGAACATTTTGTGTATGATCGTTTTTAGAAATCCTCTGGAGATCTACTTGAGAAGTACTAGTCAACTCCAGATCAAATTTCTGGCTTCCCGAGATGGTGGGTCGCTCAGAAACATTGGGTTGGGTTATGGGTTCAATTTTTTCGGTTTCTTCAAGTGATTCTTTCTTACATAACAAATGACTGGTAGTTTCTATGCCAGTAGAGACGCATTGAAGTTCTATGGTCTCCTCTTTTGATGCTGCTGAATCAGAAAAAAACCATTCAACCCAGAAATAAAAACTAACTGAAAGAAAAAGAAGAATACGATGTAGAAGTGTGAATATTATATACCTTCTTTCGGAGTCGGTGAGCTTGCCCTTGTCTCCCGCAAAGGCGAATTCTTTGCCCCTGCGGTTCTCCTCTCTAAACTACTCTTAACAGGTTTTTCAAAGGGAAGCATACTAGCTAGAGCATACAAAGTTTCTGCTACTTCTTCCTCATCTTTGGTAATTGCCACAACTTGGTTTCGACACCTACCCAGGACCCTCTGATTCTGCAGGTAAACCCCAAAATCAGTTAATCAAAATAAAAAAGAATATGAATATAAAATAGGGAGATGATATTTTCACCCCCCTTGCATCACGTGCACACCCCCCCTTATAACCTGATTTGACGTGAAAAGTGGGCAACTTTATGTCAAATCACATTATAAGGGGGGTGTGCAAGTACTGCAGGGGGGGGGGGGGGGATGAAAATATCATCACCCTATAAAATAACATAAAGACACATAGAATAGAACCCACAATGTTCTGTTTGGATTTCCTAGCACAATTAACCTGGGGTGGTGAATCAATCCCATTGGATGCACGGTGTTGCTTCTTTGCATCTCGCCAAGGCGGGGAGATGGATTCACTGTTGCGTTTGTTCATTGCTGCAATGGTAAAATCAAATTCAACCCATATTAGATTATAAAAACAGATACTACAATTAAGAATTTTATGGAAATAATTGACATACCCAAAACACCATTGTAAAAACCAGAGGCTTTTAGTTTGTATTGAAAAATATAGAGCGCGACAAGAGACTACCTATCCTTAAAACCCAGTACAAATTCAGCGAAGGTTATTGCATGCTTTAATATAATAGAAGGAATCTACAGGATCTTTCACACCTTAAGTATTAAATTTACAAAAACCAGATCCATTGTCGTCGAGAAAAAAGTGTAAAAAACAAAGATTACAAAATAAGATTTGACTTTCCTATAATTAAAACCATAGTAATAATCTACCCAACAGATAACAGGACGGGAAGGAAGTAAAATTCTCTTTCCTATTATTAAAACCATAGTAATAATCTGCCCAACAGATAACAAGATAGGAAGAAAGTAAAAAATTCACACCCCATGAAGTCATCCAAGAAAATTCAGATTAAACCAAGTTATTGGGAGTCAATTAAGAAAAGAAAAATGGAAAAAAAATAATCACGGAGGGCAATTTCACTCTCAAGTAGCATACCTGACCGCAGTTTACGAGGTACAGGCGCAGGATCGACACCATTGCAGCCATCTGAAGCCTGAAAAACCAAAAAATACAAACAAAAATAAAATAAAACAATTAGAGAATGCAAAATAATCTAAATATAAAATATCAGAGAAGAATCTGTTTTTTTTTTTTTTTGGCAGTATGAATTCAAACAGCCCACCTTCCCATGGAGCTTAAATCTCCTACCAATGGGTACGCGAATCTCCTCTTCTCCTTCAGACCCACCACCCATTTCAATATTTTCGTCACTCAAATTCGCTCTACAGAGGATACTAGAGTCCCTAATCTTGTTTTTCTTCGATCTCTTCGAAAAATCCAAATACCCCCCATTCAATGCTGCCAAAAAGAAGAATTAGAGAAAACAAATAAACCAAGAAATGATATTAAGGTGCACACATTATCCTCAACCCTATCACAAAACTGCCAACAAATGAAATTCTACACATAAAAACAAACACAAGGGTTTGTTTGTTTGTTTGTTTCTTCATGGATTCAACAAAAAAGATAAAAAGTTTTCTGTAATTTTCATGGCATACCAGAGATGAACTTGTGTTGTCTCTTCCCCTCTCGAATTTTGTCCATTTCTGAGCTAAAGACATGGATCAAAGAGAGCTTAAACGGCTAAAATCGATCGAACCCACCTCAAATAAGTCCTTTGTTTGGTTCCTTACATGATAAAAACCACTCAAAGAATCAGAAAAAGATAAAAGCCATTTCTAATACTTTTTCTTGTTACTGAATTTCTCTATTTATGTAAGACTGAAAAGAATGCTACTTAAAAGGCGATATAATCGGTTGAGTAAAGGAAGGAATAGAATAAGTTTTTTTTTTTCCCCACGAGAAAATCGGGCGGAAAGAGAAACGTAAAATGAAGGGTTTGGTTACCAAACAAAGAACAGAAAATTCCATTTTCATCTCTAGACAGCTATCTATTTCTCTTTCTTTCTGTGTTTATCTATTTCTGAAGATAAACACAGAAAGAACAGAGCATGAAAAAGAGCTAAAAAGTTGCCAAAGAAAAAGAAAAAGGCGAATTCGTAGCTTAGTTCAGACGAATCAGGTTCTTCACCAACTAAAGCACAAAGAGAGATAGAGCAAAAAGCTCAAATCCATGAAAAAATATTAAATTTTTTTCCAGATCTCGATGAATAAAAAAAACCCAATGATCCTCAAACCTCCCAAAACAAAACCCATCTCTCTCTCTCTCTCTCTCTCTCTCTCTCTCTCTCTCTCTCTCTCTCTCTCTCTCTCTACACCAAAAATCCAAGAAAGAAAAAAAAACCCATATCTTCTACTGCTTCAGATCTTCACGAATGATCAATAAAACACGAAAAAAACCAAAACCAATTTCAAACAGAACCAAACAAGAGAAAGGAAAACACATTCAGATAAAAGACTTTGCTCAAATCTTCTATCTCTGTAAGCTTCTTGAAACAGAGCACCACAAAATAAATCCAGGAAAAAAAAGTAAAGAAAAGGAAAAACACCTCAAATCCAAAAACCCATCAGGAATAAAAAATTCCCATCGGGTCTCCAGAATCACTCCAAAATCAAAGCTTAGCTCTCCAAAATCAAAGCTCATAAATGAATAACAAAATGGCCACTCTGTTTTCTCTTTTGGCTTTTATAGCAACACAAAAAAGTGAAAAAAAAAGAAGATGATAAATTCGCACCCCTTTTGGGATAATTCGCACTCCTTCCACGTCAAAAAGCTTAAAGTCCGACACATATCCTCCTTTAAGGGGTGCGCATTATAAATGCCCCAAAAAAAGTCTCCCTTACGTCATCCCTCGATCGAACGGCTCATATTCTTCAACCGTCCTGTTTCGGAATTCGAGGCTGCCAGCGTGGAATCCCTCCACGTCATCTCGTTTGTCTCTATTTAAATTAACGGTAGAGATCTATTTCGCTTAATGTTGGGCTTTTAGTAACCGTCCGATTATTTCTGTTTAGAGGACGTCTTTTCCCATTATATGCGATGAAGGCGGTTATGCGACTCTCCCTTTAAATCGGGTAACTGAAACCTAATTCCTTTATCCAACGGCTATTAATTCTGTAGAAATTGAAGGCTCAGATATTTGCCACGTGGCAACAGGTCCGCCCGTTACAGTGTAGCAGCACTTTCGCATTATCCCCTGCAGGCTTGCCCTGCAACGAAACTTTAGTTTATATACGTGTGTTTTTATCTTATTTTTAATGATTACTGATATTGGCACTACCATTTTTTGATAATTGCACGAACTTTTCTTTTCTTTTATTCTTTAAACATCTGTTAAAGTTTATTACACTCTCGGTCTCCTGAGCAGCACGCTTCCCAAAAAGTTCTCATAAACAACATCAAACAGAAAAGACAATCCTAGTTTGTGCAATTATTAAAAGATGGTAGTGCCAATATCAATAGCCACTATTAAATTATTAGGGGTGGCAACGGGGCGGGTCGGGGCCGGATGTTGGGGTCCCCTTACCCTTCCCCTTTGCGGGGAATTTTCCCCCTCCCCTTCCCCTTCCCCTCTGCGGGGATGGTGGGGAATCCCCCTCCCCTCCCCGCGGGGAATATCTAATCCCCTTCCCCTTCCCCTTCCCCTCCCCGCATCCTTCGGGGACAAAATCCCCGCCCCGCCCCCTCTTTGGAACCCAACCAAACCAGCAAACAGAGCTTCTTTCTTCTACGTCCATTACAGACAATATTGTGATGAATGCTATGATTCTATTCATGTGATCAACAAACAGATGGACAAAATCAGAAATGCATGGATGAGACAACAAACATAAATAACAATAGGACCTCATCTTTCAGCAATTTTCTGCATAAATTATGGAATGATAGATAGGAAATGAGCACCAGGATTACCTTCATTAACAGGCAGCCAATGTGCAAAAAGTAACTATTTCAGTAGTCACAATGAACTTTAAAAGTCCATAAGTTGGCGCTCACACACGCAAAATAATGTTCATTAGTTCATTCTGTATAGCATGTTAACCCCCAGATGAGCATGAGAAATGAGAATGGAGAAGAGAACAAAATCAACAAATGACTTATTTCTTTAATTGCAATTCAGTTTAGTGCTGACATGAAACAAATTTCTAGTAGCTAAATTTTTCTTGTTGAAAATTAAAACCTGCAATCCAACCCTAAAATTCTGTTGGCACTACGATTTTTTGATAATTGCATATACTCAGCGTCTCAGGCTCTCAGCTTGTCTTTATTATTTCAACATCTGTGAAAAGGTTATTATAGTTCCCAAAATGCTCTCAGAAGCTAATTAAAAGGAAAAGACAAGCTAAGTTTATGTTTGGGGGAATCTTGTAGCCGATCCACAGAGTTTCTAGTCGTTTTCCTTAAAAAAAACACTTAAAAATTTACAAAAAAATGGCATTGATTAGCGGGGCGTAGCGGGGTGGGGCGGGGCGGGGCGGGGACAACTCCATCCCCTTCCCCTTCCCCTTTCAAATCGGGGAATCCCCTCCCCAAACGGGGCGGGGCGGGGCGGATCCCCTCTTTTTCGGGTGAAATTGCCAGCCCTATAAATTATGATTCTCCTTTTTTTTTTTTTTTTTTCCCTCTCATTAATCCGCACTTGGCATTATTTCCATTTTTTTATCCAACACATACAAATCTGCGCCTGGCATTTTTTTTATTATAAAAAACATGGTAGTGCCAGTATCAGTAGCCTCTAATCCTCTATCAAATTATGATTTTTCATTTTATTTATTTTTTATCTCCAACATACATGGTTTTAAATTTTGATTTCGGTAAAATTTCGGTCACAGACGAAACCAAAATTTTGGCCAAAATCCAGAAATTTTGATTTTTTGGCCGAAATTTCCAATGAAATTTCAGCCGAAAAATTCTGTAAAGAAATAAAAAAAAAGGAATTTTTTTTTCGAAATTTCAGCCGAAATTCTGTAAAGAAATAAAAAAAAAGGAATTTTTTTTCGAAATTTCAGCCGAAATTCTGTAAAGAAATAAAAAAAAAGGAATTTTTTTTCGAAATTTCATCCGACATTTCGATTTTGGCTCACACAAAACCCTTTAAATAGGCCTGTAGAATAGAGATAGAGAAGGAGGGAGATAGAGAGTGGAATGAGAAGAGATAGGCTTTGAGCGTTAGGGTTTCCATTTCACTTGGGCTGAACTCAGAGAAAGAGAGCAAAGGAATGGAATGAGGTTTTTAGGGTTAGGGTTTCCCTTTGGGTTGAACTCAGAGAGAGAGAGAGAGAGAGAGAGAGAGAGAGAGAGAGAGAGGGGGGGGGGGGGGGGGGGAGAGAGAGAGAGCATATCCTTTCGTGACTGTAGAAGAGAGTTAGATGAAGTTTGTGAGGGATGAAGACGAAGTTGGTTCATTTCTATTTTAGAGAGGGATGAAGACGAGCGTCATTTCGCCCAAGATTTGAAGTCACACTTGTTTGAGGCGAACTTCAATCTCGTCATTTTTACACATACAGCGTGACTTTAAGTCACGGGCGGAACAGAGTTCGTCATTTTTGCGAACTTGCCACTAGCGGCAACTTTTAAAGTGCAGACAAAAATATCACGCGCGACTAACGCCGAACTCGTGAAACCCACGAAAATACGCTGAAATCTCTCGCGACCAACCCCCCAGTAGCTAAAATTACCAGAAAAACCCATTTATTTGAAAGACCAAAAAGCCCTCGAGATCCATTGGGTCAATGAATAACTAATACGTTAATAGGAGGGTGTTTCGGTCATTTTGTTATGAGAATATTTTGGTCATTGAGAAGAGTATGGTTTCATGACCCTAGGGCTGTCAATGGACCCAAATCGGATCGGATTCAATGGACCCAATTCGGATCGGATTGACTGTGTATGAATCGTACACAGTCCGACGTGTGTGAATCGTACTCATAATTCTTATATTATTTTATGGGTTTTGCTAGCGTCCATTGCATCTGACAGCAGCCACCTCGTGAATGAAGGCAAAATCTGCTGAAAAAGTGAGCCTATGTGGCTGCTGTCAGATGCAACAGACCATCAGCGAAATGCCTTTTGTGATGGACGCTCACAAATCCCTTATTTTACATGATTAAAATGTGGGACTTGCTAGGGAATTTCGTGGAAAGGCATTTCGTGGCAAACTTTTGCTTGAGAGGAGCTACATGGGCTCACTTTCCATTAGATTTTGTCTTATTCATTTGATTAGCCTGAGGTGGCTGTTCTCTCAGGGGAAATTCCGTACCTGAAATCAGCCACGAAATGCCTTTATATGAAATTCCCTAGCATATCAAATGTTGTACAAAGTTAGAATTATCAATGTGCCTCTGCTGCATGTATTTAAAGCCATATAAAAGACACTATAGTGTATGCTTTTTATTATTAGAATGTATTTTAGCAAAAAAGATGGGCAATGAATAGCGGTGATTTGACTAACACAATCACGCAATGTTAAGATTTGTCAGATTGTATAGGGGAAAATTTGATCGTTGGATCATCTTGGAGGGAGATTAAGCAGGTGGGTTGAATGGGGTAACCTAGCTAGATTAGATAGCTCAATTAAATTAGCAATTAGGCCAATCTTAGTAGGTAGAATTTCTATATTTATCTCTTGCCTTGGTTATGTTTATCTCTTTCTATGTTTAACCCATATAATCACTCATTGGGCTCTTTGTAAAGTATCTAAGAAATTAGTGAAATCTTCCCTAAATTTTAAACACAGCAACGAATAGAGAAGAAGGGAGCATATCTACCTGTGGCTGCAAGTGGCAATCGATGAATGGAGACATGACCAGTGACATACGGGTTTTAGGGTCATAGGTTTCAAACAAGAGAGAAGAGATGGTTAGAGACTTCGTTTGATTCAATTCATTTTGTTCATGCCAAAATCTGGTCTTGATCCTCGTGGCATCTCAAACCAACTCGGTTGCATATGATGACTTGCGCTAAAAAAGAACTTCATTGGAGACCTCGGATTTTGGATTTCGGAGACCCTCTGACGCTCAAGTCAGATAATAGCACCAAACAGTATCTGAACACTATGGTTTATGGAGAATGATAGCTTGAACATGGTTATGGGGTAGAAGAAGATGCATACCTTGGAGTTTTGGTCCCCTTTATAGACTTAGAGTCCTTTGCAGCTTGGGAAGCTTGCCTTTCTTAAAGACTTTCCAATTGGCCGACTTTCCTGAGAAGTCAGCTTCCATGCCTATCTTGTAAAGCATGAGTTTCATTGGACTTGCTTTCTTATTAAACCTTCGAGTTTTTAGGAAGGTTGTCGTGCTAGGTTCGTTCTTTCCCTAGAGAACTTTTTTTTTGGTCGGTTCCATTTAGTGGTGGTCGAATTTTGACCCTAACATAATGCCCCCACTTCCTCCTATCGTTTCGGGCCGATTAGGCAGTCCTCTTGGCTAGTCGGGTTACCATTTTATGCAAAGTAGTAGTTCAGACTACCGAGCTTCAATTACATGCTCCCTCTATGAGGGGCGGGGTTGCGCTCTGTTGGAGTAATCTTCAAATGGGCTTTACTTTGGTTCCTCGACCTTATTAGATTGGGGACCGTGCTTAATCTGGTTTTGCTTTCGACTAAGTAGTCGGGAGAGTTGTGGCCTCTACCGACCTTGGTCAATGTATGAGCTCTTTCCTCTGCACTTTGTGCCTATCAACTGGTGTAAAACACTAAAACTTCTTCTTATTTTCCTCACTACCAAACCCTAACCCTAACTCCCCCACAACGGCACGGAGGCTTCGTCTCCAGGTCCACACGAAAACACAGGGAGAGTTATTTTTTTTAATCCTTTTTTTTAAGACATATGTGTTTGTTGGATTGATAGCCGTGTGGTTTATTCATTTTTGAGAGACTAAAACTATGTCTTATTCATTTTTGAGAGACTAAAACTATGTCTCTCTCTCTCTCTCTCTCTCTCTCTCTCTCTCTCTCTCCAAATCGGGTCAACCCACCAACCCGACACGAATTAGAAATCGGGTCGGGTTGAGGAAATTGTAAATCGGGTTGGGTTGGGTTGAACCCAGCCGGGTTGGAAATTGGGTTTGGTCGGGTTGGGTTGGAAAAATAGGTTCCTCGGATTGGGTCGGGTTGACCTCAACCCGACCCAACTCGACCCGAGTTGCACCCCTATGGTCGGCTGAGCTTTTTGCTTGACTGGATCTTGTCCGTGTAGCTTTTTTGCTCAGCCTTGGTGGAGGTTCTTTGCTCAGTAGAATCTTGTCGACGAAGCATTTTTGCTTGGACGGAATCTATCAATGGAGCTTCTTTTCGGCCTCAAAAGATCTTTTTTGCTCAGCCTTGGCGGAACTGTTTAGCTCGAGCCTCGGCGGAACTTTTTAGCTCAGCCTCGGAAGAGCTCTTTTGCTTAGCCTCGGCCGAACATTTTAGCTCGACCTTAGAGGAGCTTTTTTGCTCAGCCTCGACGAAACTTTTTAGCTCATCCATGGAATAGCTCTTTTGCTAAGCCTCGACCGAACTTTTTAGCTCGACATCAGAAGAGCTTTTTTGCTCAGCCTCGGCGAAACTTTTTAACTCATCCATGGAATAGCTCTTTTGCTCAGCTGGATCTAGCTGCCTTGCCCAGGGTGGTGCCCAGATTTTAGATTGGATTTCACTTATTTCCCCTTGTGCCCTTCTTCCGAACTAGTGTCATGCTCATAGATGTTATCTCTTTTGTGTCCCACGAACGACCCCAATCTGTTGGTGCTGAAATCCGATCTGGTCAAGTGCACTTCAGTAGAGCTTCGATCTATTCTCGTCCTGTACTCAAAGAACATGAGTTAGGGTTCCAGAGTTTGGACTCCGGGAGACCACTCTGTCGCTCAATTCAGAAATCGGCAACAAGTAGAAAATCCAAGCAGCAATGTAGCAGAATAATGATGCTTATATGTGTGATCATACGTACCTTTGAGAGTGGGGGTCTTTTTATAGAGGTGAAGTCCTAGACAGTTTGGAATACTTGCCTTTAAGGGAGTCCTTCCTTATTGGTCGACCTCCCTAAGGAACTGGTTCCTATGTTTATCTTGAAAAGTCTAAGTTTCCTAATGGAACTAGGTTTCCATGTTAGTCGATCCTTCAAGTTTTTAGGAAGGTTGTCGTGATAGGTTCGATCTTTTCCTAGGGAGCATTCCTTTTTACATGTGGTTGCTATTCATGGTGATGGAGAGACCTTTTTGCCCTTGTTATTTAAGAGGCAAGTTTGGTCTTCATAAGTTCGGCTTGAGGACCGCATGTTGCACACTTATTTGGTGGATGGATTTTACCCCTTTAACACATTTGAATGAGACTTTTTAGTTTTACCATATTAGAATTATATACCGGAAATACCTCATGTTTAGTTTATAAGTAAAACAATATGATGGGCATTTTTGTACTGTGGAGAATATATTTAATGTGAAATGGTATTTTCTTTCAAAAGACACTTTTGGTGAAAAGAGTGCCTTCATGTCATTTGTTTTATGTTCGAAAATAAAACAAATTTTACGTCCATTTTTACATCGAAAGAAACTGAGCCTTTGGTTGCACAAAAGCTCAGTAGCTGTCGGAATTTGGTTTGGATTTGGCATGCCATTCCACGTTTGGTTGCCAAAATGCATTGGACTCCGATTGATTCCCTTGGATTTCTCTCATGTAATGATTGCTTGTCTCTTTCTTGTCCCCTTATTCCAAAAGCAAAGAATTATGGTTGAATTTTCTAAGGAATGATGCTCTCTCTATCTCTCTCTTCCCTCTCTCTCATCTCTCCATATATTGGTAATGACACCCCCTACTTTTTCTCCTAATCTCCCATTATTTGCCATGCAACCAAACACTACTACACAGTTTTCCGAGGTAATTCTAGACAAATCAAAATTCTTGTCTCTTCCCCTTTGACTTCCTATTCCACTACTCTCCGAGCCAATCCAAGCAACCAAATGTTGCATAAAAGAAAGCTTACGGTTTCATTTGAGAAATGATCTTTTGAGAACTGATCTTAACCCTTCATCTAAGAGCCTCCACCTTTCAATCAATGGAATGGAATAAAATCGGTAGCTCTATTTGAACGTTAACCATTAGATCCAAGAATTTAATGCGCAAATACATTCCATTCAAATTATTCCTCTTTATGTTTCAATTAATTGTTCATTTCAGAGGCATTAAATCTTATTTTTGGCCTCTATATATCGATAATAGGGCCTATCAAATGAATGGACTAGATCATGTTAATGTGACTTGGGTAGGCCTGGATGAAGGGACTAGAATCATCCGATGAAGGTGTCATTGTTGAGAACAACTCCACGAAATTCAATGTGGAAAGGACAACCGTATCGGAGCTTTATCGGCCGATATGGTAGTTTGAAAATCCGTATCCATGAAAAAAACACTACCCAAAAAAAGAGGGAGATGATATTTTCACGCCTCTGCAGTACGCATTCGCCCCCTTGTAACGTGATTTGACATAAAAAAGCGTTAAAGTTGCCCACTGTTGACTTTATAAGGGGGCGAATGCATACTGCAGAGGGGTGAAAATATCATATCCAAAAAAAAAAAAAAAAAAAGCCCTTATATTCCTT
The DNA here is from genome assembly GCF_043159265.1 of Tasmannia lanceolata. Taxonomy (NCBI): domain Eukaryota; kingdom Viridiplantae; phylum Streptophyta; class Magnoliopsida; order Canellales; family Winteraceae; genus Tasmannia; species Tasmannia lanceolata. Next base: position 13,652,776 of record NW_027518688.1, on the reverse strand, counting down.
CTTTTTTTTTTGGCAGGGTAGGTAACCTTATATTCTTCTGCAAGGAGAAAGATCCGGCCTCGTGAGGCCGTTACATCGGTTTAAGAAAAAGCTGAAAAGAAACTTTTCTTATTCATTAGCTGATATTCACGACCCCCCATATTTGATGAAAACACCCTCATTGTCCTTCAACAGCCTCAAGTCTAAATAGCAAAAAGCAGCACGTGGAAGCAAACTAGAAACACCCCCCATTGTCCTCTCCTAGGACTGTCAATCGGGATGGGCAAGCTTGAAGCCCACTCGTTCGGCTCGCTAAAAGCCCGCCCATAATTAAAATGAGAACAAGCCAAACCAAGCTTGGTCAAAAGTTGAAGCCCGAACTCTAATTTGGGCTGAGCTTGATCAAGGGTCGTCTAGCTCGTTATGGGCCCGGGCCCGATAATATATTTACTATATAATTTTTCAGGATTTTTTATGTCCTTAAAAATAACAGTGGATATTAATTAAATAGGTACTTAAACATTAACAGAATAGAGGTTTTAAACTTATCCATTACCACTACGGTTGTATAGCTCATTTTGGAATTTTGAATATTAAATTTTCAATTTTGTCATGCTAAATTTTAGACTTATCTTATGTTTAGACTGCATTTGACTAGTGGATTGCTTCAATTTAAATGATGATTGGTTCAACATCCATTACCGGTATGGTTGTATACCTCATTCTCTGTTACTCCTTATGATATTAAATGGTTTTCTAGTTCAACACTTAAACAAGAATATGTTCAACAGGTTTTTTCTCGATGGAATGTTCAACAGGTTTTTAGTTGTTAACTTGTCTTTGAGCTAGTACCTGGTTTCCTTAGTTTGTGCTTGCCTTATAGTCTTTTCTCGTGCAGAAAATAAGAGGTGATGTGCGCCCGAACTCGGCTCGAAGCCCGTTGTGGAGTTTGGGCAAGCAAATTTTCTAATTTAGTCAGGCCCGAACTCGGCTCGTAGCCCGTTGTATAGCCATGGGTTGAGCTTGAGCACCTCAAGCCCGTCCAAGCTCGGGCCCGATTGACAGTCCTATCCTCTCCCCTCCGCCCAACTCATAGAAACAACATTATCACATAGGGCAGTGATATTGACCCCAACCGTACAACTACTCCAAACATGAACCGTTGGTGAGCCCAACAATTAATTTGTTGAAATCTTTAAACAAAGTAGGCCCATCCATATTTTGAAACATATGATTTTTCAAAATGAAGTTCCATATTTTTCAAAATGAAGTGTACAGCCCACACCATAGGATGATCCAAATTGTCCATTTAATGGGCCACAATGTAAATAGGTTGTGCCCCAAAAATATAATTTCCATTGGATGATCCTACCCCTCCGATCTAAAGAGCATCTGCATATTATGGAAACCTCTATAGATCGGAGGGTTGCGATCATCCTATGGAAATAACTTTGGGGACATGACCTATTTATGTTGTGGCCCATCAAATGGACGGCTTGGATCATCCTATGGTGTGGACCGTACACTTCATTTTTAAAATATGGGTGGAGCCTACAATTGGGCCTTAATGTTACTGTAGGCCCACACTATAGGATGATCCAAACCATCCATTTGATGGGTCACAACATAAATAGGTTGTGCCCCAAAAATCATTTCCATAGGATGATCTCAACCCTCCAATCTATTGAGGTTTTCATAATATGCAGTTTCTATTTAGATCGGAGGGCTGGGATCAGCGTATGGAAATGATATTTTGGGGCGCAGCCCATTTACGTATTAGACATGTCCTTTCTTATGTATAAGGACCCGCTTGTGGCATTATTCAGTTTTCTTAGCTAGTAAACAAAAAAAAAATTCCCTTAAATGTGACGACTCTATTTGCAAATTGTCAAACTTAAAGTCTTTTTTTGCAAATAAAACAAGAGGAAGTCTAAACTAAAGGGCATGATGGTGATGTGCAGTCAATGGGGGAGCCCTATCACCTCTTTTTTGCAAGGGCTCCTTTCAGTTTAGACTTCCTCATAAAACAAAGTACAAGACTAATTTTGCAAAAATCACTTCTTAAAAACTCTTTTGAGACATGTCCTTTCTTATGTAAGGACCCACTTGTGGCATTATTCAGTTTCTTAGCAAGTAAACAAAGCTGTTTCTTTGTTGACAAAAAGGAAATTCATAGAAAAACAATAATGCTTGGTTTGTGGCTCCCTCCCTCTCCTTGTCTAACAACTTCACGTTGACATGAAGCAACTCCCAAACCCCATTCCTAATCTCCAACTACACCTTCATCTGGCATGCATGCAGTGTTTCTCAACTAATCATAAAAAAACATTAAGGTAACACCTCTCCTTGTCTAACAACTTCACGTTGACATGAAGCAACTCCCAAACCCCATTCCTAATCTCCAACTACACTTTCATATGGCATGCATGCAGTGTTTCTCAACTAATCATCAAGAAACATTAAGGTAACATAAAATCTATTCATATGTTTCTCTCTAATAAGAACACCATCTTTCAGTGCTCAAAATTCTAATGTCCCTATGAAAGTATATAACAGCAAGTTCTACTTTGTCTCTTCAACCCAAACCCAAAAAGTCCACAAACAAAACATAGACCTTACCCTTACAAAATGGTAACAGTGAGGACCCAAGGACAAGATTCTTCTTCCAAGAAGCAGCCCACGCCAGGGAAAACAACAGTCATGGCTCTTGGCAAGGCATTCCCTCACCAGCTAGTCATGCAGGAGTTCCTTGTAGATGGTTACTTCAAGAACACCAACTGCGACGACCCCGAACTTAAGAAAAAGCTCGCTCGACTCTGTAAAATACGACATTAGTCTCATCTACTCTACTTAGTTCTTAACTGAACTTAGCAATCCATGATGGAGTTTCCATCTCTAATCACTTGATTATACTTCAAAATTTTCTAAATTCTCTTACCTATCACTTGATTACACTTCAAAAATTCCAAATCTTCTTCCTACACTTGAATTTCTGTGTTTGGTTGCCCAAAAGCCAGGGAGATAAGGGATTTTGCTTGGTATTTGGGTGCTATGTCAGCAAAATTCCCCGTTTGGTTGCCAATATAGCATAGAACTCCCTAGAGACTTCCTGGGATGTCTCTTGGGTATGTTTGGTGATGTGGCATGTTTGTCCCCTCATAACATCCAAGTCAAAATCCACAAAAAAGGTGGAATTTCTCTTGGAATTTCTTGGGAATAGTGGTTTTTCTCTCTCTTGTCTCTGTATATTGGTAATGACACCCCTACTAATTCCCCTGCTCCGAGTCTATGTTGCGCAACCAAACACTCCAAAGCTTGTCTCCTCCCTGTTGACAACTTATTCCACTACTCTCTAGTGTGTTTGGTTTATACATTACCTATTATTTGAAGTTCGTTTGATGGGTACTAACTTTTACTGTAAACTTCTTTCTGTTTCTGGTTTGTAGGCCAGACAACAACAGTTAAAACAAGGTATGTAGTAATGTCAGACGAGATTTTGAAGAAATACCCAGAGATAGCAGTTGAAGGGCAACCTACAGTACAACAGCGCCTAGACATATCTAACAAAGCAGTGACTCAAATGGCCATAGAAGCCTCAAATGCTTGCATCACTAACTGGGGGAGGCCTAGCTCAGACATAACACATTTAGTCTATGTTTCTTCTAGTGAAGCCAGATTACCAGGGGGAGACCTCTACCTTGCAAGAGGATTGGGACTAAGCCCTGAGGTTAGTCGGGTCATGCTCTACTTTATGGGCTGCTCTGGGGGTGTCACTGGCCTTCGTGTCGCAAAGGACATCGCTGAGAACAACCCGGGTAGCCGAGTGTTATTAGCCACATCCGAGACCACGATCATTGGGTTCAAGCCCCCAAGTGCCAATCGTCCATATGACCTTGTTGGGGCTGCACTTTTCGGAGATGGTGCAGGAGCCATGATACTTGGAACAGACCCCATTGAGGGTGTGGAGACTCCTTTTTTCGAGCTACATTCAGCGATACAAAATTTTTTGCCTAACACTGAGAAGACGATCGATGGACGGCTGACCGAAGAAGGTATCAGCTTCAAATTGGGGAGGGAACTACCTCAGATAATTGAGGATAACATAGAGAAGTTTGTTAAAAAGTTGATGAATGGAGTTGGGTTTGATGAGAATCAGTATAATGAGATGTTTTGGGCTGTTCATCCAGGTGGGCCAGCTATCTTGAACAAGTTAGAGAAGAGGCTTGATTTGTGTCCTGAGAAGTTGAGTGCTAGTAGGAGGGCTCTCATGGATTACGGGAATGCTAGTAGCAACACTATTGTCTATGTACTGGAGTACATGATTGAGGAGAGCTTGAAGATGAAGAAGATGGGGGTGGATAAAGATTCTGAGTGGGGAATGATACTTGCTTTTGGGCCTGGGATTACCTTTGAGGGAATTCTTGCAAGGAACCTCGTCTGAGAGCCCATCCAACTTTGTTTATTTATAGAACTAGAATCAATCCTTAATAAAAAAAAGAAGTAAACACCAATAATGTATACCAATTGTACACTGATTAATTCACAATGACAAATATTTCAGTGATTTCCACTTACTTTGCTTATATATACTACTACTTGCTTTTGGAAATCTATGCTTCAAATAAACACCAATTTATGTATACAACTTGAACACTGTTGGATTGAGTTAAGAATGCGAGATCTCACTGTTGGATTGAGTTGAAATCCCACCATTCGGATTGAGTGTGTGGTGGATTAGGTAGTTAGAATAGATTAACACAACTAAGCTAGATTTAGTAGTTAGGATTTCGATCTATGCTTCAAGTAAACACCAATTTATGCATACAACTTGAACACTGTTGGATTGAGTTGAGAATGCGAGATCTCACTGTTGGATTGAGTTGAGATCCCCAACCATTCGGATTGAGTTGAGATCTATGCTAGATTAACACAACTAAGCTAGATTTAGTTGTTAGGATTTCGATCTACGCTTCAAGTAAACACCAATTTATGCATTCAACTTGGACATTGTTGGATTGAGTTGAGAATGCGAGATCTCACTGTTGGATTGAGTTGAGATCCCCAACCATTCGGATTGAGTTGAGATCTATGCTAGATTAACACAACTAAGCTAGATTTAGTAGTTAGGATTTCGATCTATGCTTCAAGTAAACACCAATTTATGCATACAACTTGAACATTGTTGGATTGAGTTGAGAATGCGAGATCTCATAGTTGGATTGAGTTGAGATCCCCAACCATTCGGATTGAGTTGAGATCTCCTCCCCCCCCACCCACATTCGGATTGAGTTGAGATCCCCAACCATTATGCTTGAGTTGTGGTAGATTAGGTAGTTAGGAGATTAACAACTAAGCTAGATTTAGTAGTTAGGATTTCGATCGATATCATTTTCCATGCTTATTTATGTACTCTTTAATCTCTTTCTATCTTTATCTCTCCTGAGTGTTCAATAATATTAGGTAGTTTGGATAGATGAGCAAGTAAGCTTAGTAGTTGAGATTTTGATCTTTATCATTTTCCATGCGCTTACTCTTTAATCTCTTTCTATCTTTATCTTTAATACTCTTTAATCTCTTTCTATCTTTATCTCTCCTGAGTGTTCAATAATATTAGGTAGTTTGGATAGATGAGCAAGTAAGCTTAGTAGTTGAGATTTTGATCTTTATCATTTTCCATGCGCTTACTCTTTAATCTCTTTCTATCTTTATCTTTGTTCCTATATGTTTGTAAACATCCAAGATTAATAGAAAATCTATTATTTTACAACATGGAATAAAATCCACTCTTATCTCTTTCTATCTTTCTATCTCTATTCTCTCTGAGTGTTCTAACACTCATTAGGGATAATCAAGACAAACTTGATTAATTGAGAAATGGAATAAAATCCACTATAATCTCATCAAATGGGATTCAGTACATTGTTTCATGTAGCAAAAAAGGTATATAACACTGGGCAAATCAAGACAAAACTTCAACTCAATTTTTTCCATGAATTCAGTACACTGATTGATGCAGCAAAAGGTATTACAAACCAAGAAGACCAGGCCTTACAACTAATTTGTTTCGATGAACTTAAATGAAAAAGGCATCAAAAACATGTTCAAATCAGAAAATGGTGTGTCAAGAAAGACACTGTTTGCTTTGGCTCAAATGTAATGAAAATCAGAAAAATGGTATCAAGAAAGATACAATCCACTCCCAATATTAATTATCTTCTTCCTCAAGAAAGCGAAGATGTTTTCCTTCCGGTGTAGGCATGCCCTTCAAACGCAAGATACTAGGTGAAACAGAATCCCCTGCAACCTCCTCTTCTCCCTCGATCTCATCATCACTGTTGTAGATAAAGCGAGTGTGCTTGCCCAAAAACTCAGGCATTCTTTTCTTCTCGAGACAACACATATTTCTCAGTCCTTCGCATAATTCATTGATTGTATCTTCATCATCCCCTTGGCTTTCTTCTTCATAATCCTCATCACATACTTGCCGCCCCTCTTCTTCTACTTCTTCATCGTCTTCTTCGTCTTGTGAACCTTTATTGGCTTGGATAGACCAAGCTGAAGAATCATCTTCCTCAAACAACTTGTCTTGACGGCAAGTACTTTCGAATGATAGAACAGATGACAGACAAACAGAGGAATCAGAGATTATTGATTTTTCAGTGGGATCAAACAGTGAGACCTTAGTGACCAGGCCCTCTTGAGAATCGAGAGCTTCCTGTTCCTGATCATCCATTGCCTGAGCAAAAAAATAAAAAAAATACCAAAACCCAGATAAGAAAAATGTTGAAGTATAAACTATTAAATAACACAAACTGAATTAAAATGTTTATATCACACCAACTTCTAACAGTTTTAGCTTTTGGAGTAATTGGTTGTTGTTTCACACAAAAGGAGAATCAAATAACCAGACAACCCAATTGCAGCAAAATTTTAATGAGTTCTCCGAAAACTATACCTGTGAAATAATCTTGAAGGTTTTTTCTTCCTGTACTGGAAATACAGTCTGCAAGGCATCATCATTCGAAAGAAGGGCAATAAGGGGAGTATTGGTTGGGGTTGGAGCAAGAAACTTGGGAGAATTCAAAATTTCTTGAAAAAGGGGCAAAGGGAATTGCTCCAAAGAGAGTTTTGGGAGTTCTGTTCCTTCCTCAACCTTCTGCAAGAGGGTTTTAACCTGCCGACGAAGCAGGGCTTCACCCGATCCAGGGGTGCGTTTAGCTTGACTCGTGTTCTTGGACACAGATAAAGGGGTTTTTGAACTACCCATTGCAAGCCCAGTGATAGGTGAATCGTTCGTGATATCAAAAAGCGCTGATCGATCGGGTTTTCCTTTTCTTGATCTTGAAAGAACTTTTTTGGGTTCTTCCTTCTGCCCTGCAATTAAAAAGATTTTGGTAAGAAAAACAGGCAACTTGGAAAAAAGAAAAGGAAAGAAAAGAAAATGTCTTAGAAAATTTTGAATCTTTTTTATCTGAAACCGAGAAAGAAATGTAACTCACTTGAGACTGCTATACTGTTGTTCAATGCAGAAGACGCGGTCTGCGATCTTGTCATCCTTCTCGTAGATGATGGTGTTTCCATTTTTTGAATTGAAAAAGATTTTCAAAGATACTACAAAAAAGTGACTAAAAACTATGGAACAAAAAGGTATGACAAAGGCTTTGAATGGGATTTTGATCACAGGAAAATGGGAAACTTTGCCGGATTCTGATCAGCAGATTGGGGAAGACTACAATGTAAATGCAAGAGAGAGAGAGAGACAGAGAGAGACAGAGAGAGAGAGAGAGAGGGAGAGAGGCTGCGAGGTTTTAAAAGAGAGAGAGACTGCGAGGTTTTAAAAGATTTGAATTGGGGAAACGAAACGGTCATATGACCGTTACGGCGTGCTGGATTTCCCTAGGCTGAAGGCCTGACCTAATTTAGAAAGTTAGAACTAGCCGTTTGGGATTATATTTGACTTAATTTTTATGTAAAAAATAATTTCAGAGGAATTTGCCCTCGATTTTTAAAGTGAATTTAGCACCATGGTCCCTATTTAAGTTGACCATTAGGGCCACATCACATCTTTAACAATCATTGTAAATGCTAATCACAAGAGAGTCTACGAGGCGAATGAATGGTCAAGATCATCTGATCATACAAGAATATACGATTGTGATGGGTGATTAATTCTAATTGATGTCAAGTAATTCTGTTTTAACAATATAACGGACGTGAAATTTCTCACCTATTGACATATCAGCAAACATTTTGTTGTTGGAAAGTTGTTTTGTTTTCTACAACCACTACTTGCCCTGTATAATTAGGTTTTTTACTTCTTGTTGGAAGGCAAAAACAAGACAGTGTCTCTTTAACTTTTTCATAAAAGGGAAATGATATCAGCAGTCCTATATTTTGATATTTTCAAAAGGGGAGTGATAAATCGACTCCCCAAATTGATAAATCGACTCCCCATGTGTCTTTCTCTCTCCTCTAGGTTAGAGAGAGAAAAAGGAGAGAGATAGACACATGGGGAGTCGATTTATCCATTTGGGGAGTCGATTTATCACTGCCCTTTCAAAACCATCTTGCCTTTCAGTATTTAAAGAGCGGTCAAAACGTTATTACATTTCCCAAAATGCTCTCAAGAGCCAATTAAAGAAGAAAAGACAGTGGGGTTTGTGCAAATATCAAAATATGGTTGTGCTGATAACATTTTCCTTTTAGAAAATGTAGTATAAAAGATCATTTATTCCCACGGCTAAGAGTATGGAGTCTTTGTGTGGCAGCGGCAAAGAGGAGGCATGGAGAGACAGAAACAAGAGAGAGAGAGAGAGAGAGAGAGAGAGAGAGAGAGAGAGAGAGAGAGAGAGTTTCTCTTGGGTTCTGTTTGGTTCGCTGGGAGAGTAGTGGAAGTAGTAGTCAACAGGGAGGTGACAACAAGGTTGGAGGGTTCCACGTGAAAGCGCAAAATAGTCCCACATCGGAAAAGTGTAACGATGTGGATGGGCTTATAAGGGAATGGGTTCGCTCCCCTTAACAGCTAGCTTTTGAGGGTGAGTTCTACGCGAGTCCCTACAAATGGTATCAGAGCTGGGGTGTGGTAACTCCCGGGAAGATCTCAGTAACCCAGGTGTGCCTCCGAGGACGGTGGAATTCCCTTGGAGAAGATCTCGTGGTTCCCACGTTGCCACCGCGTGGAGGGGCGAGATGGTCCACGTTGCTTCCGCGTGGAGGGGGAGATTGATGAGGTTCCAAGCAAAAGCAATAGTCCCACACCGGACATGTGAGATGGATGTGGATGGGTTATAAGGGAATGGGCTCCCTCTCTCTAATAGCTAGCTTTTAGGGGTGAGTTCTACCTGGTTAAATTCCCTACAAATGGTATCAGAGCTGGGGTGTGGTAACTCTCGGGAAGATCTCGGTAACCCCGATATGCCTCCGAGGACAGTGGAATTCCCTCGGAGAAGATCTCGTGGTTCCCATGTAGCCGTCGCGTGGAGGGGCGAGATGGTCCACTTTGCTTCGGCGTGGAGGGGGAGATTGTTGAAGTTCCACACAAAAGCAAATAGTCCCACATCGATAAAGTGATGGGGATGGGGGTGAGTTCTACCCAGATAAATTCCCTACAAGTGGTATCAGAGCCGGGCACGTGGTAACCCCGGTTTAGCCTCCAAGGATGGAAATATCTCTCGGAGAAGATCTCGGTAACCCCGGTATGCCTCCGAGGACGGAAAATCCCTCGAGGAAGATCTCGTAGTTCCCAAGCTCCTGTCGCGTGGAGGGGCGAGATTGTCCATGGTGCTTCCACGTGGAGGGGGAGATTGTTGGGGGGATTCCATGTGAAAGCGCAAAATAGTCCCACATTGAAAAAGTGTAACGATGTGGATGGGCTTATAAGGGAATGGGTTCCCTCTCCTTAACAGCTACCTTTTGAGGGCTAGTTCTACCCGGGTCCCAACAAAGAATGGGAGATGTGTAGAGTTGTCTAGAGGAGAATAGGGGAAGAGCGGCAGTGTGTTTGGTTGGGCGTCAAACTGTGTGGAAAATGTAGGGGTGTCGTTACCAAAATAGATAGTAGAAGAGAGAAAGGGAAGAGAGAGAAACAGAGAAAAATGAAATGATTACACAAGCCAAGACATATGCTATTTTCTCCCTTCTAAAATCCACCAAAATGGAGGTTTTTGGTTGGAAGATTAGTAGGGGGGACAATTCGTCCACTTAGGCGCCACATAGGAAAAAAGCTAATAATGATATCCCCTGCATGTCTTGTAGTCAAATGGATTTTGAGATCAAAATTGGCAACCAAACAACATTTGGCGTTCCATATCCAGGGAAATGCCCAACCGTCTTCCATGTTTTTTACAACCAAACAGGGCCTTGGGGGTTTTCTCTTGTGTACAGTCTTGGTTGAAAAGCAAGAGATAAGGTTGTAGGTTTATGGGTTTTGGATCAATCCAATACAATCCTTGTAATTTTGCTCACTCATAGTGGAAGATCGTGTTCTCACCCATGGATGTAGGCATCTTGGCTTAACCATGTAAAATCTCAATGTTTGCCTTGTGATTTGCTTTTCTTTTTAATATTTCATTAATTTTGCACGACTAGATCCAATTTTGCCCGACGAATTTTCTCAACACGTGGTATTAGATCTTAGATTGGAGCGATAGTCGTTGGGCCACAGTTGGAGTGATCATGGGTGCCGTGGTTGGATCACAGTTAGTAGACCTGGCAAACGGGCCAGGCCGGGCCGGGTTTCACCCCACCTGCATGGGTCCGGGTCTTACGGGCCATGTCATTTATGACCCGAAATTTTACGGTTCACAATTTGGTGAACCTGGACCCCACCCATACAGGCCAGGTGGACCCGCAGGCAGCAGGTCGCCCGATTTTTTCTTTTTTCTTTTCTTTTTTGCTGTTTTTATTCCCACACTATAATAGGATAACCCAAACCATCCATATGATAGCCAATCAAGTAAATAGGTTGAGCCCAAAAAATCATTCCCATAGGATGATCCTAGCCCTCTGATCTATGCGGGAATCGCATATTATTATTTGTGGAAACCTCTATAGATTGGAGGGCTAGGATCATCCTAAGGAAATGATTTTTGGGGCAGAACCTATTTAAGTTGTGTTCCATCACATGGACGGTTTAGATCATCCTAAGATGTGGTTTGTGCAATACAATATGAAAAATACTGGATTATAAGAGCTTACACCATATAAAATCTAAATCATTTTGGTGTTTACAGGCACCCAAGGGCACCCGTGGGTCCACCCGACCCGGCCCAGTTTTGACGTGACCCGTACGGGGTGGGTCAAATTTCAAATGGGTCACTAACTAGTGACCCGGACCCCGTTAATTACGGGCGTGCCGGGTAGACCTGCGGGTTTGGGTCACTTTTTGCCAGGTCCCGCGGTTAGAGCGATCATTGGCAGAAATGTTGTCTGAGAAAGTCTTGTTCGAGGTGGATCTTTACATCGAGGGTGATCTTAGATGACGATAAAATTGTGTTCTACACAGATCAACATCGACATTTTTGACAGACAGGGTAGTTTCACCATATGGTCGATGAGGGTGAATGACATCCTTGTTCAATAGGGACTGGCTAAGGCATTGAAAGGAAACAATAGGAAGCCATAGAAGAAGACAAGACCCTTTTATTTTTTCGCTTCTAGATTTGTATAACAATCTGGTGATGACTTCGTTGTATGGTAAGGATACAGTAAAGTTAGAGTAAGTCACGTCGTCACTCTCTGTGGACCCCGATCCAAGAGAGGCGGGGGACGAGCCCCCAGAAAGTCTCTAGATCATCCACGTGAAGGAGAGCTCTACCAAGGAACTCTCGAAAGATGTGCCTCTCACAGCATGAGCGGTGATGTAAAGTGACATACCTCTCGATTCGAAGACTAGCCCGGATTCGAGACGTACCTGAAACAAAGAAGAGTCGTCATCCAAGGAAGTCGGCCCTGGATCCCATACTATGCTCTGTTGCAATGGATAACCAAAGATACAAAAGATTCGTGCCTGGTTACGAATTTGGAAGGTCCGGAGAGCACCTCATCCGCCCAAGTACAAACACTTGGTCTCTTATGCCATTTATTTATTGGTTTTGAAGAGTTTTGGGCGAAAGTCATGTGAACTGGAAACATATATCTCCGAGAAGACGTCTATCTAATCATGCATGTCTCGGAGATGAATAGTAAGCACACACAAAATAAATAAAAGAAGTGTCACCTAAGAGTAGCTAGGTTATGAGTGTCATGCCTAAATGCTGTCTAAGTTCTGGTGGGCAAACACATGCATACTACAGCTAAAGTCATAAGGTATGCACAAGATACAACAATATGATAAACTAGAAAGATAAATGAGCTACAGCTAAGCATATGATCAAAGTAAATAAGTAGGTAAATGCTACAGCTAAGCATGTGAGTGACTAAAGAAATGATCATACACTATCACAATCCTATGCAAGAAATCATAATCAATATACAAACATAAACTCTGAAGTACTAACAATAAATCTTAAGTAGGTAGGACAGACTCCTAACTCTAGAACAAACAAAGAGAGAAACAACTAACTCTATGAGAGACACTGAACGTCTCCAAAAAGGGAATAACTTTCTACTGAGACATAACTTGTCCCCTAAAAGGATGGGCTTTTCTGCATGAGACATAACTTGTCTCCTAAAAAAGGCTCTAGATGACTCTTTCATTGCCCTTGCAATGACAGAGGGGATTAAAGTCTAGGGGATACACATCTAAAAGACTAGGCAAGTCTTTCAAACAAAAGAGGGGAGTGCTACTTGGACTATGCAAGTCCCATAATGATGGGCTTGGGCTAACGCCTTCATCGCCCTAAGAGCAAATCCAAAAGATCATTCCAAAAGTTCTGTCCAAGAAACAATGAATCCAAAGATTTTGAATACAAATACTTTCTATAAAATCAGAGAAGACAAGTGTAGACACCCCATTTTGCTCTGCTTTAATCAACAAAGAAGTTAGTGTTCTTGTTATCAGTCTTTTTCAGTGTTTTCCTTTTCCGTGTCCGTTCCCTATGTTTTCTCGATCCTTTCGGTTATTTCTGTCATGTTTTGCGTCGTCCTGATAATTGTTGAGAGGGGTTGTTCGCAAGAATTAAAGCAAAAGAGGATTTGGACCCATTTGCTGGGCCCGCATTGAACATTTCTTATTAGAATAAGATCCTGCATTGTGCCTTGCATTGATATTAACAAAGAATATGGGTTTCGAACTCACCTTGGACCCAATGAGCGAGATCAATTTCCATGGTGGGCATAGTGTATTTTTGCTAATCTGGGGTGGGCCCATTAATGTGAAAAATAAAGCTTAAGATGAAGGCCCATCAATGGAACAACTTAGGGTCGTCCACAAAAATGGCTCAGGGGACACAATCCTCTTGTAAAATGGCCCATTCTAAATGGATGATTTAGATCATCCTATGAAGTGGGGTCTGCTATGGCATTTTCAGCGGGAGCTCAACATTCAATCTTCGTCCAAATTAGAATGGGTAAAATAAAAATCATATGCCACATGGAAAGTGAATATATGCTGTTTTTAAACGGTAAGTGAATTCATCCCCTTAGAAAAGAAAAAAAGGGAAGCAAGCTAACTGTGGGGAAGAATTCTAAAAAGAAAAAAAAGAAACCATTTACGTTTGGAAAAGATCGAGCCAAACAGCTCGGGAGATTCTAAAAAAAAAAAAAGGAAGAGCAAGAGAATTTGGAAGAGAGCAAGATTCTATTTAAAAAAGGCATTGACCGAGTAACCCGGGGGGGAGAGAGAGGTGGAAGGAGCAAAAATCAAGATCTCTACTCTCTCTTGGATCGCTCAAGCTTTCTCTGCTTCTCGGCATAACAACTCTCGTCCCCTCTCCACACAGCATATCCCTCTTCCTCTCACGTTTTCCCTCTCCCCCAATCTCCCTCTCGGCAGCAGCTCACACCGCCCTCCTCACAGCCATCTCGTCTCTCTACACTTTCCAAACAACCCCTCTCCATCTCACTATCACCCTCTCTTTCTCATCTCACTCTCTATCTCAACCTATATAACCCAAAAAAGCATTGAAACTAAATCAAAAAAGAAGAAGAAAAGAAGCCAAAACAAAAAAAAAGCGTGAAAGAAAAAACAGAGTATCCTATACTCTGTTTTTTCTCCCATACTCTCTCCTATACTCTCTCTCTCTCTCTCTCCCTCTCCCCATCACTCTTTCTCTCCATCTCCTTCTCATCTCTCACCAATTCTATATCTCTATCTCTCTATCTCTCTATCTCATTCATTTAATCGCTCCATTTACCTCATCTCTCCACTTACCTCACTCACCACCCTCTGTTTCTCCATTTACCTCACTCACCACCCTCTATTTCTCACCCTCACTCTGTTGATCGCTGTTAATCTCTCTATTACTCTATCTCTCTCGGTCTTTCATCTCCTCTCTATCAACCTCTCTCTATCTCTCTATCAACCTCTCTCTATCTCTTTATTACTCTCTCTCGGTCTCTCTCTATCTCTCTTGGTTACTCTCCCTATTAATCTCACCCTCTTCAGCTTCCCAACATACAGAAAATAAGAAAAAGAAGAAACAAAAACAGGAGGAACGGCACTCTCATAGCAGTAAGAAAAAAAAAAAAGAAAAGAGAAAGAGAATAGGGATCATCGGATCGCAGTGTCGGCGGAATTTTCGGACTTTTCGGCTCTCGGATTCGGCGTGGATTTCCGTCACAGGTTAGTACACTATTCTCAGATTTTTCCTGGATGATTTGGTATTTTCTTATATTTTTGCATGATTTTTGAAGGTTTAATTGAATTTAATTGAATATTATGTGTGTGTGCTAAAAATCATGATCTGCATGAGCGTTTCAAATCCGTTTCGTTCCAAAATTTAATACGAGCAAGCTTAAATCAGAACCCAACGTCAAAAGAATACCGGTTTGCAAACCCTTCGAGCCTGAATGTAATTTTCTTGAAAACCCATTAAACTAGGGGCATTCGCCCCGAACTACGCGAGACCTGATCCCTATACTGGGGTACGTAGGCAACTCGGTTCAACCGAGTTCGGTCGATTCAAAAAAAGAAAAGAAAAGAAATTCAATCGTTTCAGAAAAAAGAGGGACAGGTTCCAAAAGAAGAGAAGTCAATCATTCCAGAAAGAAAAGAAAAAAAAGAAAAATCAGTTAACCTTCAAACAATTTATCTTCAAACTAGGGGCATTCGCCCTGAACTACGCACGACCTGATTCCTACCCTGGGATACGTAGGCAACCTGTTCACAGGTTCGGTCGAAATCTTTGTTTAACCTTAAGCCATTCTTTGAAAAACCCTATCCTACCTATAAAGTCCTTCCGGTGTTCAGAATTAACGATATAGGTCCCGAAACATAAAAAGTGAAAAAAAAAAAAACGGAGCGGAGTTTGAAGATCTGCTAGACTGAAAACCTGAAAGGGCGGTCTAGGCAAAATTTAAGATCATTCCCCTACTAAGTTGAAAACCCGAAAAAGCGGCTTAGGTAAAAGCTAAGGGGATAGCCTGCTGGATCGAAAACCTAGAAAGGTGGTTCACGCAAAATTTAAGGCTAACACGGTCCGCCAAGTTAAAAACCCTGAAGAGTTGACTTGGTCACGGTAAGAGAATCATCATAAGAAGGTTACAGCCGGTATTAAGATTGAAGAAGAGAAAAGAAGTTCGAGCAAGCTTAAATGTCATCCAAGAAACTTGGGGGCATTGAAACCAAGCAATCCTAAGAGTGGTAATCAAATTATAAGAGCATTACTGTTTAAAAAAAAAAAAAAAAAATTCCAGTGCTTATCAATTGAGAAAATACTCTTTGAAAGGCTAGACTCACCAAACAAAATGATAACTAAGTCAGGAGCATCACTGTGTACCAGTCCAGTCAGTCCATTCCTGTTCGTTTTAGCCCATTCTTTCAGAAACTTCCCGTTCATCCAATAGTGTCTTTTACCATCTTCCCCTTTTTAGTAGAGTCGATCATTGTCCAGTTAGTCAAATGTTGCAACTGTCCCGGTAAAGGATGCCTGGTGTAGCTAATCCCCTGCAATTGTTCTAGAGCAAAGTTAATCCGCAGGCAAGGATTTCAGGAGTTAAGAAAAAAAAATCCAGTCTAAGCAAAGTCAGTTCCAGAAGAATCCAGAAGCAGAAAAATCCGAAAAACCAGTTCCCATAAGAAGATCATACCCTAGAAAAGCACCTTGAGCTTGGAAGAGCGTTAGATACAATGGTGGTTGAGCCAGTTTCTCACAAAGATGAACCATTAAGAATCGGAATCTCCTTCCAGTCAGTTGAATATTTGTCTGAATGCTTGTCAAAAGAAGAATCCTCTGTACCAGTGTCCAAATATTCCGAGGTCCCAATTCATATCCCCGGTAAAGAAGATCTTGATCTAAGAAATTTCAAGCCCTGTGATACTTTCTTGTTCATCTCCAGTAAACAATTCAAAATGCTAATAAACTTGTGTAAGAACCAGTTTACTAGTTCATCAATTACCAATTCCTAATTCGCCAGTACCAGTTCACCGATTCCAGTATTCCAGTATTCCAGTTCCAGTTCCAGTATCCAATATTCCAATATTCCAGTTCCAGTATCCAGTATTCTAGTATTCTAGTTCCAAAATCCAGCACTCTAGTATTCCAGTTCCAGCATCCAGTATCCAGTTTCAATTCCAGTATTCCAGTATTTCACTATGCCAGTTCTAGTCTCCAGTTCCAGTATCGAATATTCCAGTATCATAGTTCTAGTGTCCAGTATCTCTATCACCAATATTCCAGTGTTCCATTTTCCAGTACTTGTATTCCCGTTCCTAGTATTTCGGCACTCCAATTCCAACATCCAGTTCCAGTGTCCGAAAATCCAGTGTTTCAGTACTCTAATTCTAGTATCCGGTATGTCTTCGTTCTAGAGTTCCGGTTCCCGATGTTTAGATTAAGATTCCAGTCTCCAGTTTCCAGTCCTAACATCCAGTAATCAAATTCCAATCCCAATTGAATCAATCAAAATGTCAATCTAATCTAATCCCCAGTTCACCAGTTATCAAGTTTTGACTCTCCAGTTTTCCAGTAATCAAGTTCTACAATTCCCAGTGAATTGGCTCCTTAACTTCTCAGTTTTTTGATTATCTTGTTATCTCACTATTGAGTCTCTTAATCATCCAGTTCTCCAAATTTTTAGCTCTGTAAATATCCAGTCCCTAAATTTTCTACTTCTCCAGTTTTCCAATTCTTCAGTTCATCCAATCTTCAATTCTCCAGTTCCAAGTCATATAGTCTTCAAATTCTCCGGTCCACCAATTGTTTGATTATTCAGTTCTCCAGTTCTCAAGTCCTTAAGCCTCTAATCGTCTGATAATCGAGTCCTCCAGTGGTTTAGAATAAAAGATTTTTGATATATGTTCCAATTCTAGGACTTCGTTTAGGGTTTTGCATTAGGTAGTAAATGTTTGCGTCTACGTTCCGTTTTGTGTAGAGTCGTTTGTCGATTAAAGCTACGCAAAATGGTTCTGTCATTTTGACTTTGGTATTCGATGACTACGTCATCTCTACCAAAGAGGGGCATCTGTAGACACCCCATTTTGCTCTGCTTTCATCAACAAAGAAGTTAGTGTTCTTGTTATCAGTCTTTTTCAGTGTTTTCCTTTCCCGTGTCTGTTCCCTATGTTTTCTCGATCCTTTCGGTTATTTCTATCATGTTTTGCGTCGTCCTGATAATTGTTGAGAGGGGTTGTTCGCAAGAATTAAAGCAAAAGAGGATTTGGACCCATTTGCTGGGCCCGCATTGAACATTTCTTATTAGAATAAGATCCTGCATTGTGCCTTGCATTGATATTAACAAAGAATATGGGTTTCGAACTCACCTTGGACCCAATGAGCGAGATCAATTTCCATGGTGGGCATAGTGTATTTTTGCTAATCTGGGGTGGGCCCATTAATGTGAAAAATAAAGCTTAAGATGAAGGCCCATCAATGGAACAACTTAGGGTCGTCCACAAAAATGGCTCAGGGGACACAATCCTCTTGTAAAATGGCCCATTCTAAATGGATGATTTAGATCATCCTATGAAGTGGGGTCTGCTATGGCATTTTCAGTGGGAGCTCAACATTCAATCTTCGTCCAAATTAGAATGGGTAAAATAAAAATCATATACCACATGGAAAGTGAATATATGTTGTTTTTAAACGGTAAGTGAATTCATCCCCTTAGAAAAGAAAAAAAGGAAAGCAAGCTAACTGTGGGGAAGAATTCTAAAAAGAAAAAAAAGAAACCATTTACGTTTGGAAAAGATCGAGCCAAACAACTCGGCAGATTCTAAAAAAAAAAAAAGGAAGAGCAAGAGAATTTGGAAGAGAGCAAGATTCTATTTAAAAAAGGCATTGACCGAGCAACCCGGGGGGGAGAGAGAGGTGGAAGGAGCAAAAATCAAGATCTCTACTCTCTCTTGGATCGCTCAAGCTTTCTCTGCTTCTCGGCATAACAACTCTCGTCCCCTCTCCACACAGCATATCCCTCTCCCTCTCACGTTTTCCCTCTCCCCCAATCTCCCTCTCGGCAGCAGCTCACACCGCCCTCCTCACAGCCATCTCGTCTTTCTACACTTTCCAAACAACCCCTCTCCATCTCACTATCACCCTGTCTTTCTCATCTCACTCTCTATCGCACCCTATATAACCCAAAAAAGCATTGAAACTAAATAAAAAAAAAGAAAAGAAGCCAAAACAAAAAAAAAGCGTGAAAGAAAAAACAGAGTATCCTATACTCTGTTTTTACTCCCATACTCTCTCCTATACTCTCTCTCTCTCCCCCTCTCCCCATCACTCTTTCTCTCCATCTCTCACCAATTCTATATCTCTATCTCTCTATCTCATTCATTTAATCGCTCCATTTACCTCATCTCTCCACTTACCTCACTCACCACGCTCTGTTTCTCCATTTACCTTACTCACCACCCTCTGTTTCTCACCCTCACTCTGTTGATCGCTGTTAATCTCTCTATTACTCTATCTCTCTCGGTCTTTCATCTCCTCTCTATCAACCTCTCTCTATCTCTCTATCTCTTTATTACTCTCTCTCGGTCTCTCTCTATCTCTCTTGGTTACTCTCCCTATTAATCTCACCCTCTTCAGCTTCCCAACATACAGAAAATAAGAAAAAGAAGAAACAAAAACAGTAGGAACGGCACTCTCATAGCAGTAAGAAAAAAAAAGAAAAGAAAGAGAATAGGGATCATCGGATCGCAGTGTCGGCGGAATTTTCGGACTTTTCGGCTCTCGGATTCGGCGTGGATTTCCGTTACAGGTTAGTACACTATTCTCAGATTTTTCCTGGATGATTTGGCATTTTCTTATATTTTTGCATGATTTTAAAGGTTTAATTGAATTTAATTGAATATTATGTGTGTGTGCTAAAAATCATGATCTGCGTGAGCGTTTCAAATCCATTTCGTCCCAAAATTTAATACGATGTTCTACTTAAATAGACTAAAATAACTATCGGATCGGATCGGACATTGGATCAACGGTTTTTTAGAATTTGAGTGAAGAGTGGTATTTTATTTAAAATATTGGCTGAGTAATTACGAAATTCGAAAAAATAGCCATCTCAGGATGATCTATTTTTTGGAATTTTAAAATTTTCTTGCGTTCATCACATCAGAACAAGGTTGGAGGACATTTTCCGGAATCGTAATTTTCTCGAAAATCGTGTTTTAAAAATAGAAAACTCTTCAAAAATATCTTTTCGATGAAGAAAAATAAAATATATACTAAATGAATTCCAAAATTAATGAAATTTCGTGATAAAATAATATGATACTGATACATTCTACCATGAAATTTTGAGAATTTATTGAATCTGGTTGGTATATTATTTTATGCTTTCTTTGAAACTTATCAGATTTTGGAAAAACTTTTACAGACATCAGATCACATATAAAATTCCCAACATTTTTACAGTAGTCTTATATTTCTTATTTCTAGTCTCTGTAAAACTTTCAAGTGATTTAGATCTTGTTTCATATGGGATGTAGTGTTAATTCATAATCTGGTTTAAAAATTGAAAAATCCGAAATTGATAGTAAATAGTTTCTAAAATTCATGAAACTCTCACAGCATGCTATATTTACTCGTATCTTATTTCGGTAGAAATTTCATTGAATTTAGATATCTATTTCTAGTAGTTTCTGTGTTATTTTTGCAATCTGATCAATTAATTGTTAAATCAAAATTAAATATGAGCTTAATGTAAAAATCTGTAAAAATCTTTCAGTAAGCTACATTTCATTATATCTTTCTGCTGTAGAAGTTTCAACTCATTTCGAATTCGTTTACAACAGTTTCATTTCTAAAATCACTCATATGCTTAAAATTGATAAAATTCATTGAAAATCCGAAATTAATTGAAAATCATCTGAAAATCTCTAAAGAACCTTAAATCCCTGTCACATATTAAGTCCTTAATCCATTGAAACAGAAATCTTAGGATTTTTAGATTTCCCTGGAAAAATGGCCAGTGCATCCATAGTCGTATCCCAATTGCACTCGATCTTTGACAATTTGAATATTTAAGCTATAACATGTTGTTGGCTCCGAGGTTCACTGTCCACGGAAATCCTGAGATCTGCCAGGCAATAAGATCCTATAACCTAAGTATTAAATTGCACAAGGAAAGAGCGCGCGATTCCCTTCCTTGGATGCCATTCGAGGCCGAAATTGGTGAACCCTAGAACCATTGGTATTCCTTAAATATCCAGAAACCGAAAATCCTTGAAATCTGAAATTAATTAACCTCAAGAACTTGAATCGATTTGCTTCGTGTCTTTCGGAACCGTTGGATCACGGTTTCCGTCATAAGAACTATTAGAGCCTAATTTAGGAACACTTGTGTCAGGTCGTGTCCTAGGTTTTAGGGAGTCTTAGGTTTTAGGGAGTCCTAGAGTTAGGAGTCCAGCCTCATCACGGACGTTTGCTATGTATAGCAACCGTGCCATAGGTCTAGTTACACTAGTCACCCAATCTTTCCCTAGGACAAGCCTAGTAAACTAGGATGTAGGCTAACCTGCATTAGTCTAAGGAGCAATTTGCATTTAGATAGGATCATATAGCATCTTAGATAAAATCCTAAGATAATAAAATCCTCAACTTTAATTAAATAACTTCTCTTAAAACTGTTGAAACAGTCAATCCCGTCTAGGTCGGTGTCTTAGTTGAGTTAGGCATAAGTAGCTTAGCTTAGGTGCACCGAACTACGTCGACTCTGATCCCAGTGAGGCTTGGGTACGTAGGCAGCTTGGATGTCTGATGGCATACCAACTGCAAGTCGGCTCCACAACAAATTGTGGGGTTTTGTATATTAATTTTCTTGTAAATGCTTAATCAAGTCACTTAGGATTTTCAATGAAATTAGAATTTTAGGAGAACTTTCACTTAGATTGAATCCAGACAAATTAAGAAATCAAGACACACATTTAGGATTCACATTGAAATTAGATTTTAGGATGCATGTCACGTAGTTCGCACACTAACATAGAGTTGAATGAGCCATTTAAAATGAATTTAAAAGAGTTAACTTTTGGAATTGAAGACTGATTATCGGGCAGGAATAGTGCATGTGGTGGATAACTCCCCATACCTTCCATTCTTGTAACCAGGTAGCGAGTCTAGATTTCTGGTTAATTATGGGTCCTAGATCCCACATCTAGGTGGCGACTCTGTCAGTCTCTTTTGTGTGGAATTCGAATTGCCTTAGTGATCCCAAGTTCACATAAAAGATGAATTAAAACCAATAATAAAATGCACACGCCAATCGCGTGGGTACGAGAGACCAAGAGAGAGCGTGGCGGCTCGCGCCTCACCCCTCTCGCGGGATCGGGTCCCACAGTTTGGCGACTCTGCTGGGGACCACCTAACTTCATTAAAATTTCAAAAGATAACTCATTGGAATTTAATTTAACTGGCTCATAAAAACTCTATCTCTTATATACTTGTTAGATTAGTTTGTATGCTTTATTTTCTCATCACATTTTACTCTAACTTAATCTAACAAAACCTGAAGGCATCATAGATTGCGCAAACTTATTGCACACACTTACATCACTTGCATCTAAACCCTTGCATCTCACGTGCACACACGTCCTATTTTAGGAACCTGGAGTGTTATCTAGCATGGTTGACTGGAATTTCATCACCTGGTGCCTCTGTGCTAGAGAAGCATTCCACCCTTAGCCTAGTGCCTTTTGGTGCGTAAACGGATCTCTTGTTCACGTACTGATACACCGGACACTGGTACAGTATATTGAACATGGATTCACGCTAAGGGAACTCTTGGCCTTACCCCTAGATTAACCCACACATGCATGTAGTATACGAACACATGTGCATCACGTGTGTGAGCCTAGTTTAGGATATCTTACCCATTTGTGTCTAGATTAGGCCGTGGTCCATCTTCCAATGGTCACGATCGGTCCTTAGATATACGAACAAAGTCATGAGTCGAGATTCTCTCTCCACTCCGATAGATTAGGATTAGGGTTGATGCCTTCAGGTAACACTGTTAAAATGTGCGAAGATTAAAAATTTTTCCTTTGGGGTTAGGATATGAATCCCATCTTTCCTAAGATCTCATAGGATTAGTCATTCATGATCTATCTGTTGAAAGTAATCCTATGTAATCTCATCTAATCTTTTGATCGTCTGTCTATCATTCGCCTCTTGTGGGATTCCATTATGTCTTCATTCCCTTTCTCAATTGGCGGAAATTGTGTCTCGATCACTTGATTGTGCAATCTTGATGATCTGATCATGCTTGTACCTTTAGTCTTCTCTTACTCTAAGGGCAACCTTTTCCAAGAATATTTTGCGAAGTCCTTCAGAGTTCACTCTCATAATCCTTGAACTAGGGGCATTCCCCTATACGAATCTGTCATCATTGTCATGTCTTGGTCCTTTAGGATGCATTCTATTGTCCTAGTTACTTGTTTAAATGTGTAATCTTTTTTTAGTCATTGAGAATGAACGCTCCATGAATGTCAAGCTCATATACCTCGTGTTCATTATTTCCATGACAGGAAGTTGGCACCATAGCAAAACCTACTACTCCTTGGGTTCGAATTTCTTCGCGGTTAGAGAGGAAATCTGTCTCTCCACCACCCTCTGTGAGAACTCCGGCGTCCCTTTCTTTCTCCTCACCCATGGCAGAAAACCAGGGAAATCCTCCGCTCACTACTGTTGCTGAAACTCTTGCCTTAGTTCTCCAGCAATTACAAGAGATCAAAGATGAAAATCAGGCCCTCAAAGCCCAGCTTGCTGAGAAACTCGGGCTATCGTCTTCCAAAGATAAAAGGTCTATGCACCATACAGCTACTTCAGCAGCACCCGCCCGGCCAGTGTTCATTACTATCCCAGATAAAACTGAAGAGGAGTTAGAAAGAGAGCAGTACAGCGAAGGTCATGGTAAGCCTTCCCAGTCAGCGGTTGATAAGACGGTTATGGAGAAATTAGAAAGCCTTACTAGGAAAGTTCAAGACATTCAGCTTCAGGACCGAGGTGGTTTCAACCCAAGTGATCTTACATTGTTTCCTGAAATCCGTCTCCCCGCAAGCTTTCAGATGCCAGATTTCGACAAATATGATGGTGTGGGTTGTCCGATCACACATTTGCAAATGTTCACCATCATGTGTCAGCCTCAAGGCTTATCTCTTGAGCAAATGGCTCAATTGTTCCCAGTTTCCCTAACCAAGGTTGCTAGGAGATGGTTCATGGTCCTAGACAAGACTAGTTATAGGACATGGAAGGATATCGGTGAGCAATTCATCAGGCAGTTCAAATATGATGATGGGACCGAAGTCACTAGGAAGGATCTTGAGAGAACCAAGCAGAACTCAAAAGAGTCATTCTTAACTTTCGTCAAGAGATGGAGAAGGTTAGCAGCTCAAATGATGCAGCGTCCCTCAGAAGAGGAGCAAGTCCAGATGATTATGAAGAATATATCCTCTCAGCTCCAATATCACATGTCTCTTCAGTATTATCCAGATTTTAAACACTTCATCAATGCTGGTATGCAAATTGAGGAAGCAATGGCACAAGGAGTTTACAATAGAGGAAACCCCAATTCAAAAGAAGTTAAGACACAGACTCTAGCTAAGATCTCTGAGGTTGATAATGTATCAATGGCTAACCCGTCACGGAACTCTATGGTATTCAAATATACTCAATCAAGGATTGTAGCTCAGCAAAAGCCTAATAGGGAATTCACCCCTCTCCTGTTTCCACCATCTGTCATATTGCAGCAAGGATTGGAATCCGGCGATATCTACTTGCCTCGCATTAAGGAACCTCCTAATCCGCTCCCCAGGACATGGAGAGCGGAAGAGCACTACGATTTTCATCGAGGATCGGGGCATAGTACTGATCACTGCATAACTCTGAGGCATGTGATCCAGAAGTTGATCGATGAGCGCAAGCTACCATTTCAGCAAGCACCAAATATTGCTGATAGTCCTATACAAAACCAGGTTGTACCGCCGCTGGATGATGTTTAGGCACTTGGGGTTTGAGAAGCTCAGGTATAGTTGCAGTGATAGAGAAGAACCAGAAGTTAAAAGGCACTTGTTATGATGATGATTCAGTTTTCGCCGAGCCTCTAAAGCCAGACAATTGCAGCAGTCTTAGTCCTTTTGTTATTTTAATTAAGTCCAGTCATGATGTCAAGTCCAGTTATTAAGTGCAGTCTTCTAAAAATTTGAATAAATTTCTAGTCCAGTTGAGTCGTTTCTTACTTTTATTTTTGAGTCAGGAGTGTGAATTCTGAGTCTGTTCAGGATAAGTCTTATCAGATGTGGTCTTTTTTCAATTCAATGAAACTTGCTTTCTCTATACATTCCAATGTGTGCTTCTAACTTTAATAACCAATGAGAATAATACTCCCTCCTCAAATGAGGAAGAAGATGCCGACGAAACTCCTCTTCAGTTGCAGCCTATGCTCAAACAAGAGGAGGAGCGCCGAGCTCAGCCTCTCAAAGAGAAAATTGAAATGGTAAGCACTGGCACTGAAACTTTGTTTCAGTGAATGCCGATTGAAAATACATTACCCTCTGAAGAATGTGAGGAATTGATAAACCTATTTCGAGAATAAAGAGGTGGTCCAGTAAGCGCTAACATTAATGCGGAGAAAGACCCAGATAGAAGGTTCAAGAAAGAATGAAGTAAATGTCACATGCTATACAAGGGATATGGATTCGAAACAACTTTCATATCTCCAGTCAATGGCCCTGGTCACAGGTTTCACCGGTGACAATGTAAAGCCATCAAATTCAATATGAAAAGTGCAAGAGCAATCATCTCAGAGCGATCATCAAAATATCAAGGGCCACCGATTCAAGGATGAAATGATGTTCAAAAACCGGTATGCACCCTCAAGGTCAAATTACTTATCAATATCCAGAAGGAAGAAGAATCATTATCTCTTACCGGGAAATGCCGTCAAACTCCGTGAAAAAAGAAAGAAAAAATAAATAAATAATCAGTACCAGAGGGACTCTAGTAACCTAGATCGATTCCCAATTTGAACATCGGAAGGCCTCCTTTGGCCGAATAAATCCCAAAATCAGAACCCAACGTCAAAAGAATACCGGTTTGCAAACCCTTCGAGCCTGAATGTAATTTTCTTGAAAACCCATCAAACTACGCGAGACCTGATCCCTATACTGGGGTACGTAGGCAACTCGGTTGAACCGAGTTCGGTCGATTAAAAAAAAAAACAAGAAAAGAAATTCAATCGTTTCAGAAAAAAGAGGGACAGGTTCCAAAAGAAGAGAAGTCAACCATTCCAGAAAGAAAAGAAAAAAAAGAAAAATCAATTAACCTTCAAACAATTTATCTTCAAACTAGGGGCATTCGCCCTGAACTACGCACGACCTGATTCCTACCCTGGGATACGTAGGCAACCTGTTCACAGGTTCGGTCGAAATCTTTGTTTAACCTTAAGCCATTCTTTGAAAAACCCTATCCTACCTATAAAGTCCTTCCGGTGTTCAGAATTAACGATATAAGTCCCGAAACAAAAAAGTGAAAAAAAAAACGGAGCGGAGTTTGAAGATCTGCTAAACTGAAAACCTGAAAGGGCGGTCTAGGCAAAATTTAAGATCATTCCCCTACTAAGTTGAAAACCTGAAAAAGCGGCTTAGGTAAAAGCTAAGGGGATAGCCTGCTGGATCGAAAACCTAGAAAGGTGGTTCAGGCAAAATTTAAGGCTAACACAGTCCGCCAAGTTAAAAACCCCGAAGAGGTGACTTGGTTACGGTAAGAGAATCATCATAAGAAGGTTACAGCCGGTATTAAGATTGAAGAAGAGAAAAGAAGTTCGAGCAAGCTTAAATGTCATCCAAGAAACTTGGGGGCATTGAAACCAAGCAATCCTAGGAGTGCTAATCAAATTATAAGAGCATTACTGTTTTTTTTTTTTAAAAAAAATTCCAGTGCTTATCAATTGAGAAAATACTCTTTGAAAGGCTAGACTTACCAAACAAAATGATAACTAAGTCAGGAGCATCACTGTGTACCAGTCCAGTCAGTCCATTCCTGTTCGTTTTAGCCCATTCTTTTAGAAACTTCCCGTTCATCCAATAGTGTCTTTTACCATCTTCCCCTTTTTAGTAGAGTCGATCATTGTCCAATTAGTCAAATGTTGCAACTGTCTCGGTAAAGGATGCCTGGTGTAGCTAACCCCCTGCAATTGTTCCAGAGCTAAGTTAATCCGCAGGCAAGGATTTCAGGAGTTAAGAAAAAAAAATCCAGTCTAAGCAAAGTCAGTTCCAGAAGAATCCAGAAGCAGAAAAATCCGAAAAACCAGTTCCCATAAGAAGATCATACCCTAGAAAAGCACCTTGAGCTTGGAAGAGCGTTAGATACAATGGTGGTTGAGCCAGTTTCTCACAAAGATGAACCATTAAGAATCAGAATCTCCTTCCAGTCAGTTGAATATTTGTCTGAATGCTTGTCAAAAGAAGAATCCTCTGTACCAGTGTCCAAATATTCCGAGGTCCCAATTCATATCCCCGGTAAAGAAGATCTTGATCTAAGAAATTTCAAGCCCTGTGATACTTTCTTGTTCATCTCCAGTAAACAAATCAAAATGCTAATAAACTTGTGTAAGAACCAGTTTACTAGTTCATCAATTACCAATTCCTAATTCGCCAGTACCAGTTCACCGATTCCAGTATTCCAGTATTCCAGTTCCAGTTCCAGTATCCAATATTCCAATATTCCAGTTCCAGTATCCAGTATTCTAGTATTCTAGTTCCAAAATCCAGTACTCTAGTATTCCAGTTCCAGCATCCAGTATCCAGTTTCAATTCCAATATTCCAGTATTTCACTATGCCAGTTCTAGTCTCCAGTTCCAGCATCGAATATTCCAGTATCATAGTTCTAGTGTCCAGTATCTCTATCACCAATATTCCAGTGTTCCATTTTCCAGTACTTGTATTCCGTTCCTAGTATTTCGGCACTCCAATTCCAACATCCAGTTCCAGTGTCCGAAAATCCAGTGTTTCAGTACTCTAATTCTAGTATCCGGTATGTCTTCGTTCTAGAGTTCCGGTTCCCGATGTTTAGATTAAGATTCCAGTCTCCAGTTTCCAGTCCTAACATCCAGTAATCAAATTCCAATCCCAATTGAATCAATCAAAATGTCAATCTAATCTAATCCCCAGTTCACCAGTTATCAAGTTTTGACTCTCCAGTTTTCCAGTAATCAAGTTCTACAATTCCTAGTGAATTGGCTCCTTAACTTCTCAGTTTTTTTATTCTCTTGTTATCTGACTATTGAGTCTCTTAATCATCCAGTTCTCCAAATTTTTAGCTCTGTAAATATCCAGTCCCTAAATTTTCTACTTCTCCAGTTTTCCAATTCTTCAGTTCATCCAATCTTCAATTCTCCAGTTCCAAGTCATCTAGTCTTCAAATTCTCCGGTCCACCCATTGTTTGATTATTCAGTTCTCCAGTTCTCAAGTCCTTAAGCCTCTAATCCTCTGATAATCGAGTCCTCCAGTGGTTTAGAATAAAAGATTTTTGATATATGTTCCAATTCTAGGACTTCGTTTAGGGTTTTGCATTAGGTAGTAAATGTTTGCGTCTAGGTTCCGTTTTGTGTAGAGTTGTTTGTCGATTAAAGCTACGCAAAATGGTTCTGTCATTTTGACTTTGGTATTCGATGACTACGTCATCTCTACCAAAGAGGGGCATCTGTAGACACCCCATTTTGCTCTGCTTTAATCAACAAAGAAGTTAGTGTTCTTGTTATCAGTCTTTTTCAGTGTTTTCCTTTCACGTGTCCGTTCCCTATATTTTCTCGATCCTTTCGGTTATTTCTATCATGTTTTGCGTCGTCCTGATAATTGTTGAGAGGGGTTGTTCGCAAGAATTAAAGCAAAAGAGGATTTGGACCCATTTGCTGGGCCCGCATTGAACATTTCTTATTAGAATAAGATCCTGCATTGTTCCTTGCATTGATATTAACAAAGAATATGGGTTTCGAACTCACCTTGGACCCAATGAGCGAGATCAATTTTCATGGTGGGCATAGTGTATTTTTGCTAATCTGGGGTGGGCCTATTAATGTGAAAAATAAAGCTTATGATGAAGGCCCATCAATGGAACAACTTAGGGTCGTCCACAACAATGGCTCAGGGGACACAATCCTCTTGTAAAATGGCCCATTCTAAATGGATGATTTAGATCATCCTATGAAGTGGGGTCTGCTATGGCATTTTCAGCGGGAGCTCAACATTCAATCTTCGTCCAAATTAGAATGGCTAAAATAAAAATCATATGCCACATGGAAAGTGAATATATGCTATTTTTAAACGGTAAGTGAATTCATCCCCTTAGAAAAGAAAAAAATGAAAGCAAGCTAACTGTGGGGAAGAATTCTAAAAAGAAAAAAAAGAAACCATTTACGTTTGATAAAGATCGAGCCACACAGCTCGGCAGATTCTAAAACAAAAAAAGGAAGAGCAAGACAATTTGGAAGAGAGCAAGATTCTATTTAAAAAAGGCATTGACCGAGCAACCCGGGGGGGAGAGAGAGGTGGAAGGAGCAAAAATCAAGATCTCTACTCTCTCTTGGATCGCTCAAGCTTTCTCTGCTTCTCGGCATAACAACTCTCGTCTCCTCTCCACACAGCATATCCCTCTTCCTCTCACGTTTTCCCTCTCCCCCAATCTCCCTCTCGGCAGCAGCTCACACCGCCCTCCTCACAGCCATCTCGTCTCTCTACACTTTCCAAACAACCCCTCTCCATCTCACTATCACCCTCTCTTTCTCATCTCACTCTCTATCTCACCCTATATAACCCAAAAAAGCATTGAAACTAAATTAAAAAAAAGAAAAAAAAGAAGCCAAAACAAAAAAAAAAGCGTGAAAGAAAAAACAGAGTATCCTATACTCTGTTTTTTCTCCCATACTCTCTCCTATACTCTCTCTCTCTCTCCCCCTCTCCGCATCACTCTTTCTCTCCATCTCCTTCTCATCTCTCACCAATTCTATATCTCTATCTCTCTATCTCATTCATTTAATCGCTCCATTTACCTCATCTCTCCACTTACCTCACTCACCACCCTCTGTTTCTCCATTTACCTCACTCACCACCCTCTGTTTCTCACCCTCACTCTGTTGATCGCTGTTAATCTCTCTATTACTCTATCTCTCTCGGTCTTTCATCTCCTCTCTATCAACCTCTCTCTATCTCTCTATCAACCTCTCTCTATCTCTTTATTACTCTCTCTCGGTCTCTCTCTATCTCTCTTGGTTACTCTCCCTATTAATCTCACCCTCTTCAGCTTCCCAACATACAGAAAATAAGAAAAAGAAGAAAGAAAAACAGTAGGAACGGCACTCTCATAGCAGTAAGAAAAAAAGAAGAAGAAAGAGAATAGGGATCATCGGATCGCAGTGTCGGCGGAATTTTCGGACTTTTCGGCTCTTGGATTCGGCGTGGATTTCCATCACAGGTTAGTACACTATTCTCAGATTTTTCCTGGATGATTTGGCATTTTCTTATATTTTTGCATGATTTTTAAAGGTTTAATTGAATTTAATTGAATATTATGTGTGTTTGCTAAAAATCATGATGTGCATGAGCGTTTCAAATCCGTTTCGTCCCAAAATTTAATACGATGTTCTACTTAAATAGAGTAAAATAACTATCGGATCGGATCGGGCATTGGATTAACGGTTTTTTAGAATTTGAGTGAAGAGTGGTATTTTATTTAAAATATTGGCTGAGTAATTACGAAATTCGAAAAAATAGCCATCTCAGGATGATCTATTTTTTGGAATTTTAAATTTTTCTTGCGTTCATCACATCAGAAAAAGGTTGGAGGACGTTTTCCGGAATCGTAATTTTCTAGAAAATCGTGTTTTAAAAATAGAAAACTCTTCAAAAATATCTTTTCGATGAAGAAAAATAAAATATATACTAAATGAATTCCAAAATTAATGAAATTTTGTGAGAAAATAATATGATAATGATACATTCTATCATGAAGTTTTGAGAATTTATTGAATCTGGTTGGTATATTATTTTATGCTTTCTTTGAAAATTATCAGATTTTGGAAATTTTTTTACAGACATCAGATCATGTATAAAATTCCCAACATTTTTACAGTAGCCTTATATTTCTTATTTCTAGTCTCTGTAAACTTTTCAAGTGATTTAGATCTTGTTTCATATGGGATGTAGTGTTAATTCATAATCTGGTTTGAAAATTGAAAAATCCGAAATTGATAGTAAATAGTTTCTAAAATTCATGAAAATCTCACAGCATGCTATATTTATTCGTATCTTATTTCGGTAGAAATTTCATTGAATTTAGATATCTATTTCTAGTAGTTTCTGTGTTATTTTTGCAATCTGATCAATTAATTGTTAAATCAAAATTAAATATGACCTTAATGTAAAAATCTGTAAAAATCTTTCAGTAAGCTACATTTCATTATATCTTTCTGCTGTAGAAGTTTCAACTCATTTCGAATTCGTTTACAACAGTTTCATTTCTAAAATCACTCATATGCTTAAAATTGATAAAATTCATTGAAAATCCGAAATTAATTGAAAATCATCTGAAAATCTCTAAAGAACCTTAAATCTCTGTCACATATTAAGTCCTTAATCCATTGAAACAGAAATCTTAGGATTTTTAGATTTCCCTGGAAAAATGGCCAGTGCATCCATAGTCGTATCCCAATTGCACTCGATCTTTGACAATTTGAATATTTAAGCTATAGCATGTTGTTGGCTCCGAGGTTCACTGTCCACGGAAATCCTGAGATCTGCCAGGCAATAAGATGCTATAACCTAAGTATTAAATTGCACAAGGAAAGAGCGCGCGATTCCCTTCCTTGGATGCCATTCGAGGCCGAAATTTGTGAACCCTAGAACCATTGGTATTCCTTAAATATCCAGAAACCGAAAATCCTTGAAATCTGAAATTAATTAACCTCAAGAACTTGAATCGATTTGCTTCGTGTCTTTCGGAACCGTTGGATCACGGTTTCCGTCATAAGAACCATTAGAGCCCAATTTAGGAACACTTGTGTCAGGTCGTGTCCTAGGTTTTAGGGAGTCTTAGGTTTTAAGGAGTCCTAGAGTTAGGAGTCCAGCCTCATCACGGACGTTTGCTATGTATAGCAACCGTGCCATAGGTCTAGTTACACTAGTCACCCAATCTTTCCCTAGGACAAGCCTAGTAAACTAGGATATAGGCTAACTTGCATTAGTCTAAGGAGCAATTTGCATTTAGATAGGATCATATAGCATCTTAGATGAAATCCTAAGATAATAAAATCCTCAACTTGAATTAAATAACTTCTCTTAAAACTATTGAAACAGTCAATCCCGTCTAGGTCGGTGTCTTAGTTGAGTTAGGCATAAGTAGCTTAGCTTAGGTGCACCGAACTACGTTGACTCTGATCCCAGTGAGGCTTGGGTACGTAGGCAGCTTGGATGTCTGATGGCATACCAACCGCGAGTCGGCTCCACAACAAATTGTGGGGTTTTGTATATTAATTTTCTTGTAAATGCTTAATCAAGTCACTTAGGATTTTCCATGAAATTAGAATTTTAGGAGAACTTTCACTTAGATTGAATCCAGACAAATTAAGAAATCAAGACACACATTTAGGATTCACATTGAAATTAGATTTTAGGATGCATATCACGTAGTTCGCACACTAACATAGAGTTGAATGAGCCATTTAAAATGAATTTAAAAGAGTTAACTTTTGGAATTGAAGACCGATTATCGGGCAGGAATGGTGCACGTGGTGGATAACTCCCCATACCTTCCATTCTTGTAACCAGGTAGCGAGTCTAAATTTCTGGTTAATTATGGGTCCTAAATCCCACATCTAGGTGGCGACTCTGTCAGTCTCTTTTGTGTGGAATTCGGATTGCCTTAGTGATCCCAAGTTCACATAAAAGATGAATTAAAACCAATAATAAAATGCACACGCCAATCGCGTGGGTACGAGAGACCAAGAGAGAGCGTGGCGGCTCGCGCCCCACCCCTCTCGCGGGATCGGGTCCCACAACAAGTAGGAATATGTTATCTTGCTTTGGGAAGGTAAACAGACATCGTACATTTTCATAGCCAAAGTAAACACTTTTCAATAGAGTAATACCTTCTGAGATTGCACTACTATATTTCATTCTTATTCACTACCATACTACAATAGTATAATGATGCAAGACAGGATAAGGGACATCTCTGCTATATGATAGACTCTCAAAAATTTCGAGAGATCAGATGTGATAATAGGTTTAGTAATTCTATTTCATAAACAAAGCTATAGTGGCAATTAACACGTAGAGAACTTCCCTTTTTCAGGTCCCATTTCAACCTATTGAGATTAGTCAGTCATATGACATGGAGATCCATGAGGTTTCTTAGTTTTTTATGTCCATGATGCTCTAGGGCTAAAGAATTTTAACCTTTTTAACCAGGAAACATATAGTCAAATAAACCAATTTGAACTGAGCATTTACTATAGCAGGTGGATCTACCTAAAACCCCAGGCATTTACATAAGTTATGATAGCCAATCAGCAACATATAAGGCTTTACTTTGACTTTTTCTAGAGTAGAGGAAGCGCGGAAAAATGAGGGCCATAAGGCAAAGATCCAAGTAGTTTGACATAAGCATGTTTTGCAATTTTATGTGTTTTGAGAGTGGACCCTTTGAGTTTTGATGGTTGAACACTTGAACTACTACTTGTTTTTGTTATATTGATTTGATGATTTCCATAGAGGATTACTGGATTAGAATGCAATGTTGTACTAAAGGAAGTGATGGGCGCAGGGGTATCTGTAATCTCTTTTTTTCTTTTTAGAGTGGTTGAATCCTCCTCTTTTATTAATTTCTTCTTGAACTGAATGTTTGTAATTTCTTTTAAATGATTTCAAAGTGGTATTTGTAAACACTTGAACTGGATGTTTGTAATTTCTTCGTTATAATAGGTGTTCGAATTTGAATTCGGATACAAATTCGGACATTCGGATATGATTTATCCGGATATGAACTCGGATATGAATTTAGGCATTCGGATATGGATTCAGACACTGAATTCGAATTCGGATATCCGTTTATGAATTCAAATTCGAATTTGAATCCGGATAAACGGATACGTTTGAATTCAGATTTAAATTCGGATATCCGTTTATGAATTCGAATTCGAATAATATCCGTCGGATGCGAATTCGGTAACAAATTTTAATCATCCGTCGAATTCGGATATGTGGACCCCGATCTGAGAGAGGCGGGGGATGAGCCCCCAGAAAGTCTCTAGATCATCCACGTGAAGGAGAGCTTTACCAAGGAACTCTCGAAAGAAGTGCCTCTCACAACATGAGTGGCGATGTAAAGTGAGATACCTCTTAATTCGGGGACTAGCCTGGATTTGAGACGTACCATAAACAAAGAAGAGTCGACATCCAAGGAAGTGGGCTCTGGATCCCATACTATGCTCTGTTGCAATGGATAACCAGAGATATAAAAGAAGGTTCGTGCCTGGTTACGAATTTGGAATGTCCGAAGAGCACCTCGTCCGCCCAAGTGCAAACACCTGGTCTCTTATGCCATTTATTATTGATTTTGAAGAATTTTGGGCGAAAGTCATGTGAAATGGGAACATATATCTCCGAGAAGACGTCTACCTAATCATGCATGTCTCAGAGATGAATAATAAGCACACGCAAAATAAATGAGAGAATTGTCACCTAAGAATAGCTAGGTTATGAGTGTCATACCTAATTGGTGTCTAAGTTCTGGTGTGCAAACATATGCATGCTACAGCTAAAGGTATAAGGTCTGTACATAAAAGTAAGAAAACACAATAAAAACACACATCACAACTTGACTCCACACCCGACTCGACACAACAAACCCTAAAACTGTAATGCAATACTTGAATCGGACCAAGATGGCCATCCATCCTGGCTGCTCTACGTATCCCGGCCTCGGGAAGAATCAGAATCAACGTAGTTCGATGACCTATTCTAAACTACAATGCCTAACCATCTAGAATCGCTATCTTAAACTCGATCAACTAGACTCGACTGATTTTTAAAGTTTTTTGTACGTTTGCTTAAGTTCAAGTGAATTTTAGTTTTTAGGACTCTCTATATGCCCTAACTAATGCAAGTTGGTTAGCCTTAAGTTAATGCAGGTGGGCCCTACATCCTATGTGTAACTAGGCTGTGCATCTTAAGGAAAATCATGGGCTGACCAAATGCTTCCTAGTCTAGCCATCGGTTCGACTAAATGTCTAACCGACCACGACTCGAGGCCTCATAACTCTAGGGACACTCACACAACAAGACACACAAAGCAACACAATCAGGAAGGACTCCTAACTCTAAGACACCCCAAATATCTAGGACAAACTTCTAACTCTAGGGGAAGATCTTTTTGAAAAGATTTCAAAGATTCATTTTGTATTTTTGGAAGGTTTGAAATGTTTATTTTTAAAGGTTTGGCTGGACTTGGGATGTGGGTCCCAAGCTGCACTACGTACCCTGTGGAAAAGGGATCAAGCCAACGTATTTCGAAAATAGACTCTCCTAACTACACTCCTAATGACTCAAGATTTTTGAGATTTTTGGTTTTTCAGATGTTTTTCAAGTATTTTTATTATTTTTGACACAAGAGGATAGAATCCTATCATCATAAGGGAAAGACAGACTTCTAATATCCTGCAAAGGCTGGACAGCATCCTATGATTTGCGGGGAGGGCTGGATGGAATCACATCCCTGCAAGGGTTGGACATCATCCTATACCTTGCAGGAGTGGATAAAAATCACATGACTTGATGAGAGGTTGGACAGAATCCTAACCCCTATGATGATAGAACAGACTCTTGAAATGAGGACTGAGTCTCGACCTAAGGATAAACTCCTATGCTAAGGACAAAAACTCCTAATACTAAGGACAGACTCATATACGAAATGACTGACTCCTAGTGTACAACCCTAAGAGGTGAGTGCTAATGAGACTAGGCTAGTCTCCTAAAAGAAGAGGAGATAAAAAGGGTGTTAATGAGACTGGGCAAGTCTCCTAAACACAGAGATGAGCGCCAAGTATCCTGATCATTGCCCCTGCAATGATAGAATAAGGATATAAGCAACTAACAGACCTAGTTGGTCTGCTACTAATAAGGGTATTTTACTCGTGAGACTTGGATAGTCTCCTATGGGCAGACTCACCAATGAGACAAAGCATGTCTCCAAAAGGTGTTACATTTCTACACGAGACATAGCTTGTCTCTCTAAAAGAGGAAACCTCCAGCTAGTGCTATCATTGCCCTTGCAATGACCGGAGGACCAATGTCTAAGAATGTTTAAAAGACTAAGAAAGTCTACCTAATAAAGAGAGGAATGTTATAAAGACTGTGTAAGTCTCCTAAAGGAAGGGCTTGGGATATCTCCTTCATCGCCTTTGCAATGATAAAGCTACTGATGTTTAGGGGTACCTAAAAGGCTAAGAAGGTCTACTAAATGAAAGAGGGGAGTGCCACTCGGACTAAGCGAATCCCCTAAGGATAGGCTTGGGCTATCGCCTTCATCGCCTTTGAAATGAAAGGGAGGTTTAAAAGACAAGTATCATCTATACCTAATTATATGGACAATAACATATAGACATATTTATAACCCTGAGAAGCAATTCTATAAAGACAGGGAAAATATTTTTCTCATTTTTTAACTATTTCAACAGAAGTATAAAAATTAAAATATCCATGATAAACATCATCCTTTAGAGAATAAAGCAACCAACCAATGTTACCTCTAAACGAATAAGCTACACATTCATCAAAGCATAATCCATTTTCATGTGATTCTTAAATATTTTATCAAGATAAACGAATTAAATAAACCATGTATATTCAAACAATGATCCACCTGACATCACTCTATAAGCATCAAGAACAGGTAATCATCTAAACGAAATACCCTCCACAACGCATCCTTCATATTATCATTTCAAATCAGCCATGAAAAATTTCAACAGTATTTAAAAGGTTCTAAAAAAAATCAACAAACTAGAAGAGATCAAATACTTGTATACTAATATCATGCTAAATAGAATTATTTCTGAATCAACTATAAAAGCATTAGCACAAGCCCTATATTTGATACAAATATTCAATGGTGTGTTTTTTCAAAATGAACAAAGCAACACTGCCACACAAGGTTGAGCCTCTCGTGACATAAAGATTCCCTAATTTGAACAGTGTGAGAGAATTGATTTGTAAAAATGCTAAAAAAATATATATTAAACAAGTAGCAGATTACTCTGACTTATAAATTCCAATATTATGAGGGCCAAAAGATCCTCTTCTCGAGCCGATTCTCAGTTTAAATCATGAAAAACCTACCCAACATTAGTTTCATATTCACTCAAAGTACACATGCATAAGAATTTAAATGTCATTGTTCGTTGATATGCAAGCTGATCTCATAATTAAATTCAACCAAGTCTATCAAGGAATTGCATCCCCTGATCCCACTAAATCAATGAATTTCATAATCTTATTTAATATCCCTTCTGGCTCAACTAGGATTTTGGTAACAGTAAAAAGTATTCGAACAGATTTTTCGTAGAGATGCTTTAAACCAAACACACAAATTGACCCTATGCCCATATTTGAACTCTGTAGGGACTAAAACATGAGATCTATGAGGACTGATGAAGCACAACTATGTATATTACATGCATAAGCTTAAACCACTTCATATTAAACACAAGAACAGATCTTATGGAATAATTTCAATTTAATCTGCACTGCATGCTTGACAGACAAGGATAAGAATTTAAAGATGAATAAAATACAGAAACTAGTAGTTAGAGGCATAAAGTCACATCCAGAAATTCAGTCCTGCAAGTCACAAGGAAAAATCACAGACCAACGACCCTGTTTTATCACCTTAAATCTGTCATTTCCATGTTAAATCATGATTAAAAACTATAAAAAACAACAGCCATACAACCCTATCTAGTCCACAAACTCCTGTACATCAGGACTTTATGAGATCAAAGTGTCAAGCATGAAGGGTGATCAAACAATTTCTAATCTGTCAAGGCGAATGTATAGTGACGATATGCTAGTATTCTTGCCCTTTTACATCAACACAGTCATGAGAGACTTCATCTTTACCTCTAATATAAGTTAGGATAAACCACTTTAAATAGCAAGAATAGGTTAATTTTGTGCAACTACTGAAACTTGCTAATACGACTAAAACAGGCTTGAACAGAACATATATATGAAGAGAAAAACATGTCTGTGCTGAAATATGCCTGAATTGAACACACCTATGATCACCTATGATACCTGAAATTGTAAGATTAACAGTCTAATTCAGTTTAATGAAGAAATTAAAAAAAAAATTACCTGATCGAATGGATACAAAATTAGATGAAAATCATCTCCACCTCTCTTTTCCCTGCCGCTGCAATGTAATGGTCGCAAAGTACTTCTAATTACCTCAGATTCTTCTCTGATTTCCTTTTCCTCAACTCTTTTTTTTAAGAGTAAAAATCCCCTTGATTCGGCCCTCTCCCTAACATCTACCTTTGCTTCTATCACTCTACTTTCTCATTTTCCCTGATTTCCTTCAGATCTATCGATCAACCTTAATTCTTCTTCTTAACTCCTCAAATTAACTCAGAAATACGATCAAAATCTATGAACACCTAAGAAAATAAGTAGATCCAAGCATATCTGAGACAAAAGGAAAGAGTAAGCAGCTACAGAGAGGACCGATTCCAAGAAAGATGAAGCTTGAGCTTCAATTGAATTGCCGGAGGAAGCAATATTTGGCCGAAAATGGAGATCAATAGATTAGGGTTTGAGGTTTTTGACAAGAGAAAATTATAGATCGGAAAGCTTGAATGAGTTAGGGTTTATAGAAAGAGGAGTTCTAGGGTTTCAAGCTACAGTGAGGCTACAAAACCGAAATTCCATGGAAGCAGGCTAGATTAAGAAGAAAAGAGGAAGCAGACAAGAACAACACTACTGCTGGCCAAAGACGTGCCTGATCTCGGCCGGAATCTTGGCCGGAGAATAAGATTTTGATCGGAAAAAATGAAAATAAGCTAGGGTTTGAGAATCGCCCCTTTTCTCTCTCTCTCTCTCTCTGGATTAGAGAAAATGATTTTTTTTAAATGATGGCTTAAATGGGTATTTATAGGTATTTTTTAGAATTGATATTGACACTCCAATTTGATAAGCGCGCGGTTGCGCGCAAATTTGATAGAGCGTGTTGACAATCGCATCCCATTCGAATTTAGATCTCACCGTTCCAGGATAAATTCGCCCCCCTCTCAGGATAAACTCACCCCCCTTTCTGGTTTACACTACGGTCCTCTCTCGGCTCATTCGCTAGGCAAACGCGCTCGGATTTCGATGAAATTTTACAAGGACCTTGGTGGGATCCTACCCTAGCTTAGGGTGCAATTTGAGGTCCTATCTCATTGGTTTGATGGGATCTAGCACAAACATGGAGAGTTTAGGGCACGGTCAAAATGGGGTGTCTACAGGATATGGATATGGATACTGAATATTGTAAACGAATTCGAATTCGGATTTAGCACTATCCGATTCGAATTCGATATGTTTACACCCCTAGTTTTGACGAATGCTTTTACCATATCGGTGAGTCTTATCTCATTGCCATTGAATAATTCTCTGGTTTCGACCCAAGGATTTTATACCAAATGGTTGAAAGCATCACCCCGAGTACCCCTGAATGTCGGTTCGATCAATGGTCCATCTACAGGGTATTCTAAAAGGGTACACCACTCTTCAAAAGTGGGACAAACCTCTTGAAGGCCAAAGCTAAAGACATGAAGTTTATGATCCCAACACATGGCGGCTGCTTGGAGCAATTTCCAGTCTATGTCGATGAAATTCAAGTAATGAAAGGTATCTACAAGCTGCTCAATCGGGTCAGACAAATTGTATATTCCATGGTTCCTCGGGATTTGATTAATCCACTGCTGCAAGAGTGAGTTCGACGTGATGATTTCCTGGTAGTCATACAAGACAGAATAATGAGGGTCGATCAACTCTCAATAGGTAAAAAAAAAAGAAGGGTAGTCAAGACAGAATTATAAGGAAAAGGGCAACCCTAAATAGATAAATATAAGGATAAACTCAACAATAAATCAAGAACAATTAAGGATACACTGGTAAAATAAACTTTTCCATCAATGATTTGAATCATGATCCAAAAAAAGGTAAATGAATGAAGATATGTACCAAGCATGATCAAAGGATCATAAAATAGATCAAGGTCATAAAGATGACAGGTAAGGGTCACGGACCAGATCTAAATCTGAAGGGTGGATGGATATATTTGACAAGAATAAATAAGGAGACCTTGCTAAGGAGTAAGTACTACATAGGAATCAAATGATATAATCAAAGGACCGGAAGATAGATCATGATCATAATGGTGGCAAATGGGAACCACCGACCAGATCTACACATGAATGATATATGGACATGTTGGATCAAAATAGATAAGGAAAATCTTACTAAAGAGTAAGTTCCCATTTAATAATCAACATATGAAGCATAAAATAATGGTACAGGGTATGGGTCAAATGTATAATCACAGAATCATATGATAGACCACGGCCAGGATGATAACAAGTAGAAGCCACTGACCAGATCTTTATCTAAATGATTTATGGACATATTTGATCAGGATAGATAAGGAAATCTTACTAAAAAGTAAGTTCCCATTTGATAATCAGAGGACAAGATAGACCATAGCCATCAAAATGACAAGTAGAGTCATGAACCAGATCTAGATCCGAATAACTGATGTATATAATTAATTGAATCAGAAAAGGAAACCTCACTAAGGAGTAGGTCCTAATCTAATAATCAATATATATATATATATATATATATATATATATATCCTAACCAGGGGCACCAGCCCTATGTCTAATCAAGTGGAGTCAAGAAAGTCTCAACTCATAACTGACTGATGGGTGCACTAAAAGATGAAGCAAGTAACCACATAAGGTGAATTACGCTCCTACACTACATAGGTCAAGGCTGGTTTCTAACCTAGGCTTACATGTGCTAGGTGCACATGTTCTTCCTATATGCATATGATAATGTAAAGTAAGGCCCCAATATATACACTAAATGGGTCAACATGCTGATGCACGACTTAGCCTGTATCTCCCGAATATCTGGGGGAAATACAGAGTGATGCACCATTTGCATGCCGTTGGTATTAGATCCCAGGCGGTGTCAACAGGTCATGACCTCCTGTGTCCTGGCTGGATCCATACCGAGGCCGACGTACTAATATATAAATAAAACTAAAAAAGAAATAGAAAAATGCATGGAGTGAAGTGTGTGAACCCTTATTTTATTACGCACCTACTTGGTGCCCCTGGATTCTAACTATAAAGTACCCATTTAACTTGATTTTGGCCCAAATTTCTTCAAAATTAGTAAAAATGGGATATTTACAAAGTTAGGCAATATTTCAAGAACTCCCCAGCAGAGTCGCCAACCTGTGGACCCCGATCCGAGAGAGGCGGGGGAGGAACCCCTAGAAAGTCTCTAGATCTTCTACGTGAAGGAGAGCTTTACCAAGGAACTCTCGAAAGATGTGCCTCTCACAGCATGAGTGACGATGTAAAGTGAGATACCTCTCGATTCGGAGACTAGCCCGGATTCTAGATGTACTTGAAACAAAGAAGAGTCGCCATCTAAGGAAGTCGGCCATGGATCCCATATTATGCTCTGTTGCAATGGATAACCAAAGATACAAAAGGTTCGTGCCTGGTTAAGAATTTGGAAGGTCCGAAGAGCACCTCATCCGCCCAAGTGCAAGCACCTGGTCTCTTATGCCATTTATTTATTGATTTTGAAAGTTTTGGGCGAAAGTCATGTGAAATGGGAACACATATCTCTAAGAAGACGTCTATCTAATCATGCATGTCTCGGAGATGAATAGTAAGCACACACAAAATAAATAAAATAAGCGTTACCTAAGAGTAGCTAGGTTATGAGTGTCATGCCTCAATGCTGTCTAAGTTCTGTTGGGCAAACACATGCATACTACAGCTAAATGCATAAGGTGTGCACAAGATACAACAATATGATAAACTAGAAAGATAAATGAGCTACAACTAAGCATATGATTAAAGTAAATAAGTAGGTAAATGCTACAGCTAAGCATGTGAGTTAGTAAAGAAATGATCACACACTATCACAATCCTATGCAAGAAATCATAATCAATATACAAACATAAACCCTGAAGTACTAACAACAAATCTTAAGACTCTAATGCCTAAACCCGAGTCCTTAGATGATCTGATGTTCATCCAAACAAGCCTATGTATCCCCGCCTCCACAAGAATCTGAGTCATGTAGTTCTTCACACCAATTCTAAGCTACGATGCCTAAGACATCTAGACCTCTATCCTAGACTCGACCTAAAAGACCAGATTAGTTATTAAAGCTTCTTTTGCGATTATTTAAATTCCAGTGGATTGAGAATTTTATGACACCCTATATGCCTTAATTAAATGCAGGTTATCTCTAAGTTAATGCAGGTGGTTCCTACAACCTATGTATAACTAGGCTGTGTGTACTAAGGAAAACAATGGGATCACTAACGCATCCTAGACCTAGCCATCAATCGGCGATGTGAATCGCCAACTGACTGGACGGAGGCGTAACCTATTCCTAAGTAGGACAAACTCCTAACTCTAGAACAAACACAATCAAGATAGCCTCCTAACTCTAAGACACCCCAAACACTTAGGACAGACTCCTAACTCTAGGGGAAGATCTTTTTGAAAAGGTTTTGAAGAATTTTTATATTTTTTGGAAGGTTTTAAATGTTTATTTTGAAAGATTTGACTGAACTTGAGATAAGAATCCCAAGCTGCCTACGTACCTCGTGGAAGAGGATCAAGCCAACGTAGTTCGGAACAGAATTTTCTAACTACACTCCTATGACTCTAACGTTTCAAATTTTGGATTTTTCAGATATTTTTGGATTTTAAAATGTTTCAATGTTTTTGATATTTTGAATTTCTGATGTTTTTACAGGATTCTCCCTTCTAGCCAAAGGGGAAACAAGGAGACAATTAGAATGAGAAGAACACTCCTGTGATCCATAGCCTGGAGAAGTGTCAGATGAAAGGATGAAACCCTTTTAGCCTAAGGGTTGTCCTAAACGAGCAAATCGGTATCTAAAATAGATGATAGAATAGAAGGAATCCCAAGAAGGTGTGAAAACCTAAGAAGACTGAGTTAGACTCTAAGAGAAGGGAGAAGACGAAATCAAAATGAAGTCTTGCACTGCTCTTCTCTGAAAGATTGTGCAGATGAGACAAGGCCTGTCTCTCAAATGAAAATGACCATTAGGATCAATGAGACATAGCATGTCTCGGGTCAATGAGACATAGCATGTCTCAAAAAAGAGAAGAATCGGCAAGAGAATGAGACTGGACGAGTCTCCTAAAAGAAAAATGATGAGACTGGGTGAGTCTCCCTAAATAACAAAGATGAGACTGGGCGAGTCTCCCTAAAAAGATGTGACGAGTAGAGGAAAAGAGACAAAGCCTGTCTCCTATGAGAGAAACAGCTAACTCTATATGAGACATTGAACGTCTCCAAAAAGGGAATAACTTTCTACTGAGAAATAGCTTGTCTCCTAAAAGGATGAGCTTTTCTGCATGAGACATAACTTGTCTCCTAAAAAAAGGCTCTAGATGACTCTTTCATTACCCTTGCAATGAAAGAAGGGATCTAATGCCTAGGGGATACACATCTAAAAGACTAGGCAAGTCTTTCAAATAAAAGAGGGGAGTGCTACTTGGACTGAGCAAGTCCCCTAATGATGGGCTTGGGCTAACGCCATCATCGCCTTAAGAGCAAATCCAAAAGATCATTCCAAAAGTTCTGTCCAAGAAACAATGACTCCAAAGATTATGAATACAAATACCGTCTATAAAATCAGAGAAGACATGTAGGAATATGTTATCTTGCTTTGGGAAGGTAAACAGACATCGTACATTTTCATAGCCAAAGTAAATACTTTTCAATAGAATAATACCTTCCGAGATTACGCTACCATATTTCATGCTTATTCACTACCATACTACAATAGTATAATGATGCAAGACAAGATAAGGGATATCTATGCTATATGATAGACTCTAAAAAATTTCGAGAGATCAGATGTGATAATAGGTTTAGTAATTCTATTTCATAAAGAAAGCTATAGTGGAAATTAACACGTAGAGAACTTCCCTTTTTCTGGTCCCATTTCAACCTATTGAGATTAGTCAGTCATATGACATGGAGATCCATGAGGTTTCTTAGTTTTTTATGTCCATGATGCTCTAGGGCTGAAGAATTTTAACTTTATTAACCAGGAAACATACAGTTGAAAAAACTGATTTGAACTGAGCATTTACTATAGCAAGTGGATCTACCTAAAACACCAGGCATTTACATCAGTTATGATAGCCAATCAGCAACATATAAGGCTTTACTCTGACTTTTTGTAGAGTATAAGATCAACCTCATAATTATCAGGTCTGAGACATTAAGCTCATGGAAAGAACACTTCTCTAAAATGGAAAATCATTCCCTCCAAAATACACCATCGTACACTAAATCGAATGGTCTGTGAATATAATTTTCTATAA
This sequence comes from Tasmannia lanceolata, assembly GCF_043159265.1. Taxonomy (NCBI): domain Eukaryota; kingdom Viridiplantae; phylum Streptophyta; class Magnoliopsida; order Canellales; family Winteraceae; genus Tasmannia; species Tasmannia lanceolata. The sequence continues at coordinate 13,608,547 of NW_027518688.1, read as the reverse complement.
TTTAAATGAGTTTAAGGTGGTCAATTGATTGAAACACCTCATGACCAGTTTATACATGCACTATATGGCACTACAAATCTGCAGATATTAAGCACTTGGATCATAAAAAAAAAGTAAAATCTTTCCTTCTTTTACGCTAAATGTGAAACCAACAATACTATGAGAGTATTTCATTATATGCAACTGTACCATGCACAATAATGTTTTAGAATCCCCCCAAAAAAATGCCATATATTATATGGGAACGAGTAATGACAAAATGGTATGGGATGTGAAGTTATCTTTACAAGAATGCCCTTGAATAAAGGAATGATTTTACATGTAACTACACACAAATCTGTCATTCAAAACACGTTAATGCAAAACTGAAGGAAGATCTATGCACAACTCTAAGTCTTAAGGAATTAAATGGTCAGCATAAACAAATCAATGAAGTCTCAAACCATGCTCATGCAATAACCATGTAACTAATACAACAATTGGTAAAGAAGAACCTAAAATTCAGTCCTATATGCATAAGGTAGCCTGATCCAAAAGAGAACTGGATGCTTATTTTGAACAATTGTCAGAATCAAATAAAATTTACATTAAAAAAGGAATCATAGTAATGTCCCATATGAGAAAACTGAAGCCAAACAACCTCTTTATTCTTATAATTACCAATTACAAAAACATTCCTTGTTTGCAAAACTTGGGGGGAAAATTATAACAACTTATTGGAAGTTAGTCATGTGTAAAGCAATTATGGACATGGACAACTGTATGAGTAAATGAGATATAATAGAGCGAATTTTAATGTCCCTTCATTTTAATAACAATACCAACACGTGCACTACATTTCAACAATGGCATTATACATATCCAAACCAACTGAATTACAAAGGAACTAAAATTTATGTATAAGCATTCCTCTAGATTAAAAAAAAGGGTCAAGTAAAATAATTAAAGGCATTCATTGACACAAGATTCATTTTTATAAAAATAGGAGGCACAACAGAGAAGGAAATCAAAGAAGATCTAAGTATAACTACTAATGCTTGCAATACTTTATCTAAAGGACTTCAATGAACACAAGACCAAGAGATGAAACAAATTGTAAACTCCATATCATCCTGACAAGCATCATTTTCATACAAATTAGAAATTGACAAGGAAAAGAAAAGAAAAATTACCTGAGAAGATGAATTAAAATCTGTGATAACTTTCAGAGACCAAACCAAATTTGTTGAAATTGGAAAGAATATCACATTCCAGTAAGAATCGCTTCAACAGCCTCCCTTCTCTGGTCTGAGCTTTCAAAATTTGAAGTTTCAACTTAGATATTTTCCCCTTTCAGTGAAAACAATTAGGATCTTCATGAAAAACATGAAGCTAATGGTGAAATTTGAGAAAATAGGGTCTGGATCTAAACTTTTGGGAAGCAATCTAGGAGATGACAATAAAAACAGGGTTCAACGATGGTAAATGAAGAAAGCCACAGTATTTAAAGCTATTAATGGAAGAAAATAGAGTATTTTAGAAAAGGAACAGATGGCCGGAGCTCCGGTGACCGGATCTGGTTTAATGCTTGCCGGAATCCATGGAACTTGCTCGGAATTAGGGTTTGGGGTTTAAAAATCTCTAGATAGAATAGCAAATAATGAAAGGAAGAAGATGAGATGAAAGTGAAACAATGAAGGAATGACCAGAATTTGACCGCAGGTTGGCTGGAGAATGGCCAGAGATGATCAGAGAAGATGAAGAATGGCAAGATCTATTTTCTCTCTCTAGGTTTTCTCTCTCTTTCTCTCTCTAAATTTGGAACAAAAACCCCCATTAATTTGACAAATGAGGATTAACTTGGTATATATAGACAAAACAAGATGTTGATATTGGCACTATTATTTTTGATAGGTACACGGTTTGAGCGGAAATTTGATGGGCGCGCGACACCATTGTGTCTTTTTCGGCCCAGGTTCGGCCCTTTCCAGGATAAATGAACCCCCCTTTTGATTTGCATTGTAGTTCTTGCTTTGCTCGTCTTATTTGGTAATTTTGCTCGGATTCTGACGAAATTTTGCAAGGAGCTAGATGAGACCCTAACCTAGCTTAGGGTGAAATTTGAGGCCCTAAATCATTGGTTTGATGGGGTATTGCTCAAACATGGAGGTTTAGGGTACGGTCAAAATGGGGTGTCTACACTCTCCGATTAGAGTGATCATTGGTGGCAGAAAGGTTGTCTGAGAAAGTCTTGTTTGAGGTGGATCTTTACACCGAGGGTGATCTTAGATGACATTAAAATTGTGTTCTACACAGATCAACATCGACATTTTTTACGGAAAGGGTAGTTTCACCATATGGTTGATGAGGGTGAATGACATCCTTGTTCAACAGGGACTGGCTAATGCATTAAAATGAGACAATGGGAAGCTAGAGAAGAAGACAAGACCCTTTTATTTTTTCGCTTCTAGATTTGTATAACAACCTAGTGATGACTTCGTTGTATGGTAAGGAGACAATAAAGTTAGAAGAAGTCACGTCGTCATTCTTATCGAATGAGAAGCAGAAGAAGCCTACTCTTAATAAGAGTCAAGATCATAGGCTGATTGTTTTATGGTATGAATTAGAGATGGAGGACGTTTGATGCGAAAAGTCAAGCCAAGATCTAGGATCAACGAAAAGGGCGGCCAATGTTATCATTGAAAAGAATACGTCCACATCAAGTGGGATTATACAAAGAAAGTTGATACGTCAAAAAATGGTGCTACAAATACGGCAGGTGATCAGAGTGAAGAGGTTGGAGACGTTGTCACACTCTCCACAGGTAATCACACTTCTCGTGACGAGTGGATTCCATATTCAAGGTGCTCTATTCATGTATGCTCCATGAGAGACTATTTTGATATATTCCAAGAGACAAGGGTAAGTATAACGTCCTTGGGTGACGGGTTTACCTGAGATGTCACAGGAATTGAAACTATGAAAACCATGATGTTCAATAAAATGGTTCATACTTTAATTTGAGTGGCGTGACGTATGTCCCAAAGATATGGAAGAATCTAGTGTTACTTGGCCGGTTGAATTCCAGGGGTTGCAGGTATTCAGCTGCAAGTAGAACCACAAAAATCACATGCGATTGTGTAGTTCTGATGAAAGGAGATAACTGTGGCTGATTATATCGTCTGGTTGGGTACATAATAACTAGTGTTTCTAAGATCTCGATAGCTAGTTATAAAGAGAGTGGTGGTGTGCACATGCGTATGGTCTCTTTCGTAGTCGGTATAGAGACAACTTTACAGGTTGCAGACGATTGTGAGGAGATGACAATACCTGTGGTGGGGAGGGTGGATCGAGATCTCTTTCCATAGTTGACTTGGTGAGCCAATGTGTATCGGTTGTGTTGATAGAGTCAGGTGAAGTCAAAACCAAGATGGGTGTATGTGGAGATCGAGAGTGTACCAACAATAAGAAAGAGTCGCCATAATACGGCCATGGGACTAAAAATCTACTCTGTGCAATGGATAAATCCAGAGATACTTTGGGTCCGTGCCTGATTACGAGTTGGGAAGATGTTAGGCATTCAACTCGCCCGAGCGCACTCGGTCTCTTATGCCATCTTTTATTAACTTCGAAGAATTTTGGGTAAAATCATGTGAAATGGGAACAGACATCCCCGAGAAAACGTCTACCTAAGCATGCATGACCCGGGAATGGATAAAGAAAAATAAAACATCAAAGTCCTAACTCATCACATCTAATCCTAACTCATCATATATAAGAAAGCGGTAAACATACACATGCACAGCTACAGTGTATAGCTAGTACTTCAGAAGGCCACTGGAGGTTTGCAGAGACAGTAGATAGGTGGCGACATCAGCGAAAAGCCTTCTGGCGGCTGGAAAGGTGGAGATTGTTGGAAAGTTGCCTTGTTTTCTACCATCATTACTTACCTAATATGATTAGGTTTCTAATTATGGTGGGAAGGCAAAAAATGAGAAAGTAGGTCTCTTTTTCTTCTATATATTCTTACAGCTAATAGTATGAAAGTCTCTTTATGTGGCTGCTGCAAAGAGGAGAGAGAGAGAGAGAGAGAGAGTTTTCTCTTAGGATTCTTCTAAGGTTTCTCTTGAGTTTTATCTTTCAGGTTTCTCTTGTGTACAGTCTAAGTTGAGAAGCAAGGAAAGGGTTGCGGGTTTATGAGTTTCGGATCAATCCATTTTAATCCTTGTAATTTTGCTTTCTCATAGTGGAAGATCGTGTTGTCAGCTGTCGAGTAAGCATCTTAGCCAAACAAAGTAAAATCTTGGTGTTCATCTTGTGTTGTGGTTTGTTTTTCTTTTTAATATTATGTTTATTGTGCACAATCGGAACGGATGTTGTCAACAAATGCAATTCTTCAAGTTTCTCGACTAATGTCTGCGGTAGATAAATTAGTATAAAATGATTAACCCTACTGAATATTAAGATTTGCATAGTCTCACCAATGGATCACCATAATCCAAATCCTAGAGATAACCATATCGTATTAACCACATAATCCATCGGGATTTGCTAGCGTCCATCGCAAAAGGCATTTCACGGATGGGCTGTTGCATGTGAGAGCAGCCACCTCGTGAATGAAGAGAAAATCTGCCGAAAAGGGAGACTGTGTGGCTGCTCTGACATGCAACAACACATCCCCGAAATGCATTTTGCGATTGACAATAGCAAATCCATAATCAATAACATTTCAGTGCTCTTTTTTTGACAAAGTCATATTTTATTACATTAATCACTTTGCATTATTACATTAATTAACCCAAATTTATTGGTAATCAAATCCATGACACCATTTTTGGCTATATCTTCCCAATTATTACATAGGAAATTTGAAAGGCCAAGTAAGTTGAATGAGTTTAGCTAAGGGCATTTGCGTCTATTTCCTCGAGTAGTGATGTTGGCATAGCAGGGGCATTGTTCTAGGTTGCCTGAAGTGCCGGGCGGGACACAGCTGCACTTTCCACAACAAGCTCCGCAAGCCCTCTTGCAAAGGTTTGGCCTTTTAGACAAGCGACATCTCCTTGCACATGCTGACCCACAATCTGCATAGAAAAATCATAAACATTTAACACCGTTTATTAGATATATAATAGCTTGCATTCTTGGCCCTGCCGATGCTATGCATAGGTATGGGCCCCACCCCATCAACACATTAGGTGTAAAATTGTGGCCCCCACTCTACGCATGGGCTTGGGTGGAGACCGTGGGATCCACCAATATATGATGAGATAAATGAGGGGCCCACCCAAATGCATGGGTTTGAGTGGAGTTGGCGGGATGCATTCTGTCACACCCCCGTCCTGCTGTATAGAAATTGTCCGGTTCTGGGTCATCTACCCTCCCCGGTTTTGTTTTCCAGCAGCACTAACATTGCCCGACCCACTCCGCAGGGCCCGCCCCTTGGAGATGCTGAAAAGGAATCTACACAGGGAGAGGGGAATCCACATATAAAGCCCAGAAACTTTTCCTCCCTTTCTGATGTGGGATCTCACAATCCACCCCTCTTAGGGCCTAGCGTCCTTGCTGGCACACCGTACTGGATGGGAGGTCCCGCTTTGATACCATTATGTCACACCCCGGCCCCACTGTGTAGATATTGTCCAGTTCTGGGCTGCAGCCCTCCTCGGTTTTGTTTTCCAGCAACACTAACCGTGCTCAACCCACTCCGTGGGGCCTGCCCCTTGGAGATGCTGAAAACAAGTCTACACAGGGAGAGGGGGAATCCACATATATAGCCCAGTAACTTTTCCTCCCTTTCCGATGTGGGATCTTTCACATTCAATCAAAACATGTAAAATGGTGAGCCTCATCCCATGCATGGAAGTGGGTGGAGATGGTCGGCCCACTCATTGGTGTGAAATGGTGGGCCCCATCATATGCACAGGTTTATGATGGGCTGCAGCCATCCCCGGTTTTGTTTTCCAGCAAAACTAACTGTGCCCGACCCACTCCGTGGGGCTTGCCCTTGGAGATGCTGAAAATTCGTCTACACAGGGAGAGGGGGAGTCCACATATATAGCCCAGTAACTTTTCTGCCCTTTCCGATGTGGGATCCTTCACATTCAATCAAAACATGTAAAACGGTGAGCCTCATCCCATGCATGGAAGTGGGTGGAGATGGTGGGCCCCATCATATGCACAGGTTTATGTAGAATGAGAAGTGTAATACAGTGGGGCCCACCCATTAGCATGGGTGTAAAATGATAATCCTCAACTTATTAAAACATGTGTTGTAAAATGGACACCACCCATTCTATGCATGAGGTGCAAAAAATACACCACAGTAAAAATTCGAGTAAAACTGTTCCATGAAAATGGATTTTTAATGAAAATTTTCCATGGAAAGAGATGGAATGAAATGGAAAGAAACATTTTTAGCATATATTACAGATTCAAACAACACAACCGATCAGAAAATTGTTCTGTCAAATAGTGTTACTAGCTACCATGGTTCATCAAAATCATTCATGTATAGACTGCCTCTTGGATGGTTTACCACACAAAATTAATAGATTAAAGTAATGAGGAATGCTAAACTCAAGGGTCCCCTTGCAAAAATTGGATGAAAGGACGCCCCCACTGTTGGAACATGACCAAAGTGCATTTATAACATGTAAAAGTGAAAGAACATTAAATGCACTTTAGTGACATTCCACCACTGGGGGCTCCCTTTCATCCAATTTTTGCAAGGGGACCTTGAGTTTAGCATTCCTTATAACTAATATATGGGTTATACTTTATAGTAAGACATACCTATGTATTGGAGGACAGATTTCTCAGTTCCCCCTATCGTCAACTGCAAAATCCATATAAATAAAAGTGAATTTCAAAGGTGCAAGAAATGTCTAAAAGGGACCCTGATATTTAAATCCCCTTGATTGGTTAGATGCACCCCTCTTTTTATTGTCAAAGTTTTCCATTGCTGGCTACAAGTCTACAACAGTAAACGGTAAAAGTTGAATAGGATGTATCTAACGAAATAGGATTTGCTAGCGTCCATCTCATAAGGTTTTTCGCGGCTGGTCTGTTGCATGTCAGACCAGCTACCTCGTGAATGAAGACAACAGATTGTCTCCATTTACGAAGTGACTGGTCAAACATGCAACAGACCAGCCCGAAAAGCCTTTTGCGATGGACGCTAGCAATTCCCAACGAAATAAGGGGGGTGTAAGTATCAACTTCCAAAGAAAAGAGAAAGTGGGGATTCATTGACATTGTACCGTGTTAGATTCAAACCCAAGACGGGCTTCAACATGATGGAGAGCCAATAGAGCTAAGACAAGGGAAACCAGAAAAACTCTAGTGGAAGTCATTGAAAGAGCAGACTTGAGAGAAGAGAGAATGTGATGAAGGGTTTCTTGCTTTAGAAACTTGGAGTTGAGTTGAGAAATGAAGGAGGGTCACAACAATTTATAAGGGAGAGAGAGAGAGAGAGAGAGAGAGGTATCCATGCATGGGCATGAGTTAAGGTGGGAGTGGAGAGGGCATCATCTAGGAAGTGACAGAGATACAGCTGTTATGTGAGTCAAAGGAGCTCAAAAAGACAAGTATGGGATTTGGTGCTCCAATAGCTGTTTTAGTCTTGAAGCGTTTCATGCCAGTGTTTGCTGCTTTCTTTCTTGTCTTTTCATTAAAGATAAAGTAAACGGAAGCTTCCTACTGCCATTTCTAATGATTCTGAAATACTCTGGTTTACATGCATGCTCTTATCTCATGTTTTTATGAGTAATTTTAGAAAAATTAAAACTTGATGAGATAAATATTATGCCCTATTGCGCTGTTTGGAAGGGAAATTGGCACCCATTTCGAGGCTAGAGCTGCACCACCTGTAAAGTGTTGGATCGTATGGTCATTCAGTTGTAGATCGTGCGGATGGTGATCATCACATGTCAATCCTCGACACACGCATTGCACACACCACAGTCATTGATTTTCAAATTATATTATAATAAGGGAAATGTTATCAGCACTACTATATTTTGATGAGGGCACTCCTCACTTTATTAAAATACGGTATGACCCGCACCATCAAATGATCCAAACCGTCCATTAGATGGGCCACAGCCTAAATAGGTTGTGCCTCAAAAATCATTTCCATCGGTTGAGATCGGAGGATGAGGATCAACCTATGGAAATATTTTTTGGGGCACAACCTATTTAGGCTGTGGCCCATCTAATGGACGGTTTGGATCATCCTATGGTGCGGGCCATACCGTACTTTTAATAAAGTGAGGAGCGCCCTTATCAAAATACTGTAGAGCTGATAGCGTTTCAATATAATTATTATTTTGTATAGAAATAATTTAAGAAAGATTGTCTTTATCAATCTTATGGCATATGCATTGCAAATTTTAGGAGAGGATGAGTATCTTTAAGAGAGGATGAGTCTTTGTCACATCAGTTGATGAATAAGTTTAGAGTAGGTGACTCATCAAGTGGTTTTGGTGGTGATGGGCAATTATGGGATGTTAAGTCTCTCCAAAAGTTAATCCTGACTGTTGATCTGATAATGAACGAATATAAAAGATAGGACATGCATATGGAAAAGTCTCTCCAGGGAATTGCTGTGTATAAGTGGGCATTATTAGGAATCCGAAAACTTGATTTTATATAAAACTAAGTATTGATAGCCAATGATCAAGATTTAGAACATTTATTATTTTAGCTAGAAACGTCAACAAAGACGTGATTTTTTCTCGTGCCTCAAACCACTACTAAACAGACTTCTTTCAAATCTATAAAGCATGCAGTAATAGGAAGCTTACCTTTTCTTTATCCTTCATGAGAAGAAGTCAAGAAGATAAGGGAGAGAGCAGCAAAATGGCAACCGCTTCGGGACGAAAACAGCTGTTGGAGCACCAAAACCAATACTTTTTTTGACCCTTTGACCCACAAACAGCTGTCTCTCTGGCTAAGAATACACCTGCATAAGATGCTTCCCTCACCACTCCCATCCAACAATTAATGACCATTCCATTGATATTTCCATCCCCTTCCCAATTTTGTTCATCCTCTTTCATCTCTTTTAAAAGAAGCTAGAAGGAGTGGAAACAGGAGCATTTTTAAGATTAGACAGATAGAATGGGTTGAATATCATTTTCCTTCCTAAAAAGTTCAAAAGCCTGCCTAAATTTTCTTTTCCATCAAATGACAAAACAAGATTCAAAAGTGAACCCTAGTCAACCATGAACCAATTTTTAATTGAAGTGACAACTAAGACATTACACTAATTTTTATTCCTCTCGCTTGCCCACAACACCATCTAACTTTTTCTTTCTCTTTTTCTTTTTCTTTTTCTTTTCTACTAGTGGACTCGTCCATCCTTTGATCCTTCTTCCCCTCACCGTCAGCGGCGATGCCAAAAATTTTGTACAGGGGGAGCAAAAATTATAGTAATTTTTTTTCTCCAAACAAAAGAAAGCACTATTATAGTTTCCAAAAAAAACCTCATATGTTCATTGTTATATCCCTAAATGGGGGGCATATTTTTTTAAAAGAAAAAAGGAAAAACCCTCACTTGGGAAGAGAAAAAGATATTTTTTAGAAGGAAGGGATATAAAAATGGTAAAATTAAAATTTTAAACTTATTTGTACTCGGGATTCTATTCGCCATAATACGCTTTGTTGGTTTGCCCTTCTCTAACTACAATTAATACATCGGCAAAAAAATCGGTGAAAATTGTCGGCCATGCTCCATTCTTTAATGCGCCTTTCTCGTTATAGCGTTATTCTTGACGGGCATTGACGGAGTAAATATAGTTACTTGATACTTCTATGTTATCGAGTGTCAACTTGTTCGGGTTTATTTGAGTGAACAAAAAAACCCCTCTCTCTAACGAGATTATATATGGTGGCCGCCCCGCATCGTTTGGCTGATCCAAACCATTAATTTTTGGGCCTTACGTAGATGTACATAGGGTGTATCCCAAAAACATTTCTCCATACTGTTCATCCGAACACTCACCATCTGTTATGTACAGATTTCTATATTGTATCATCAATTTTAAACCTCCATAAATTGGAGGGTTAGGATAATCCAATGGAGAAGATATTTTGGGGCACATCTTATATACATTAGGGCCCAACAAATGAACGGTTTGGATCACCCAAATAATGTGGGCCTTGGCTGCACCCTCATACATGACCGGCCATCATATAATCTCCCTCTCTGAAAGACGTCTCTTAAGGGATCTGAGACCTTTCAATTAAATGGAGTGCAAATATTAGATTCTGCGTGTGGCCTATTAGTACACTTTGATTTAGGAATCACATGTGAAAAAATCATCTCCATAGGATGATCCTAACCCTCTAATATGTAGATAAATTACATTTAGAAATATCTATAGATTGAAGAGGTAGGATCATCCAATGGAGATGATTTTATGGGCAAGGGTGCAACAAATCAACGGTTTGGATTGTGAGGAAAATGCCGACTATTTAGGATTCTATTGATGGTATTTAAGAGAAGGATTTATATCAAAATCAATGCCAGCCTCTCAGTTTTAGCGTCAAGAGGACATGGGCAATTTTTTTGCCGATGTATTAATTGTAGTATTAGAAGGGAAAGCCAGCAAGGCACATTATGGCCAATAGAGTCCCGAATAGCTTCATATTGTCCCCCCTTCCCTAGTGGCCAATAGTGTCCCGAAACGCTGGACTTCCTCTTCTTCTTTTTTGGCAAAAACTTAAAGGGGGCAATTGCCCCTTCCCTTTCATGTGCCAACGCCCCTGCTCACCCTCACGTATAAATTGTGCTGACCCATCCCTTAATTTGCAACTCAACTCCGAGTTTCTAAGCAAGAACCCCTTCACACAAGTCTTATCTCTTTTTCTCTCGTATTTTCTCTTTCAATGGCTTCCCGTAGAGTTTTTCTCATTACCCTTGTCTTTGGCTCTCCATCATGTTGAAGCCCGTCTTGGCTTTAAATCTAACACCGTACCATGCAAAACCAACACAACAAATCTTTCTTTTCTTTGGAACCTGATACTTAAACCAACCTTATTTCGTAAAATGCACCCTGATGATGCCGAAATCTGTTCTACACGATCTAACGGTGATAGAGTTAATCTTGTGGATAAATTATACTCACATGAAAGATGTTAGTAGGCCTGGAGCTACAGCTCCGAGTGATACTGTACTATTAAGCTAGAAATCAGAATCACAAGTGAATTGAAGAGAAGGAGATTAGGTTTAGAAATGTTACCAACGAAGATGGATGAAGAATGATTGTGACTGAACTTGGTTGTTGCCAAGCTGCCTACGTACCCCTTCTTTGAGGATCAAGTCTAACGTAGTTCCGTTATGAATATGAGGATCCCTTTTTTAGAAAATAGAGTCCACAATAGTTAGAATCTTATCGTTTTAGGAGTCTTACCTAATTGGTCGACTTCCCCGGGAGATTAGTTTATATCTATTTCCAATAGATATCTTATTTCCCTGTACAAGTAAGTTACTATTAACGGGACTCCTTAGTTTGAAAATCCACTACCTTAGGGCGTATTACCTCTTTGAGGGGTGGTTTTCCAACTATGAACGTTGCTATTTATAAGGAGAGGATAAGATTCTATTATCTTTCTCATAGATCGATTCCTGATCATTCAGAAATGCCACGTGTTGTTCAGCAATGACTAATGCCGATTTTACCCCAAACATATTGCGCAACGGTTGGTTGGTGAGAACCACCGTAAATGCAAATTTCTCGATGTTTTGGTATCTTGTCTCGGCATCGTGCAGTACTCGGCTGATGTAATATATAGGGTGTTATGTCCTTTGGTCTTGCCTGACAAGTACTTGCTCTTGCCTGACAAGTACAGCACTAACAGCCAAGGGGATCACCACTAGATAGAGGTATAACTCTTCATTTGGTAGCATTTCATCAACACCGGGGGAGATTGAAGGTATGTCTTGAGTCTTTCGAACGCTTCTTACCATTCGGTTGTCCATTGGAAATCTTTCATGTTCCTCAGTATTTTGAAGAATGGGAGGCATTTCTCGGTGGATTTGGACATGAATCGGCTCAAAGCCGCTATCCTTCCCGCGAGTCGTTGTACCTCGGTCACGGTTCTTGGCGGTGTCATGGCGAGGATGGCTTGTATCTTCTCGGGATTAGCCTCTATGCCTCGTTGACTTACCATGAATCCGAGGAACTTGCCAGAAGTTACTCCCCAAAGGCACACTTTAAGGGGTTGAGCTTCATCTGATATTTTCACAATATCGTAAAAGCTTCCTGAAGGTCGATAACATGGCTAGTAGTTTCTAAGCTTTTAACGAGCATGTCATCTACGTATACTTCCACATTCCGACCAATTTGTGAGGCGAAAATTTTATTCACCAACCGTTGGTATGTGGCTCCTACGTTCTTAAGGCCAAAGGGCATGACCTTATAACAAAATAGTCTTTGTTCTGTGACGAAGGACGTTTTTTGGATATCTGGGGAGTACATTCGTATCTGGTTATATCCGGAGAAAGCATCCATGAAGCTAAGCATCTCGTGGCTGGATGTAGCATCTATCAACATGTTGATTCGGGGGAGGGGGTAGTGGTCCTTTGGACATGCTTTATTTAGGTCAGTAAAGTCCACATATATTTGCCACTTCCTGCTAGCCTTTTTTACTATTACTACATTGGCGAGCCATTCTGGATAATGTATTTCTTGGATGAACTCGGCTTGTAGGAGTTTATCGACTTCCTCTTTTATGGCCTTTTGTCGCTCAGGAGTGAAATTCTGTTTCTTTTGTTTAACGGGTTTATGAGAGGGATCGACACTTAGCCGATGGACAGCAACGTCCGTCGGGATACCTGGCATATCTAAAGTAGACCATGCAAAAACATCTGCATTAGATTTCAAAATTTTATCAGGTTGGTTCGAGACTTACCTGTGAGAAGTGATCCAATCAGGACAGTCCGTTTGTCATCTTCTCCAAACAGCGGTACTTGAGTCAGCTCTTCTACTGGTTCTCCACGCGTCTGGTAATTATCCAAACATGGGTCGGTACCGGCTATTTGGAGGGATTCCTTTGCCCTTTTTCACTACTTTAGCGTAGTCAACATAACAGTTCCTGGCTCTTTCTTGATCTCCTCTTACCTCTCCAACTCCTGCTTTCATCGGGAACTTAACTTTGAGGTGGGGAGTAGAGACAACTGCTTCGAGCTTCTTCAGGGTCGGACGCCCAATGATGGCATTATAGGTGGAGGGGACTTTAACTACCAGGAAAGTCTGCATGATAGTTTTCTGACAGGGTTCGGTACCGAACGTTACAGGGAGGTCTATCCTACCCTCGATAAGGATCGATCCGCCAGAAAATCCGTATATCGACCATTCAACTGGTACAAGTCTGACCATCCCAAGGTGCATCTCCTTAAAAGCATCGTAATGTAAAATATTAACAGAACTACCGGTGTCGATCAATACATTACTTACGTTATAGTTGGCAATAATGAGATGGACAACTACCGCATCATCATGGGGGAGGTGGACTTTTTCATAATCCTTCTCAGAGAAGACTATTTGTTCCTCATTATATGTCGAATCCGACAGTATTGCTGAAGCCCCTACCGCGTGAATTTTGGCGGCATAAGCCTTCTGTCCGAAAATTGTTGGTCCTCCTGAGGCCAGACCTCCAACGATTACATCGCTGCTCCCTGCAACTATGAGTGGGGTGTCGGTCCTCACGTCCGGGGATTGTCTAACTTCAGAAATCTGTCTAGCCTGATCATGTCTGATGGTTGGTTGAATTAGATTAGAGGGGCCGGGCGTCTTTTGAACCTCGGATTTTCGTGAAGATCCGTTATTCCTCGGGTTCAACAAGTATTTATCCACACGCCCAAGCTCCGCCAGCCTTTCAATCTCATTTTTGAGATTGTAACACTCATCTGTCATATGGCCATGGTCGTCGTGATAATGGCAATATTTGCGAGTGTTACGCTTCCGACCAGTACCTTTCATCTTTTGTGGCCATTGGAGATATTCTTTTCCTCGGATCTCATAAAGGACGTTTGCAATAGATGTATTCAAAGGAGTGTAATTGTACCTTTCAAACTGTTGCGAAGGAGCTCGACTGCTAGATTGTGACTGTCGATTGTCGGATCGAGGAGGTTTAGTGTGACTGTTATTTGAGCGAGTCTCATCCTTCCACTTCTTCGGAACTTTTGCGAGTTCCAACTCTCTTTCCATGGCGAAGGATTCTTCATTGTTGACATATTTGTCTGCTACCGCCATTAATTCTTGGAGATCTCTAGGAGGGTCGATATTCAGGGCTACCTTGAGATCCCTATCATGGACAACTGATTTCATCGCTGCTCGAACCATCTCATTATTAGGGTCCTTGATTTGGGATAACTCAGCCCTAAACCGTCCTGTGAAGGATCATAAGGTTTCCTCCTTTCCTTGCCGGAGAGCGAGGAGTGCGTCAGCGGGTTTCTTCTGTGGTAGGCTATTAGCGAAATACGTAACAAACTCCCTACCTAACTCCTAGAACGAGGATATGGAACTGGGTTTAAGGCGACCGTACCAACTATTTGCTCCTCTTTTTAAATATGAAGAAAAAGTGTGACACATGACTGTGTCGTTAGCGCCTTTGAATTCCATCGCCCTTCGGTAGGCTTGCAGCCGTTGCAGGTATTCCAATGGATCTGACTTACCATTGTAGAGATCAAGCCTTGGTAGATCAAAATTTGGTATCAATTGGGCATGTGCTATGGCCTCCACAAATGGTGATTGTATTTTATTCTCCCATTCAGTCAGGGGATTTAGCTCATAAGATTTCTTAACATGACGTTGCATTTCCTTGACTTGTCGCTTAAGTTCGGCAATGAGTCCCGAATCAGGGGTATGTGGACCCCGATCAGAGAGGACGAGTGCGGAGGACACGAGATCCTCTGCAATCCTCAAAAGATCTCCACAATGTAAAGGAGAGCCCTACCAAGGAACTCTCGAAATGATGCCACCCTCATAGCATAGCACGAGTGGCGATACAAAATGAATAAGATACTTCTTGATTCAAAACCAGGGTTCGAAACCAAGACGTACCTAAAAATAACTCAGAGTCGCCATCCATGGATACGCCATGGAACCAAAAACAAATGCTCTACTTGCAACGGATAACCAGAGATACAAAAGGTCCGTGCCTAATTAAGAATGAAGAAGGTCCAAAGAGCACCCTCAATTCGTCCGAGTGCAAGCACTTGGTCTCTTATGCCATTTATTTATTAACCTTGAAGAGTTTTGGACGAAAATCATGTGAAATGGGAACAAATATCCTCAAGTGGACGTCTACCTAAACATGTATGACCCGGGGATAAAATAATAAGCATGTACAAAATAAATGGAAGAAGTGTCACCAAAGAATAGCTAGATTATGAGTGTCATACCTAATTGGTGTCTAGGTTCTGATGTGCAAACACATGCATGCTATAGCTATAGGTATAAGGTATGCACAAGATATATCAAATACAATAAACAAGATAAACTAGATAAAACTAACCATACGATCAAGGTGAACAAACAGGTAAATATTACAGCTAAACATGTAAGTAATCAAAGAAATGAACGCACACTATCAAGATCCTATGTAAAAATCATCATCAAAATACAAACACTAACCCCAAAGTGCTAACAACAGATCCTAAGACTAATGCTTAAGCCCGAGTCTTTAGATGATCTGATATTCATCCAAAGAAGCCTACGTATCCCCGCCTCAACGAGAATCAAGGCAACGTAGTTCTTCGCACCTATTTTAAGCCACGATGCCTAAGATATCTAAACCTCTATCATAAACTCGACTTAAAAGACCGGACTAGTTATTAAAGCTTCTTGTTCGATCATTTAAATTCCAGTGGATTGTGAATTTTAGGACAACCTATGTGCCCTAACTAAATGCAGATTAGCCATAAGCTAATGCAGGTGGTTCCTACAACCTATGTGTAACTAGGCTGTGTGTCGTAAGAAAAAACAATGGGATCATTAACGCATCCTAGACCTAGTCATCAGTCGAAGAATGTGAATCGCCAACTGACCGGACGGAGGCGGAACGAACTCCTAACTCTAACACGACTACAAACAAACACAAAACACACAAAGACAAACTCCTAATTCTAAAACTCTCTATCTATGACAAACTCCTAACTTTAGAGGAAGATCTTTTTTAAAACGAGGTTTTAAAGATTTTCGTGCTTTTTAATGAATTCAAATGATTTATTTTCAAAGTTTGGCTGGACTTGGGATAAAGATCCCAAGCTGCACTACGTATCTCATGAAAGAGGATCAAGCCAACGTAGTTCGAAATACGAACTTTCCTAATACGCTCCTAAAACTCAACACTTAAGATTTTTTTAAGGTTTTTTAGTTCAAATGTTTTTAATGTTTTAAATTTCTAATGTTTTTGAGTTTTCCAATATTCCAATGTTTTTGGACCTTTAAATGTTTTAAGTCTTAAAGGGAAGACGCAAATAACACCACAAACTAGGGCAAAGCCCTAAATCTAAAGGGAAAATCCCGAATAAGCAACTAGCGTCTCAAAGAGACGATCCACAATAAGTAAACAAGCGTCCCAAGGATAGCGAAAATGATCTAAGATCCCAAGCAAGCAAAGCTCTATTAAGACTGAGTTAGTCTCTAATCAAAGAAGAGCAACGACAACACTAAAGAGAAACTCCTAACTAAAAATACTAGAGAAGGAGTGTAGATGAGTCAAAGACTCTCTAATACCACTACCAAAGATGGGGCAAATAAGTCAAAGACTCACCATAGAAGAAGGGCTTGCTCTAGCATGAGGCTGGATAAGCCTCTTAACGGGAAAACTCTCTTTATGAGAAAAGGCTTGTCTCCAAATAGGTGCTCTATAAATGAGGTAAGGCATGCCTCCTATGGGTACACTCTTTACCAAACTAAAACAGATTCCTTAAGGAAAAGGTTCTAAACGACAAGGCTTGTCACCAAAGGAGAATTGCCTTAATGAGACAGAGTGTGTCTCGTAGTGGGGGCTCTAGATAACTCTTTCATTGCCCCGAAAACTATGGAAAGGGCTGGTATACAAAGAAAGGGGCTGCTATTGTATACCACTAAAGATCAGTCTACACAAGGGAGCAGTCATATGAATACCACTGCACTTCAAATCATAAATCAAAAGCGAATCAAATTCAAATCAACACACAAAGATGAGACAATTCGCCATCAGAAATTTCTATAAGGAGAGGTTAATTTGGACTAGAGAGAGAAGGCTCAACTGATATGATGGCTCGACAATTTCTCAACACTTCCAAGCAAGCTATTGGCACTATCATTCTCCCTCCAATAATGAATCCAACACAACTGTAAGGGGGAAGTTCCCAACCAATCCTTCAACCACTAAATCGTCTAACTCAGTTATATTCTGGAGATAAGAATAGAAACAAAAAACAACTAGCCAGGGCATGTAAAATAACATTCAAGAAGCAATTACTGCCAAGATTTTGCAAAACAGCCACTACACAAAAGCTTTTGGAGGAATCTCTTCCCTTAGATGTCCATGTTAAGCCATGAAACCATCTCACATCAACACTCTACATGTTATCAACATACCAGCAACTAAGCCTATTCCCACCACTAAGATACCAACCACACGAATATGGAATTGAGAAACCAAAGGTCCATTAAGAGGGTATAATATATGGTTTCCTTGCTTGAATGTGTATATAAGATGGTAAACATATAGCTTTCATTAAATTTCATTTCAACAGCATACAACTGTCTTGTTAAAATGAAAGAGAACAGACTAAACCATTATTTTTTAAAACTTGTTCACAACTTCAAAACATATGCCTCAACACCAGAAATGATTGTCACTATTTTAACAAATGCTTACAACTTAATACGCCTTATATATTACTGGAATCACTAATCTCCTTCTCAAAGGAATAATCTTATCATATATCAAAGCCCGACCTATGATGAGAATTAAAATAGAATCTTGCTTCTTAATAATAATAAAAATGTCATGCACTAGAAATTAATGACTTGAACCAACAGAACCTTCACCATTGACATTAATCAAAATTCTCAACGAAAATCAGTTCTAAAGAATCAATTATATTAACTCTATATAAATACAGAATGATGAAAATTAATTGAATTAACCCCAGCTCCATCATATATAAAAGAAAATTCCTTAACTACTTAGAGACGAAATTGAAAATTCTAATTCAATGAGATAATTTCAGCAAAGAGGATCAACAAAAAATTTTAGTCATATGAACACAATGAACCATTCAAACACAAGATCAAGTACATTACTAAAAAAAAAGTGAATAATTCAAAGACAAAAGATTAAATAAATCATTTTACAACAAAAATAATATAAACTGTTCAAGAAAAGAGATGAATCATTCTAGCATGTTATGTATATCTCCCTCACACAGAAACAAAGTAAGATTATTCAAACAAAAAAAAATGAAATAAAAATAAATCCTTACTTGAACTATAATTGAGGAGAAATTTGAATTTCACAGTACACCTCTAGATCTAAGTGAGATCCCTCGATGAGAAGATAATGAAAATTCAAATTTCACTGAAAATGGCAAGATTTATGACCACAAAAACCGACTCTAAGATTTCAATGCAGGCATAAGTCAGATTTGAGTGAGAAAGGCATAGAATTTTAGGGTTTTCTAAGTTAAATCTCAGGTTTTAACCAAGGGGATGGAGATTCTAAGTTTTGAAGGAGCAGCAAGCTGGCCGGAGAAGGAGGATTGGCTGGAGTGAAGATGATAGATGGTGCCGGATTCTGGCAGGGTGACCGGAGATGATGATCGGAGTGGGGAGAGATGAAAATAAGGTAATGACGATAGTGGATAGCAAAATAGAGAAGGGTTTTGGTGATGGTTTAAATGAAGAGGAAGGTGAATAAGGGGAGAAATAGTAGTGGCGATGGAGGTAGATCTGGCCGGATGGTGGAGGCGATGGTCGATGTGGGTCATGGGGAAATGAGAAGTGGGTTTAGGAAGAATAAGAAATGGAAGTGGGTTTAAGAGGCTGGAATGATGGCTGAGATGGGTTTGAGTGGAGGTTAGTAGGGAAAGGTTTGGATTTAGATGGTAGGTTTGAGAAGATGGGGTTTGAATAAATTGATGGAGGAAAAAGGGGTTTAATGGCTGCACATGGGAGATGATTGTGTCGGATTTGAGGAAGAAGAAGAGGTGGATTGGGATTTTAATGGAAAATAGGGTTCGGTGGTGGGAGATTGCAGAGGTGAAAATGAAGTGGGTTTTGGTTGAAGAAAACAAAGTACGATGGTGTATGGTGGGGTTGATGAAAGAATTGAGGTGTGACGGTCAGATTCCGACAAGGTTCCTGCCGGAATCAATGGAGGTTAGTGCTAGAAAAAAGGGTTTGGATCAAAGGCATGATGGTGGGTCTGGAGAAGAAGTGGCTAAAGGAATGAGGATGAGGTTTCGGATTTTTGGGGGGTTTTAGTCGGATTTTCGGCGGGAAATGAGGTCGGAGAAGAGGGTTTTCCCCATCTTCTTCTTCTCCTTCCTCTCCCTCTCTCTCTCTCTCTCTGTCTCTCTCTCTCTCTCCCTCTCTCAGCTACCTCTCCCTCTTCTCTGTTTTCTAACGAAAAAAGGAAGACCCTTAAACCCTAATTCGTTGGGCATTTAAAAGGGAAATGATAAATTCACACCCCCTCCCTACTTAGACAGCCACATATAGTGCATTTTGTACATTTTCTAACCTACATGGAGGGGGGGTCCAATTAGAAAACAAGAGGGAAAAATCTTTGCCAAATATCTTTTCTCTCTTTTGATCTCAACCCTTCAAATTGCCTTTATGAATAAAGGGCTGAGATCAAAAGCTTTTAAACCTCCTAGGAAGCTTCCTAATATTCTTTTCCAACTAATCATAGCCTTAAACATCATTAGCTCATGATTAGGCCTAATTGTAACTTGGAAAAGAAGAAAAGAATCTTCCCTTATTACCAAACTGTCCTGTTTCCGGATAATGCACCCCCTAATTATGCTACACATTAATCTGCACACCCATATATCTTCCTGGACAGCCCACTGCAGTAAATTTGAACTGGCTTTCCGGGTCCCAGTACACCCCCTGTCTGGCTAAATTGCCACCTTTATTCCTATACTACATTACATTACAAACCTCAATCGTTTACTAGGCAAACTGCAACGGATTCAGATGAAATTTTAAGGGGACCTAGATGAGACCCTAATCTACTTTAGGAACAAATCGGGGACACTAAAATACTAGTTTGATAGAGTTTCTATCCTAACTGAGCTTATTAGGGTTCGGTCAAAATGGGGGGTCTACAGGGTATTAATTCCGTCTCTCAAATTTTGCTACGGGTTGTCCTGCACTTGATTCAGATTTCCCGCGCTATTAGCTCTTTAGGGGACGTTGTTATTCTGGGTCAGAGTAGGCCTAAAGGTCAATTCCGGTGCCCGTTTGTCGTTTACTTCCCCGTCTCTAGGGGTGTCAATGGATCCAAACGGTCCGAGGGATCGTCCGAATCCGAATGTTAGTAAATGGGATCTAAACATATGAATAGGATCCATGGGCATATTTCGGATCATCAAATTTGGGATACGAAAAATTTTGGATTGTGTATGGGCACGCCACAGATGCCCATTGGATAGTCACGATCCGAAATGGTTTACAAAAATACCCTCCAAATTTTATTAATGCAAACCATTCTATGAAGGGTATTTTGGTCAAAACCTATCTTATCACTTAATGAATCGGATGGGAATGCGATTTCACTCATTTCAGTTGTTTCATTTCAAACTTTCACGGAGGAAAAGATTAATTGTTTACTTAGCTTAGTGGGACATAATAGGACACTCCGATGGACGGTCTGAATTAAAATGGATCGTGATCATGATGTGGAAAGTAGGATTCGTAGAACAATCCGACTCCGACCCGACTGATAAGGAATTTGAATGGATCGTGACTGTGACATAGGTGGATCTGACCCAAAGTGGATCCGTTGACACCCCTACCCGTCTTTGTGATTCAGCCGAGGGCTAGTGATTGAGGCTGAGGGTCGGTGATTTACCAGCCTTTTGCTACGAGGGTTTCTACCCTCGGGCAATTCGTCCTGTTTTTCTTCTAAAGGCGGGTTCCTTACTTCATCGATTAGTGGAGGGACACTGACGTTTTGAACCATCGGTGTGGGAGGTGGTAAACATCTTAATATTTTCTGAAGAGCAACAGAAACATCTCCAACTTGTGTTGCTAGTTGGTTGAACATAGTCATAGTGACTGGAGTAGTATCTTCATTGGTAGGCACTTCCTTCGGAATAGGATTTCCGAGGATTGTGTCTTGTGCTTGACTCCTGATCATTACTCCTTCGCCTTATGGGTTGTTAGTGACAGATTTCAAGGTTTTTGATCTCAAATTCGTCATACTGGTCCCACGGATGACGCCAATCTGTTGATGCCGAAATTCGCTCTACACGATCGAGCGGTGATAGAGTTAATCCTGTGGATAACTTACACTCACATGAAAGATGTTAGTAGGCCTGGAGCTACAGCTCCGAGTGATACTGTAATATTAAGTTAGAAATCAGAATCACAGGTGAATTGAAGGGAAGGAGATTAGGTTTAGAAACGTTACCAACGAAGATGGATGGAGAAGGATTATAACTGAACTTGGTTGCTGCCAAGCTGCCTACGTACGCCTTCTTTGAGGATCAAGTCTAACGTAGTTCCATTATAAATATGAGGATCCCTTTTATAGATAATGGAGTCCACAATAGTTAGAATCCTACCGTTTTAGGAGTCTTACCTAATTGGTTGACTTTCCCGGGAGATTAGTTTATATCTATTTCCAATAGATATCTTATTTCCCTGTACAAGTAAGTTACTATTAACGGGACTTCTTAGTTTGGAAATCCACCGCCTTAGGGCGTATTACCTCTTTGAGGGGTGGTTTCCCAACTATGAACATTGCTATTTATAAGGAGATGATAAGATTCTATTATCTTTCTCATAGATCGTTCCTGATCATTCGGAAATGCCACCTGTTGTTCATCAATGACTAATGCCTATTTTACCCCAACACACCCCTCTCATTTATTTATTCCTTTGGAATTGTAGCTAGCATTGAAGAACGTTTACAATAAAGAGGGGTGTAGCTAATAAATCATGGGAGGTTAAATATCAGGGCCCTTTTAGGCATTTCTTGCATCTTTGAAGTTTTCTAGATGTATATTGATTTTGCAGTTGACGATAAGTGGAGCCGAGAGATCTCTCCTCCAGTACGGGTATGTCTTGCCATCAACCATATAGCGCTTTAATGTAGTAATTTTGATTGGTAAATCATCTCATTAAGATGAAGTATTGAAGTCTATAACATGAATGAAATTTGATCAATCATGGTAAGAACACTTTTTGAAAGAATAATTTTCTGCTTGGTTGTTTGTTGTTTAAATCTATACTATAATATATTAATTAAGCATGTTTCATTCTTTTGCCTCCATGGAAAATTTTTACCGGAATTTTTTATGGTGAAATTTTTTACACCTCAAGTAGAGCATGAGTGGGATCCATCGTTTTACGACTCATGTTTTCATAAGGTGAGGTATATCATTTTACAACCAGCATCGGTGAGGCCCACCATTTTATACCTCATGTTTTGATACGGTAGGGTCTACCATCTCTAGCTAAACACATGCATATGGTGGGGCCCACCATTGTATACCAATGAGTGGGCCCACCAACTCCACCCAAATCCATGCATAGGGTAGGAAGCAGAATTTTACACCATATTTTGATAGTGGATCCCATCCACTCTCAACCCCATACATTGGCTGGCCGCTGGCGGGGCCTACCATTTTATACCCAATGTTTTGATGGTATTGGTCCCACAATCTCCGCCCAAGCCCATTCATAGGGTGGGGCATAGGGTGGGGCCCACCATTTTACACTCCATATTTTGATGGGGTGAGTCCCACAATCTCCACCCATGCATAGCATGAGCCAACAATGCTAGTATCTAATAAATGGTGACTAATGATTTTTGTTTATTCAGATTGTGGGTTAGCATGTGCAACAAGATGCAGCTTATCTAAAAGGCCACGTCTTTGCAAGAGGGCTTGTGGGGCTTGTTGTGGAAAGTGCAACTGTGTACCTCCAAGCACTTCAGGGAACCTAGAACAATGCTCCTGCTACGCCAAACTCACTACCCGAGGAAACAGACCCAAATGCCCTTAGATAAACTCTTTCAAATTTACACGGGCTTTCAAATTTCTTTTGTATTGATGAAAAGGTAGATTGGAAAATGGTCTAATATTGGGTGTACCAATAAATTTCGTTGATGTGATAGTGTGACGCGTTTAATGTAAGAAAACTTGAATTGTGATTTTGTATGTGACGTAGGACACTAGGATTAATTTCTTTATTTCTTTCCCATTATGATTAGTAATTTTCTTTGGGTAGAAATTTTCTTTAGTTGGTAATATTATTATTCTAATATATATTTACTTTCTTATTGTAATAAGATTCTAGATCTTTCTTTTACTTATTTGGGATAAATTTGCTTTTATATAAGATGTTGTAATATGTGAGCTTCAATCAATAATGAAATAATATCAAAGACGTTTTGTCTCTCTATCTCTCTTCTTTCCTAATGGGTTCTAGGATTTTCTTCTTCTTCATAGTGGATTTTAGGACAATTTCGGATCGTATATTTCGGCTGCGATTTTTGTTCGGATCGTACGCTTCGGCTACGATTTCCGTTTGATCCCCTACGTTAGATGATATCAGAGCGAGGTCTCTCCTTGGATCGGACCATCTTGCATCAATGGCAAACACCACAAATAAGGAGGATTGGATTTATGATGCAGATTTCCTGCACAAGCAAGTTTTCCTAATCTTTACCCGGTTCTGATCTTCAATCTCATCTTCCATTTCTACCACTTTCTTCCACACAAAAAAAAGAAAAAAAAGAAAAACCCATCGATTCTAACCCATGCTCTTACCCTTGATTTCTCAGACCATTAACCATCCAATCAAAACCTCCATATCAGCAATCCCAACCCAGTTTCACCTTTAGAAGAAAAAAATCACTTTCACTACCCATCCTCTTTCAACCACCCCCTTTCACTCTTGTTTTAGCAACCCAAAACAGCCCCTCATCTCCCTCATTTAACCCTCAAAACAACACCCTGTTTTGCAGCCATTATACATTCGAACAGCCCCCCTGAAAACATCTCTCTTCCTTATTACTTCCACCCGATCCAGCCCAGCTATCCCATATGTAGATTTTTCACAAACCTGCATATTACCCAAGAATATTAGCTTTCTAGGAGTCTACCTCAACTTGGACTGCCAAAACCTCTCTTCGCATGACACCTGGAACAGCCCATGTTGCCTAAAACATAGGATTAATTAGAAATCATTGAAAGACCTCCTTTTCCCTCGATTTTAGGCCGCCCACCTCACTTCCTATTTTATAGTTGCAAAACTTTAGCCGTCCCTTACTTCAAAAAAAACAAAGTCATGAAAAAAAAATACCGCAAGCCCACCATATTCTTTTTTCCTCTTTTGTAGCCCATTTTCCTTACTTCTAGCGACTCCTATTTTACCCGGACATCACCACCCTCCATATTGTTAACCTCAGACCTTGTTACAAGATCCTTTGCAAAAACCTACCTCAATATTGAAAATGACACCACTAGATTAAATTTCCTATGGTCTTCTCTTTTTCTTTGGCTCTACAAGTAAACATTTTCCTTCCATTTTCCTTTAGTTTACTTCACATTAACCACCCATGAATCTATCTTTGATTATGCCCTTCTTTGGTTATGGAGATTGCAAGGCCGCGTGTTTGAAATGGATCGATGCCATCGAAAATTGTCAAGAAAAATATGGTCTCACTCAAGAAGAGGTGATTAAATGTGCCAAAGTGACTATAGACCTCCATGCCAAATTGCTATTGAAAAAGATGGAACGTGAGCACAATAGACTGGGACAACCATCCTTCAGCTATTGGTATGAAATTCGTGATCCTTTTATCAAAGAATTTGCACAAATTACTTATCAAGAGTCTCTGAAGATCCAAGCTAGAATCAGACGAGAAAAAAATCTGCTTGTCTTACTATTCAAAAAAACTGGCTATGTACAAGGCCAAATGAGAATTTAACAGGTGTGTCAGTTCTACAATTAAGATTCACAGTTGATGGTGACAAAAAATCGTTTGAGTTGATTATTTATGCATAAAATATGCCGCCAACATCATTCTGAAAGCCTGGAGAGCCCGAATCACTCGACGGAGAATCATGAGGAAATCCTTAGTTACAGA
This sequence comes from Tasmannia lanceolata, assembly GCF_043159265.1. NCBI lineage: Eukaryota > Viridiplantae > Streptophyta > Magnoliopsida > Canellales > Winteraceae > Tasmannia > Tasmannia lanceolata. Next base: position 13,583,239 of record NW_027518688.1, on the reverse strand, counting down.
CCATGAGTTGAACATGACAGACAGAGATTTACCCCATCTCTATGACAACGCCGTTCATACCAAGCAAAGTGAAGGATATGTTCTACCTACACTACCCAAGATCAAAGAGTTTATTAAGGTTGAGGCCTTGATTTCTAGTCGAATAAAGTCCAATCTTATGTCCACACATACCGGATTACCATGCAGATGGAAGTACCTGATTCGATGGAAAGGATTTCAATTCGAAATCGAAGCAAGCCGATCATCCGCACATATGTGTTTTGCAACGAGTCTAAATTTCTGCTTGTTCTCTCCATTTTTGTCTAAACTCGAGGGCGAGTTTCTTTCAAGTGGGAGGGACTGACACAGGACACTAGGATTAATTTTTTTATTTCTTTCCCAATAGGATTAGTAACTTTCTTTGGGTAGGAATTTTCTTTAGTTGGCAATATTATTATTCTAATTATAGTTGCTTTCTTATTGTAATAGGATTCTAGATCTTTCTTTTACTTATTTGGAATATATTTGCTTTTATATAAGAGGTTGTAATATGTGAGCTTCAATCAATAATAAAATAATATCAACGACGTTTTGTCTCTCTATCTCTCTTCTTTCCTAGTGGATTTTAGAATTTTCTTCTTCTTCATATTGGATTCTAGGACAATTTCGGATTGTATGCTTCGGCTGCGATTTTTGTTCGGATCGTACACTTCGGCTACGATTCCTGTTTGATACGCTGCGTTAGTATGGAACACAAAATATGTTGTTGATTTTTTATGTGATGGCTAATGAAGTAAGATAGATTGCTCAAGAGTCACCCTATTTTGATAGATCCACCCTTCACTTTGTTATCATGACTCAAAACTAGTGAAATAAGTTTCAAACAGAGTGAGTATTTTTATATATCTGCTCTCAGCAAGTAATATAATACAAATAATAGAAGTGATATATTCACCCCATTTTCTTCCCCGGACCACCCCTTTAGTGTATTTATCACTACGCTTTTTACACTAGAATAGGGTGGTCCAGGGAGTTTTCAAAGATATAAAAAGTCAAGTATGAAAACCATTTGAGAACCTATTAAAAGTGCATTCTACATAAAATTGAACATCCTCCAAATGGTGATTTCTTCACTGTGAGTGCAAGCTCTTGATCATCATGTGTGCGGATCTACAAGCCATGTGTTGAGATGAGTTGTGTAATGTCGATTATGGCATGAAATTCCTGTATATAACACAACACTTCAAAGCAACGCACAAGTCCATAAATGCTCCCTACAAATAGCATTTCATAATTCACATACATGGTAGACAATATTATATTTATTGGCAGCCTGCAATAGGGTTGCACACGGATCGGTCTGGTTCGGTTTATGGAGGTTTTTTGAATCGAACCGATCCCATTGGTTTGGAGAAAATCCAAACCGTAACCGAACCGATGGGGGTATAACCGAACCAAATTGAACCGATTTTGACCGGTTCGGTTGGGTTCGGTTCACGGTTTATCCGGTTTATATCTAGGGTTGATACCTTAGGGTGATACAATGACATAATTACCCCTAGACTATCCAAAATGGCGAAAAATCCCTCTAATAAGAAGACGAAAGAAAGGAGGTGCAATTTTGAGTTAAGGGGGGGCGGCCAAAAAGGGCAAGTAAAGGGGAGGCCAAAATGGGGTGTCTACAATTTCCCATCAGTTAGGTTCGGTTCATTTTCGGATTAAAACTCAAAAACTGTCAACCAAACCGAACCAAACAGAAAGGCCCAATTCGGTTAGGTTTATCAGTTTTGCCAGTTTTTTGTTCAGCCTTAGCCTGCAATACTACTTATCAAGACCGAGGTTGTTAATTTGACAAATAACATGGAATATTCTTGGTCAAAAAATAAAATGCAGCGTGATAGTAAATAAATTAGTGGGCACACACGGTATAGGAGGAAAAGTCCTAAGATTTCGAAAATACAGTGTAGGTTTGATGACTGTAAAGTAAAATTCTTAATATTTCGTACTATAGTGTAGATACGTCATTTTGTCTTGCCTATAAGGTCATCAATACAAATGATGATCTATTGTGTTTCTTTAAATATATCGAATCATCTCTTAAATGGAGTAAAGTTTGAAACAATAACTTTTAAAAAATATATAGGGATTTTTGCTGATTGGTCCATACATAGCAAAATAATTGCTTAATAATCCCTAATAAAAGCATATTATCCAAATAGTCCTACTTTTAGAGAATAATTGCTAAAAGGTCCCTAAAACTAACATACATTAATTTTCTCCATTAAAATTTTAAAATGCCAAATTTACACCCCCCCACCCAACCCCGTTAATCCATTTTAGCCAATGTTGATTTCCTTTCCAATATTTTCGGGAATAAATATGAAATAGGTGAAAATAGGATCTCTTCCAATATTTTTGACAAAAATCTTGTAAAATCCTACGAAGTTGTTAACGTTTTAGCCAATTTTTTTTAATAAAAAGGATCTCTTCCAATATTTTTGACTTTATCCCTCTAAATTAATCAGAATAATTCAACCCTTAAATCATTAATGAAAACAAATTCCTAAAAAATAATTTTCCATCAGAAATATTTTTCTTGCAATCCAACCAAGATAGGAATTATCTGGAAAAGTTTGAAAGTAAAAGATATTCTTAAAATTTCTTACTTTATTTACATGTGAAGAAAAGATAACTCCAGCCCACCTTCTTTAATTTTTTTTTTGAGAGTGGTTTTCAATTTTTTATGAAATTCATCTAAATTAACCTAAATCATATCATTTACTTTGCAATGAAAAACGTTAACAACTTGTCGAATGATTTTTTGTTGAAGGATTTTTGTCGAAAATATTGGAAGAAATACTATTTTTGCCTATTTCCTAATTTATTGCCGAAAATATTGGAAGGAAATCAAAATAGGCTAAAACTGATTAAAGTAGTTGGGGTAAAATTGGCATTTTAAAATTTTAAACGGAGAAAATTGACGTATGTTAGTTTTAGGGATCTTTTAGCAATTATTTTGTAAAAGTAGGACTTCTTGGATAATATGCTTTTCTTAGGGACTTTTAAGCAATTATTTTGCCATGTAGGGACTAATAAGTTTTATACCATTTCAAAATACTTTTCAAACCTTTCAAATGGAAAGAGAGACTCGTAGGAATGGAATACTACCTAAATGTCCCTCAAATTTCATAAAATCTTTTGACAGCAATCAATAGCCAAGTCCATCAATGGATGAGTTTACTTCTTGATCTGCCAATTCAGTTAAGCAATTAGTTAGTCTATCAAGCTCCTCTTTCTTATTATTAGTAAGATAGGGAAAGCAGAATGGAATACTCAAAGATGCTTCATAGCCTTACCTTATTATTATAGAGTTTTTTTTGTTGTAATGATATATCAACACCCAGGGGTTTAAGATTGCTCTCATAAGAGACAAAACGCTCTATTGGAAACTTGGTACAGCATGAACGACGAATCAAGAGAGACGGACAGTAAGGCCTTCGATCAGTCTTAGCTGATAGAATAGATCGATATGTTGGGCAAATATTTTGAAAAGAAGCTTATAAATACTGTAATTTGTAAGTTTAAGTGTTTAGTTTAAAACCCAAAATGTTAGAATTCTCTAGCAAAATTTCTACGTGACCCTCACTTTATTTTCATGATTTACTTTCTACTCCCTAGCATCCTCCTCTCTTGGTAGTTCAAGTTTTATATGGATGGACCTTAAATTTATAATGATATCCCTCTAAGTAATCCATACATATATCATTTCCCTATAAATCCTAGAGTCGGAAAAAATTTCCTATGAAGAAGAAAAACTCTTTCACGAGAAAGGTTTTTCTTGCAATCCAAACAGGGCCTTAATATCTTCCGCCGTCCCAAAGGCTTTTAAATTTGAAAAGGCTAAAAAGATATTTAAATTTATGCTCCTTAAAACACACTTACTTGATCCTTTTTCTTCATTTAAATCTTCATATTTTAGAACGCCGTGATTACATGATCCTAAGCCCTTTCTAGATAGTTGTTCTCTTTCATTTTTGTTGTTTCTTCTTTATGTGAGAAAAGATTCTCAGCCAATCTGTATCTTTCATCATGATAGTTTATGGTTTTTCACAACGAAAAATGGGAACCTCTTTTGTTTTTTCATGATGATAATAGTATAAATTTAAAAAAGGTTGTGATAAATCCACATCATGGTATAACAGACATCCATTAGAGAAATAATACATGAATACAGCCACAAAATCGTCCGTGTATGTATGATTGATAAATGTATGGGTGAACCCAGATGGAACAGAAATAAGATGGTGGGTGGCGGGCAAAACTTTAAAAGGAAAACATAAGAGCTACAGATTAAAAGAACATAATGAGTGAGAAGCATAAGGGTGTTCCATAACAAAACTGAGGAAGTCTGGCGTAGCCGGAAGCGCGAAGAACGAGTCGAGATTGATTAATATCAACACCGATCGGAATAAACCTTCGAATCCACGAACGGCGCTCGTCGAATCCATGAGGAGCTATTCTTCGAATCTACGAAGAACAAGATTTCTTCTAAGAAGAAAGCCAAAATACTTTATTTCAGAAAAATAATTGTCAATTGTGCAAACAACCCTTGCACTTGAGTATTTATAAAAGCATTATTTCATACTCTAAATAAAACTCCTCTCTAAGCCCTTGATCTAATCTAATGGTTGTAATTAAACCCTAAAATTCTACTTTCTCAACCTTCCTAAATTCCTACATAATAAATAAGAAACATGTTGCAACTTTCCCAAACTCCTATATAGTAACTACACTAGGATTCCTATTAGAATAAGAAATGTATGCTTGTAAAGAAATATGGCCTTTTTAAAATAAGAAAGGCGTTCTTTTAAAGAAATATGGCTGAATCAATGGACTTGGAAACTTTCCAAGTTGTGATGCCTTCCAGCCCACGCCAAAGTCCAAACAAATGTTTAATTGAAGAAGAAAGGGAAGACAACCATGACAACTTATACCATAGTAAGACAATGAGAAGACCTAGTTGTCGGGGAGAATGGGCGTGGTAAATGGGTTGTTAATAGGAATTTTCGTAGGGGCTGTGTAACTCATAACTCGGGCTTGGTTGGATCCGGTTGAGGCCAACGGTAACACAACCCGAGATATAGCTTTCCCTCAAACCTAACTTAACCCAACCCGAGGTGTGGGTTGAGGATGGTCAACCCTAACTCAACTTGCCTGTCAATCTAAAATCTCACAACCCTAACCCAACCCATATAATCTGAAAACGGATTGCGTTGAGTCAGGTTAGGTTTAGGTTCACCTAGGGCTAAACAAAAAAATACAATAATCCAAAGAAAATCAAGATAAAACTAGAGGGCGGAAGTCGGGTTCGGGTCGGTTTGCCAAGGCCTCAACCATAACCCAACCCGAAATTAAATCGGGTTGGCTTCTACCAAGTACCAATCCAATCCAAAGAAATGCCATCCCAACCCGAGCCAAAATTGGGTTGAATCAATCGGGTTCAGGTTGAGCCCGACCCAATTTGCACCCCTAGATTTGGGTGAAACTGAGAGAGAGAGAGAGAGAGAGAGAGAGAGTAAAAAAAAAAACACATTTCATTTTGAATCTGATGTCCAGGCCACCTCTATCCTTCGGAGTGGCGGTGATGCTCTTGGGGGATATCTCTCTTCTCTTCAACCCTGGTTCCCGGCATATAATACGGGTGCTAGAACCATTCAGTTGAGATTCTATGATATCCTGCGTGATCTTCAGCTACAGTAGAGATCCTTGGTCTGAATTTGGGTCAAGTCCTCGAGACCCAGCTTTTTGGCAATCATATCCATTGTATGGTCTTTGCTTCAACCTTGGTCATTTCCCCCTTCTAGAAATGGATCCCTCCATCCATCAATTTAAGGGTAGATTTTACCATTTATTCGGTAGGAGTTAAGATGGTTTCCGAGGATAGTATTAATACCTTGGCATTGTTGGTGGTGGAGGAATCTAGCAGTAAAGACAGTTTGGCTATTTTGGGCTTCGTTCAGCTGTATCCCGATAAAGGCCTACTGGCGGTGGTCCCTTCATCAGAAAAGGTGGCAGTGGACAACTCTGACTACGGTAGGGAGCCGTTGGTGGACCCCACTTTGAATTTTGAATTGCTCAACTACCCGCATGCCCCCACAGACATCCCACCTGTCTGTCAAAAAGTAGGGAGGCAATGGTGAGGGGATCTGAGTGTCAACCTGATGGAAGGATCACGCCAGTCATTAATTTCCGCCCCACGTGGCATGAAAGGAAAGGCTGGTAGAAAAGATATTGCGGACTCTTTTTTGTTAAGGAAGGCTAAGGAGCAAAACTCTTTAAAAATAAAAAATAGGTTTCTTAGGAAAAGCAAGAGCTACGGTGAGAAGCGTATACGTATGGGGAAAGGAAAATCAAGTAGAGGACTCGGGAAGGATGCTTGCCTCTTTGCCACCCGAGGTGGCCTCTCTGTATTGAACAGAAAGATTAAGTGTATGTACCGAAATAAGGAATTCAGGAAGAAAAAACTTAATCCCGAACCTCTGCAGCTCCTACGAACTTCTGATAATTCGCCTCACCCAAATATGGCAGGTAGGGAACGGACTCGGGGTGTAATCAACGGGACCAATGGTGACTTTATCTTGAAAGATGGGGATCTAGATCTTCTGAAAAACCTCAGCTATAACAAAAAATTGGCGAGAAAGGAATCGCCTACCCCTTGTGAGTTATCTCTATGTCCTCTCAAAAAACAATGGATGAAAGAAAGGGAAGAATCTAGTCGTAGCTCGGGCACGTCTCCTAACCTGTCCAAGATGAATAGTGAGGAAGAGCTTCATACGCCGCTCCTTAATCTTCCAATATTAGAAAAGGAAAGGCGCACTCGAAGGTGGTTGTGGGAAGAGGAGAAACAATTGGTGATTTTAAGTTTGGAAAACATGCGCGAGAGCCGGGTTGCTAATGCTGGTGTTGTACAAGGCAATTTAGATGTGGAAGATGGTCAGCGAATTGGGAAGCCTAATGAGTCTAGTGGGATCTCTAAAGGAAAGGGTGTACTAATACCGCATGACTCGAAGGATTCTGGACATCGAGAGTCAGAGGGATTTAATGATTTCTTAGCAATAGGAGATGTATTTGGTATCTCATACCAAGAGGACCTAGAAAAGACTAAAGAAATGTTTCTAGACATGGAAGCCAGAGCTGTGAGGGAGAAGAAAGAAAGAGCCAAGGAGGTTGGAATGGGGTCTGGACTATGACTTTAAGGGATCCTAGCTCAAATGGTTAGTTATTTGAATCGCATTAGTGAGTCTTTGTTTACTAATTTCCTTAGTACCTGGGTAACCTGAGTTCATTAGTTGGAGAGCATTGTAATTGTCTATTAGTGGAGTCTTCCTAGATATGGTTATGTTTGCCGTTTTCAATTTCTAATATAGGCAAGAAAGGAAATGGGAGGTTCAAAGGGGAAGTTGGGTGTTTTGTTACCTAACTTGTGGAACCTAGAAAGTTGGACTCAGTTCTCTTGGTTGGTGTCAAAGGGATACTTTAGAATGGTGGATTGGAGAGATGGCAGGAGTAAGTAATTGTCCCATGTAACATCAGATTCCAGGTGTGCCGAGGAAAGTATTAAATTCTCAATAGCTTGAGAGACCATGGTCTTTCGCTTGATGAGGCAATGTTGCCTGGTTGTTCTTTTTCGCTGTTGTTAGCTAAGGAATGTGGTGGAGGAAGATGATGGATGTAGGTCGAAATGATCGTAATGCAGGGCAGTTGGCTCGGCACGGTCGGGGAAACCTTGTTTTTATCGAAGTGTAAGAATTGCATACGACACAATTCAGAAAGAAAGGGCCCAGTTTTTTTTCAGTCTTCTGTCTCAGAGTATGCCCTGGCCAGTTTTATTTGATACTATGTAATGCCAGGTGGGACTCCTGGTCCCCATTGTAATTATTATAGTATCAATGAAAATATGTCCACTTTCCAAAAAAAAAGAAAATTGGTTTTGGTTTTGGTTTTAAATTACAGAAATGTATAGAAACATATGCAAATGATAGAATTTTAAGATGAAACTGCAAGAAATGCTATATCAAGTACAAATACACACTTAGAAAACATCACATAAGCAAGAGACCAATAATAGTTAACAACATCGATCACCTTGTGACATGCGTTGTCACGGATGTCTGATAATTTAGTATATACCACATTTCACATGTGATTCATTTAAATATTTAAATATTACACACACCAAATTTAACATGCAATTCATATAAGGGAATTGCTAGCATCCACATTTCACGGCTGGTCTGTCACTGTAAGCCCAATGGTTCCCACCTTGGCAATTCCCATATTCTTTTGATGATTCCAATACACAAGTGATTTTATATCACTGATGTATTTGAATGTCTAAGTTGTAGATCATAATTGTGCTAAGACAAGATTGCTTGGATTGAGGCCAAGAAGCTCTCATTGGATCACATTCGGAAGGCCAAAGACATAGGAGATCCAAGACGGATGAAGACTTGAAGCATCACAATTGAAGATCGAAGTCGTTTAGAATGTAAAGATCCAATCCTAGTTTAGGTGTTTGGAGGCACATAATTAAGTTAATCTCACACACCCTAAATGTTTAAGAGATTGTCCTTGTGGTGTTCCAACACTTTGGAACCCTCATAACAATCCCAACTTGGTGTAGAGTTGGAAGCCCAAAACAAGAATTGGAAATCTGCTGCATATAGGCTTCTCGGAACTCCGAGAGAATTCTCGGAGCTCCGAGCTCGGAACTCCGAGAAATCCTCGGAGCTCCGAGATTTGGTCCAGTAGCTATTTTCCAACTTCTGTTTATATTCTCGGAACTCCGAGACCACTATTTCAGGAAGAAAAATATAGCCGTTGGGACTTTGCCATAATTACGACTATGCCCCTCAAACGGTCATATTTGGTTTTTCTATATATATGGGTATTCTAAACTTTCCAATAATCAATCCTAACACTCTAAAAACCTATTGGAATATCCTAAGAGTGAATCAAGCTTGTTTATGCCTCTCATCCTCTAGAATTAGGATTTGGATCATAGGCTCAAATTTGTACATCTTCTACAAAGTTTGTAAACCCTTGTGAGGGATTTTTTGTTCTTTCTTTCTTTATCAAGAACATTGTATTCGGGCGAGTGTTCGGAGAAGCGGAGCCCACTCTCAGTGGTGAGGATTGCCACCAAGGTTAAAGGCGATTGGAATTGTAATCGGCACCGATCTTCGCCGAAGTTAAGAAGATCAAATAGTGAAGCCATCAACGAGTTTGGTTGGTGGAGTGGAGTAGGCCTCGCGTTTTGAGGATCGAACCACTTTAAATCTCAGGTGCACTCTCTCTTGTCTCTTACTTTACATTTGCATTGCACTTAGGATTTAACTTGTGTGCTTAATTTTTCATCTTTAATCTCTTAATCTTCAAAATTGGGTTAGAAGTTTTCATAGTTTTAAAACTTGTTAGTAACCTAATTTTACCTCCTCATTTGTTGCCATTAGAGTAAGTACTCGGGCCTACCCTTGGAATTTCACTCGGTATCAAAGCCTTGGCTCTTAAACGATTTCTTTTCTTAAAATCTTTGGTAAATTTTTTAAAAAAATTTCTCAAGGGAAAGATCATAAGATCTTTGGCAACTTTCTAATTGTGAAATGACAAATATAAATGGAACCGGACTTCCGGAAGGCCATTCCACAACTAGACCTCCTTTCTTTGATGGGTCCAACTATGGACATTGGAAGACAAGGATGCGCATCTATCTTCTTTCGATAGATGTGGAGCTTTGGCATATTGTGGAAAATGGATACACTTTGCCTCCTAAACCATTTGAAGAATGGAATGTTGTAGAGAAAAGGCATGCAAATTTAAATTACAAAACTATAAACTCTTTGTTTTGCGCCTTATCTACGGAGGAGTTTAATAGAGTAGCTCTTTTTGATTCCGCCAAGGTTATTTGGGATACTCTTGCCGTTACCCATGAGGGAACATCACAAGTCAAGGATTCCAAAATAAACTTGTTAAAGAGCAAATATGAAATGTTTAGAATGGGTCAAAATGAAAGTATTTCCAAAATGTATACCCGATTTTTCAAAATTTCAAATGAATTAGCTAATCTTGGTAAATCTTATCCTACTAATGAGCTTGTGAGTAAGTTGCTTAGGTCACTTCCTCCATATTGGGATCCAAAGGTCACCGCTATACAAGAATCAAAGGATCTCAATACGCTAACTATGGAGGAGCTTGTAGGATCTCTTATTACTCATGAGATGCTCCTCACAAGCCGTCAAGAAGAGAAGAAGCCGAAAGAGAAAAAAAAAGAAAGTCGACCTCTAGCTCTAAAGGCCTCCAAGATGGACTCATCATCCTCAAATGAAGCGGATAGTGATAAGGAAGAAGCTTTAAGAAAATTTAAAAGCTTATAGAGAAAGAAACACAAAAAGGATAAAAAGAAGAAGAAAGAAGAAAGTGAAGTAGAAGGAGGAATAAGGTGTTACAATTGCAAGAAGACGGGACACAAAAGACCGGAGTGTCCACTTCTCAAGTCATCTTCCTCAAAGTACAAGGAAAAGAAGAAGGATTGGAAGAAGAACAAGGGTCTCGTCGCCGCTTGGGATGCTTCAAGCACGTCGGGCAAAAGTTCAAGCGAAGGGGAAGATAAAAAAGATGATATTTGCTTCATGGCACTCACCCATGAAGATGAGGTAAATTCTAACCCCTCTTGTAATTCATCAAGTAGTGATAGTGGAAACATATCTTATGATGAATTGTGCATAACCTTGCATTCTCAAATTTCAAAAAATAAAGTTAAAAAAAAATCTATTCCAAAATTAGAAAATGAACTTAATGTTTTGAGAAATGAATCTTCTTCTTCCAAATCTCAAGCTAAAGTACAAATTAAAAATTCTAAACTTGAGATTGAAACCCTTAAGGGTTGTTTGGATGAGAAAACTTGCCAAATTGCTAAACTCCAAAATGTGGCAAGCTCTTCCAAATCTTATGAAGATGACACTAATGATTTTATAAATCAAATAACCCATCTTCATAATGAAAATGAAAAATTAAGATTATGTCTCCATGGATTCTTAAATGGTGATAAAATTATTGACATAATCTTGAAGAAGGCTAGTCATAGACCTAATCATGTATCTTATGATAGGACTAGTCTATCTAACCCTCATGTTAGATGCCATTATTGTGGAATCAATGGTCACTATCAATTCCAATGTGCATCTAAGATTATGGATTGTGGTGGAACCAAGAAATCTTGGGTTCCCAAAGCCCCCATATGATTCTCTTCATATGTGTTTTTAGATTAGGGGCTTGCACTTAAAATTGAATATCTTTTTATGATTATTTAAATATCCCCTCTTGTGTTGAATAAAAACTCTAAAAATGAGGAGTTCTATGTTTGTCTTTTTCCTTGAAAAAGGGGGAGTTTAAATTAAAAATTTTATCCCTTTGATTTTTTTATACCCCATCTTTTTGAATGATGCCAAAGGGGGAGAGAAATCTAGTGTAAGGAAATATATGTGTGCTTTTATTGGAAAATCTCTTGTGCTTGTCATCATAAAAAAGGGGGAGATTGTAAGCCCAATGGTTCCCACCTTGGCAATTCCCATCTTCTTTTGATGATTCCAATACACAAGTGATTTTATATCACTGATGTATTTGAATGTCTAAGTTGTAGATCATAATTGTGCTAAGACAAGATTGCTTGGATTGAGGCCAAGAAGCTCTCATTGGATCACATTCGGAAGGCCAAAGACATAGGAGATTCAAGACGCATGAAGACTTGAACCATCGCAATTGAAGATCGAAGTCGTTTTAGAATGTAAAGATCCGATCCTAGTTTAGGTGTTTGGAGGCACATAATTAAGTTAATCTCACACACCCTAAATGTTTAAGAGATTGTCCTTGTGGTGTTCCAACACTTTGGAACCCTCATAACAATCCCAACTTGGTGTAGAGTTGGAAGCCCAAAACAAGAATTGAAAATCTGCTGCATATAGGCTTCTCGGAGCTCCGAGCTCGGAACTTCGAGAAATCCTCGGAGCTCCGAGATTTGGTCCAGTAGCTTTTTTCCAACTTCTGTTTATATTCCCGGAACTCCGAGAGAAATTCTCAGAACTCCGAGAGAAATTCTCGGAACTCCGAGGAATTTCTCAGAACTCCGAGAATTCTCTCGGAACTCCGAGACCACTATTTCGGGAAGAAAAATATAGCCGTTGGGACTTTGCCAGAATTACCACTATGCCCCTCAAACGGTCATATTTGATTTTTCTATATATATGGGTATTCTAAACTTCCCAATAATCAATCATAACACTCTAAAAATCTATTGGAATATCCTAAGAGTGAATCAAGCTTGTTTATGCCTCTCATCCTCTAGAATTAGGATTTGGATCATAGGCTCAAATTTGTACATCTTCTACAAAGTTTGTAAACCCTTGTGAGGGATTTTTTGTTCTTTCTTTCTTTATCAAGAACAATTTATTCGGGCGAGTGTTCGGAGAAGCGAAGCCCACTCTCCGTGGTGAGGAGTGCCACCAAGGTTAAAGGCGATTGGAATTGTTATCGGCACCGATCTTCGCCGAAGTTAAGAAGATCAAATAGTGAAGCCATCAACGAGTTTGGTTGGTGGAGTGGAGTAGGCCTTGCGTTTTGAGGACCAAACCACTTTAAATCTCGGGTGCACTCTCTCTTGTCTCTTACTTTACATTTGCATTGCACTTAGGATTTAACTTGTGTGCTTAATTTTTCATCTTTAATCTCTTAATCTTCAAAATTGGGTTAGAAGTTTTCAAAGTTTTAAAACTTGTTAGTAACCTAATTTTACCTCCTCGTTTGTTGCCATTAGAGTAAGTACTCGGGCCTACCCTTGGAATTTCAGTCACACTTCAGACCAGCCACCTCGTGAATGGAGACAAAAGCTGTTGTTCATTCACGAGGTGGATGGTCTGACATATGACAGACCAACCACAAAATGCCTTTTGTGATGGACCCTAGCAAACCCCTTCATATAAATATTATTATATAACACTGATATAGTATACCGCTAGTATACTTACAGTTTTGATTTTGGTACGGGGTTCAGTTTCTGTATGCATTTTAGTGCGGAATGGAAACAGAAATATTCCAGTCATTTCGTTTTGGTTATGGTCGGAATGTGAAACCATGATTACAACTAGTTTTAGATGATGGTGGTATTTGGGATAGCAGATATCCTTCATCACTATGAAGGGTAGAACCTAGAATAAATGTATACATAGAAAGCACTTGCTTATATCAATGCTTTGGATGTGTTTCCCCTGATACTTTTTGTTAATTTGATGAAAATTAGTTGCATATGATTTTTGATGCACTCTCTTTGATTAATTTGTCATTCATTCGCGTGTTAAAAAATGTCTGATTTCATACTGTCTGTTTTCCTCCTCTTTTTGTTTCTCTTATACATTGCAGATTATTGACTGAAAAAGCACTCGTCACTGAGGGAACTGAGTTAGCCAAGGTGATGCATGGGTGTAAATTATCGATTCTAGTGAGTGCAACACATTGTTGCTGGTCTCGCCTAGCTCTTCTGGTAGGGCAGCTCGGCTTGTAGCTATTATTCCTGCTGCTGGGATTCCTGCAGTTAAGGCAGCTCGTAGAGTCAATTAAGTCATGATCCTATTTATGTTTATTATGGTATTTATTGGACTCCTCTTTTAGTATTACTCTGTTGGATATGTGAGGTTTCTTTCAGTTGCGGGTTTCTTCACTCGAGTGACATTATTAGGTTATTGGTTTCTACTTTGACTGGATTATTATGTATTTGCTTTTGCTTCACTTTTTTTTTGAATGACAGCTTTATTAGGAAAAAAAACACTGCCTTATCCTCTTACCTGATAATGCATTTCCCCTGGATGATTTAATATCCAATTTATAGGTATTGGATATGGTTGATTTTCCATTAGGAATGACTGAATCCATTGTCTGAGTTTAAGGATTAGCTTGTGCGCAACGGCTTTTCAGCCAGCCGTTGCTTGCAGGTCCATGAAAGAGAGCATTTCCATCGCGAAGGATTCAATCCAGCTACAGGTTCCCCTACGGCTACCTTGTTACGACTTCACCCCAGTCGAAGACCCCACCGTCGTATGCGCCAATAAGACTACCAAAAGCCTTTGTGGCACTAGTGGTACTGTAGACACCCCATTTTGACCAAGCCCTAAAAACAAAAACAAAAAAACAAACAAAAAAAGCAAAAAATTGGAAAATCCCTGGGCAGCTGGGCCCGGATAAGTCATCGAGTGCAAATGTATATATATATATATATATATATATATATATATATAAATAAAATATAAAAAAATTAGCAACTCAAGGCTTTGGGGTTAAATCTTGGATAGTTCGAGACCGTAAGTGGGCCCCATGAAGTTTCGTCGAGATTCGACAGAATTTACCTGGGTAATGGGGTTTATTTCGAAAAATAGTGCAGAAAAGGGTCGAATTAGTCAAGTCGGGGGTGCTCTGGGCAGAGAAAAGCCATTGAAAATAATCCAAAAGGGGGGCTGTCCAGATAAGAATGGGTTGGCAAATATGTTGCTTTTTCTATAAAATGGGTAAAAGAGTAACCCCCCCTCTCAAAAGGGGCATTCTTGGAAGCTTGTATTGCTTTCTTTACAAGCAATGAACATGGGCTGTTGGATAAAAAAGGTGAGATATAGGGCTTAGATTAGCTAGAACATTCTAGGGTTTTAGGGTTTCTAAGATAGAGTTAGGGCTAGGGATAATTGATCAATGGCTGAAAATAACCCAACAAAAAAAAAAGGAAAAATGGAATGGAGCAAATGAAGGGTGGAGATTAAATTGAAGAGGGAGACCTAGCTATTTAACTCCAAGAGAGCTCGTGAGACAACAGGGGGGGATGGAGGTTTCATTTTTCGTTGAAAAAAAAAAGAAGAAAAAAACAGAGAGAGAGGAAAAAGAGCCGCCGGCCATCCATTTTCTCCGTGTTAGCCCAAGGGTTCAACAAGTACTCCTATTGAATTGTTTTGATGATTAACAAACTAAATTTGTTTTAAAGGTTTTATACACTAATGATTTCCATTGGCAAAGTTATAATGTTCACAGTGTACCATCCTCAAGAGTGCATGACAAGGTTGAACTCGAGGTTGAACTCAAGCACAAGAATGGCAAATCAACTCAAGCATCAATGGAGTTGAGTGAAGACATGTCAAAGCCTCTACAAGGTGCCAACAAGATTGAAGACCAAGTAAATTTAGAATGTAAACGGTCCTCAATGTTTAGTCTAGGTCTATGGCACAAAGGAGAGTTAAAATCAACCTAGATAGAATTTAATGGGTTTGTGAATGTTCATAGTGGTGTCTCAACATTGTTGGACCCTCATGACACTCCATTTATCTTGAAAAATCAAAGTTCCAAAAGCCCAAACAAAATCAGCAAAATATAAGGAAAATCTGCTGGCCGTAGGCTTCTCGGAACTCCGAGAATATTCTCGGAGCTCCGAGCTCGGAACTCCGAGAAAATTCTCGGAACTCCGAGAATTGTTCCAGGTTCAAAAAATTAGCCGCTCGGAGCTCCGAGCCCGGAGTCCGAGACGACCGTTGGGGTGCGAATATTTTGTCTTTTTTTGTCCCCTCTATTTATATGAACTTAGGGACTCTTGGGTTTTCCACCTAAGGACATTACAAAGATTTCAAGAGCACAAAAAGTCATTTGTTCTCCTTCTCTTGAAGATCTTCACTCTCCATCTCTCTCTTGTGCCATTTACCTTAGATTATTCTTGAGAGACCTTAGGACCTTCACTTGTTCAATCTTGTTCTTGTGAGAGTGAGTGAGCTTTACCTTAAATTAGCCTATCTAGAGGCAAGCAAGCTTTTTCATTTCATCTTCTTTGTATTTGGCACAAAGGGCGCCGTAGAAGACCCTTGGAGCGTAGAGCTCGATTTGTACAAGGCGGAAGGAACGCCGTATTTAAGTTCCTTGGAGAAGATAGTGGAATCCTCAAGGAGAGTAACTTGAGAAGAGTGGAGTAGGTCTTGAGATAAGACCGAACCACTATAAAAATCTTGGTGTCAAAGCTTCTTTGCCTCTTCACCTCTTCTTGTGTGGTAAGTTTTCACTATTGCTTTGAATACTATTTTTGATTTCCTATTCAATCTAAAACTAGTGCAATCTAAGTTTTCAAAATTCTTAAAATTTGAAAAGAAACCCAATTCACCCCCTCTTGGGTTGCTAAGTGGAATTTCACTCCGGCAACCACCCACCGCCACCATCATCATCTTCACACCCATTCCTCCATCTCCACCACCCTCGACCACTCCTTCTCCGGACGCTCCTCCACCTTGTCTTTTTCTTCCCCATTTTGCCACCCAATAAACCCATATTTTTTATCTTCTCTGCCCAAACCCACCTAAACCAAAACCCATGTCACCGATCTCCACCACCTCCACCGTCCCTGCCATTTCCACCTCCATTCTACCACCAAACCTCCTCCCATTCACCATTGCCATCCTTTTCCCCAACCTTAAACCCTTCTCTGCAATTTCTGACCTCCGGCCGGAATCCGGCAAGCCTCTCCCACATCCACCATACCCCATTAAACCCCTTTCATTCGCCCAACCTCCACCTCCATTTCCCCCATTTTCGCCCAGCCGCCACCTCAGCCATCATCCCTGCAAACCCATTCCATCAACCACTCCCTCTGCAAGTCACCACCATTCGCCCAAACGCCACCACCATCCGACCGTCTCCGGCCACCATTTCTCGGGTCTGAGTAACCCAATCAAACCCTCTCATTTCCCATTTTCATCACCTCTATCCCCACAACCCATTACTCACAAATCTAACCTCATCCCCTTTTTTGGAGCAGCCATCCCACCTCCATTAATCCCACCTTCATTTCTATCACTAAACCCTACTTTCAAACACACTCAGTCCTAGATCCGAGTGGATCCCACTACTCAGTGGAGGTGTTCTATCGAGAAGGGTTTCTTGGGCTGAAAACGGCAGTGTTGCAATGGCAAGGAGGGGGAGAGGCCTTTAAGGTTTGAGAATCAAAAAGAAGAGAAGGTCTGTTGATGGAGATGTAGAAGGAAAAGGGTTTTGAGATTAATGTAGGGTTAGAGGGAGCTTTAGTGTAAGGTTCTAGGCTAGAATTTGAGAAGCAAAAAATGGGACCTAAATCTACTTTTTGAAGAATAGAAGGGGACTTCACTTTTAAGCTACTAATGGTCGAAGAAGGCGACCGAGGAGGAACTCTTGTTCAGCCGAGGAATTACCCAAATCAGTTTGGCTTGGGGTTAAGCATCGACTAAGGTAATCTTCTTTCTTCTTTCTTAAGTGGTTGTTTAGAATGTGGGTTATATGATGATAGTCTGAGTTTGGTGGTCTAATTTTCTTAAATTTAGTAAACAGGTGGTATGGTATCTCCCATTAGATCAAAGGGTTTCTTTACCCTATTTTGTGAACACCATTTGTCGTTTTAAAGTTTGGATGTTTGAGCTCAAGGCCGAATTCATTTTGGGTACAGTTCATGATCCCTTGAGATTTATTTATTTATTTTGGAAGTGTAAGCAATGCTGAGTCTTAATAGCTTATGGTTGAGTGCTT
The DNA here is from genome assembly GCF_043159265.1 of Tasmannia lanceolata. Classification (NCBI taxonomy): domain Eukaryota; kingdom Viridiplantae; phylum Streptophyta; class Magnoliopsida; order Canellales; family Winteraceae; genus Tasmannia; species Tasmannia lanceolata. The sequence continues at coordinate 13,565,638 of NW_027518688.1, read as the reverse complement.
CAAACAAAAATGTGTTACATGTCTTGTCAACTCATGCATTTCAAGGGGGACATTTTGATGTCCAGTAGAGAATTATTTGAGTTCCATGGATTAATGCCATTAGTCTGTTCTCTTACAACATGATTTCAAATTTTTTTATTTGCTAGTTAAATCCCTTAGGCATTAACTCTTTTTCAAATTAAAAAAAAAAAAGAGGCTGCAAATAGGGGGTTTTGCCATGTTTCAATAATTGCATCATCATGTCTTTTATCTTAGGTCACTATAATCTCCATAAAGTCGACGGAGATTGAAGGATAGAGTGAATTGGTACAATTAGGGAAGCATGGCAGTGTTAATGCCCCGAGTCTAAAAGAGATTTTTCATTTTCTTCTTGCGAAAAATGTTATCTATCAGCACATGCATGCTTCGATGTTTGTACAAACAAATTTATCTCCTTGGCGGCTTGTAAGGATCTCTTCCGAGAATTATAATTACGTGCAAAGATGAGATGAATCGTGGGAATACCAAAATGTAGTGGTACAGATACCATTTCTTTAGTTCTTTTTATGCCCAGGTGTTAACACTATCATGTTTTGATTGTATAACTTTAGCTTATATTCCTCTAATAGGCTTGTAGGGGTTTTTGCACTAGAGTTTTCTATTTAGTTGAAATTGTCCTCGTGGGCTGAGGCTATGACGGAATGCTTCTTGAGCCAACCCCTTCCCTTCCTGCCTTACAGTTTCCGCAGGTTAAGGGATTTCTTCCTCTTTAGAGTCTGTCATAGAGAGTTTAGGGTTCCGTCCTTCCATCTTTCAGAGTCAGTCTTCAGCATAGGAGTCAGTCCTTCAGTCTTTCAGGGGTCTGTCATATCATCATAGGGGTTAGGATTCTGTCCATCCTCTCATCAAGTCGTGTGATTTTTATCCGCTCCTGCAAGGTATAAGATGCTGTCCAATCCTTGCAGAGTCGTGATTCTGTAGTGTTTCCCCCGCAAAGCATGGGATGTTGTCCAACCTTTGCGGGATATCGGGAGTCTTTCCTACCTGTGGGACATGATCCCGCGAGAGGGGCGTGGGGCGCGAGCCGCCGCGCGCTCTCCTTTGGTCTCTCGTTCCCACGCGATTGGCGTGTGCATTTTAATATTGATTTGAATTCGTCTTTCCTGTGGACTTGGGATCACTAAGGCAATCCGAATTCCACACGAAAGAGACTGACAGAGTCGCCACCTAGATGTGGGATCTAGGACCCATAATTAACCAGAAATCTAGACTCGCTACCTGGTTACGAGAATGGAAGGTATGGGGAGTTATCCACCACATGCACCATTCTTGTCCGATAATCGGTCTTCGATTCCAAAAGCTAACTCTTTTAAATTTATTTTAAATGGCTCATTCAACTCTATGTTAATGTGCGAACTAAGTGACATGCATCCTAGAATCTAATTTCAATGTGAATCCTAGATGTGTATCTTGATTTATTAATTTGTCTGGATTCATTCTAAGTGAAAATTCTCCTAGAATTCTAATTTCATGGAAAACCCTAACTGATTTGATTAAGTATTTACAAGAAAATTAATATACAAAACACCACAATTTGTTGTGGTGCCGACTCGCGGGTGGTATGCCGTCAGACATCCAAGCTGCCTACGTACCCAAGCCTCACTGGGATCAGAGTCGACGTAGTTCGGTGCACCTAAGCTAAGCTACTTATGCCTAACTCAACTAGGACACCGACTTAAACGGATTTGACTGTTTCAACAGTTTTAAAAGTAGTTATTTAATTCAAGTTGAGGATTTTATTATCTTAGGATTTCATCTAAGATGCTGCATGATTCTTATCTAAATGCAAGTTGTTCCTTAGACTAATGCAGGTTTGCCTACATCCTAGTTTACTAGGCTTGTCTTAAGGAAAGATTGGGTGACTAGTGTAACTAGACCTATGGTACGGTTGCTATTCATAGCAAGCGTCCGTGATGAGGCTGGACTCCTAACTCTAGGACTCCCTAAAACCTAGGACACGGCACGACACCAGTGTTCCTAAATTGGGCTCTAATGGTTCTTAGATTGGAAACCATAATCCAATGGTTCCGAAAGACACAAGATAAATCGATTTAAGTTCTCGAGGTTAATGAGTTTCAGATTTCGAAGATTTTCAGTTTCTAGACATTTAAGGATTACCAATGGTTCTAGGGTTCACCAATTTCAGCCTTGAATGGCATCCAAATGAGGGAATCGTGCGCTCTTTCCTTGTGCAATTTAATACTTAGGTTATAGCATCTTATTGCCTGGCAGAATCTCAGGATTTCCGTGGACAATAACCTCGGAGCCAACAACATGCTATAACTTAAATATTCAAATTGTCAAAGATCAAGTTGCAATTGGGATACGATTATGGATGCACTGGCCATTTTTCCAGGAAAATCTAAAGATCCTAAAATTTCTGTTTCAATGGATTAAGGAGTGAACATGTGACAGAATTTTAAAGTTCTTTAGGAATTTTTATATGATTTTCAATTAATTTCGAATTTTCCATGGATTTTATCAATTTTAAGCATATGAGCGGTTTTACAAGTGAAATTGTTGCAAATAAATTCGAAATGATTTGAAATTTCTACAGCAGCAAGATGAAAATGTATGTAGCTTACAGGATGAGTTTTGCATATTTTTACATTAAATTCACATTTAATCTTGATTAAACCATTAAATGTCCAGATTGCACAATTAACACATAAACTAGTAGAAATATAACTCTAAATTCTATGAAATTTCTACAGAAATACTATATGAATCAAAATAGCATGCAGTGAGATGTTCATGAATTTTAGAAATTATTTACTACCAATTTCGGATTTTACAATTTCCAGACCAGATTATAAATTAACACTACATCCCATATTAAAACAGATCCAAATAACACGAAAATTTTACAGTAACAAGTAATATGGAAGATAAGACTACTGTAAAAATTTTATGAATTTTAATGATGATCTGATGTTAGTAAAAATTCTCCTAAAATCTGATAAGTTTCAAAGAAAATATTAAATAATATACCAAATAAACTCCAAAAATCTTTATAAATTCATGGTAAAATGAATCAGTAACATATTATTTTCCCACGAAATTTCATTAATTTTAGAATCTGTTTGGTATATAATTTAATTTTTCTTCGTCAAAAGATGTTTTTTGAAGAGTTTTCCATTTTTAAAACACAATTTGCGGAAAAAATCAGAAAAATTCGGAAAAATACAGAAATATTTTGAGAACAATGCACCTACCTGTGGTGAAGATCTCCGCCCAATCCAAAAAAATATAAAAAATCCTGCCGCCGCCGATCCGCTCCGCCGTCTTTCGCTTTCTCTGGAGTGTTTAGTGGGAGTGATTGAGGGAGTGAAGAGATAATGGAAGAAGAATATTAGGGAGAGGGATGGAAGAATATATTGAGGAAAGGGATTGGAGGGAGTGATTAGAAGAGATAATGGAAGAGAAAGAGATAATGGAAGATAAATTTCTCTTTTTTTTGGTGTGGATGGGAAGGAAGATATATATAGGGAGAGAAAGAGAGAGAGAGAGATATGTTGGTGGAGAGCTCATCATGTTGTCCCTCTTAGTGGAGAATCCATCATTATTGTTCTTAGTGGAGGGCCCATCATGTTTCTTAGTGGAGAATCCATCATTATTGTTCTTAGTGGAGGGCCCATCATGTTGTCTTAGTGGAGAGCTACCATCATTGCTCTTCATAAGAGGCCTCACAAGAGGCCCCATTGAGGCCCCACAACGCGGGCCCCACAACGTGGGCCCCACAACGTGGGCCCCACAATGTGGGCCCCCGGTTGATTCAATTTTAAACAAATGTTCAATGCGGGCCCACCAAACGGGTACAAATTCTCCCTTGCTCGGATTCTCACGAATAACCCTTCTCCGCACTTTAGCGGAAAAAAATCAGAACATTGCAGAAATGACCAGAAAGATTTGAGAAAGCGTAAGGGACGAACACCGGAATAGAAAACACTGAAAAATTGACAGCGAAACCCTAATTTCTTTTTTAATCAAAGCAGAGCAAAATGGGGTGTCTACAGATGCCCCTCTTTGGTAGAGATGACGTAGTCATCGAATACCAAAGTCAAAATGACAGAACCATTTTGCGTAGCTTTAATCGACAAAAGACTCTACGGAACCTAGACGCAAGCATTTACTACCTAATGTAAAACCCAAAACGAAGTCCTAGAATTGGAATGTAGTAAAAAAATCCCGCTGCGGTGCCGCTCGACATCACATTTATATGATGTTCAAAGAGAAAAGACCATTTTTGAATGGACTCAGAATGAAATACCATATTTTTACGGCTTCCAAGGAAATGAGACATCACATTTGTATGATGCTCAAAGAGAGTAAGAGACCATAGTTGTATGGACCTGAAGAGAATGGAATACCGTATTTTTACGGAGTTCCAAAGAAATGAGGTATCATATTTGTATGATGCTCAAAGAGAATAAGAGAACGTAGTTGTATGGACTCGAAGAGAATGGAACACCGTATTTTTTACGGAGTTCCAAGGAAATGAGGTATCATATTTGTATGATGCTCAAAGAGAATAAGAGAACATTTTTGAATGGACTCAGAAGAGAATGGAATACCGTATTTTTACGGAGTTCCAAGGAAATGAGGTATCATATTTGTATGATGCTCAAAGAGAATAAGAGAACATTTTTGAATGGACTCAGAAGAGAATGGAATACCGTATTTTACGGAGTTCCAAAGAAATGAGGTATCATATTTGTATGATGCTCAAAGAGAATAAGAGAACATTTTTGAATGGACTCAGAAGAGAATGGAATACCGTATTTTTTACGGAGTTCCAAGGAAATGAGGTATCATATTTGTATGATGCTCAAAGAGAATAAGAGAACATTTTTTAATGGACTCAGAATGAAATACCGTATTTTTACGGCTTCAATCTTCGGTTGAGATTAATGAATTTGGAGGTTTTTTTATGAATTTGAATTTGACGTAGAATTGGATTTGATGAATTTGGGGAATTTGAATTTGACGTAGGATTGGAGTTGATGAATTTTGGGATTTTGAATTTTGACGTAGAATTGGACTTGATGAATTTTGGGAATTTGAATTTAACGTAGAATTGGATTTGATGAATTACGGAATTCCAAGGAAATGAGGTATCATATTTGTATGATGCTCAAAGAGAATAAGAGAACATTTTTGAATGGACTCAGAAGAAAATGGAATACCGTATTTTTACGGAGTTCCAAGGAAATGAGATATCATATTTGTATGATGTTCAAAGAAAGAAGACCACTTTCAAATGGACTCAGAGAGTATATGATAACAGAGATTATCAGGAAAGGGGGAACTGGAATCTCCAATTAACAATTTTGGAAGCAAATGATTCAATACCACCATGCAGCAAAGGTCTTTCAAGGCTTGAATATGAGATGCCACTTTATTAGCAACCTGCCCCAGTTTAAGGCCTTCTAACCTTCTTCTATTCATTGACCAGAGATCATTCTTGCAACGATTTTTCACCATTCGTGACAGTCGCACCTTTTCCAAGTTTCTCGGAATCCGTTAATGAACCTGCCTTCAGAGTGATTGCACCCTACAACAATTCTTTAAAATAGCATTTGTAAATTTTTCTAAAAATAGAACCACAGACATTGGTAATAAAAAGACAAAATAAGAAAGATTACTCAAGTGATCTCGTGATGCTTCTGACTTATCAGTATTTTCTTTTGGGTTAGGTTAGCCTCTTTTAAAGAATGTTTCTCCACTGATAAACATCTTCACTTATTTTTTAAGACAGTGATACTTCATATATCCTTCTATCAACTTTCGGATTGTTTTGAAATTAATGCCCTTAGTTTCGGGAATCATTGTTATTTTTGCCTGACCTACTGAGAGTTCAGAGGTCGATGTAATTCTTCTGGCGTGAACCCCATCTTACCACGACCAAGTATTCCTTTTTAGATTTTCAACTTGGCGGACCGTTCAACCTTAACTTTTGCCAGAATCGCCTTTTAGGTTTTCAACTCAGCAGGCTACCCCCTTAACTTTTGCCTAAGCTGCCTTTTCAGGTTTTCAACTTAGCAGAGGAATGATCCTGAATTTTGCCTAGATCGCCTTTTCAGGTTTTCAATCTAGCGGATTTTCAAGCTCCATTTTTTTTTTTTTTTTTTTTTTTTTTTTTTTTTTTTGAACACCAAAAGGACTTTACAGGTGAGGTAGAGCTTTTCAAAAAATGGCTTAAGGTTTTGCAAGAGTTTCGACCGAACCTGTGAACAGGTTGCCTACGTATCCCAGTGTAGGAATCAGGTCATGCGTAGTTCAGGGGAATGCCCCTAGTACATTGGGTTTTGAAGGAAAATTTTATGTAGGCTCGAAAGGGTTTGCAAAAGGTTATATATTTTTTGATTTTGGGTTATGAATTTGGGTTTTATTCGGCCAAAAGACGGCCTTCTGGTGTTCAAGCATAGAACCTCTTGAGTTGATCAAGATTTGTTGGTTCCGGCAATATTTCTCCATTTAAATTACGGAGCTTGACGGCTTTTCCGGGTAAGATTTGGTCCACGATGTATGGCCCTGACCAATTAGGCTTGAATTTGCCTCTTGGGTCAAGCACTGGTGCTCGATTTTCTTTTAGAACAAGATTGCCTTCTTCGAGATCTCTGATTTTAACCTTTTTATTAAAAGCCCGGGCTATTCTGCGCTGATAACCCTGCACATGGTAAAGTGCTTTTAACCTCTTTTCATCTAGCATGTTCAGCTCTTTATATCTGGCGTCTGCCCATTCATTTTCTGGCAACTTGACTTCAGTCAATACTCGGAGCGAAGGTACACGGATCTCCACAGGTAGCACTGCTTCCATACCATAAACAAGAGAGTAAGGGGTTGCCCCAGTTGAAGCTCTAATTGATGTTCTGTAAGCCCACAATGCGTACGGCAACTTATTCGACCAATCCTTATAAGTTTCTGACATCTTGCTAATGATAGTCTTGACATTTTTGTTTGCAGCTTCCACCGCTCCATTTGTCTGCGGCCGATAAGGTGAAGATTTATGATGCTTAATCTTGAACTCTTCGCAAAGAGTGATAACTTCTTTCTTGAAATGAGATCCGTTATCTGAGATAAGTTCATGGGGAATTCCATATCTGCATATGATGTTGGTTCGTATGAATTTAGCAACTGATGCGGATGTAAGCTTTGCATAAGAAGCGGCCTCAACCCACTTAGTGAAGTAGTCAATTGCAACGAGTATGTACTCGTGACCACTAGATGACTTAGGGGAAATCTTGCCAATTATGTCAATTCCCCATACCGAAAACGGCCAAGGAGAAGTAAGAGAATGCAATTCGGTAGGTGGTACATGAATGAGATTCGCATGTATCTGACATTTATAGCATTTCTTCACAAATGTGTGACAATCTGCTTCCAATGTTGGCCAATAGTACCCCAGACGTAGGATCTTCTTTGACAACATCCTCCCATTCATATGAGGTCCACACACCCCTTCATGAACATCTGCGAGAATTTCTTCTGCCTGATCTTCAGTGACACATAAGAGTTGGATTCCGTCGAAGGACCGTCGATACAGCTCTCCTCCACAAATGACAAAGTTAACTGCCAATCTCTGCAAAGTCCTTATCTCCTTATTCGACGCCTCATTGGGATGCCCCTGGCCCGAGATGTAGTTCTTTATGTCCGTATACCATGGTTTACCATCGGGACATCTTGCAGCTATCTCTATAGCATCAACATATGCAGGAGCCCATTGCTCTTGAACCGTGATGGGCCTCATCTTCATATTGTGAGGTATGTCAATCATAGAAGCTAACGTCGCTAAGGCATCGGCGAATCTATTCTTCAACCTTGGCAAATAACTGAAAGTGATGTGCTGGAATTGCTTAGCGAGAACATCCAAGTATTCATGATATGGCAGCAACTTTTCTTCTTTGGTTCTCCATTCTCCTTGGGTTTGGCAAATGATTAACATTGAATCTCCATATACGTCAAGATTCTCTATGCCTAAGGCCAACGCAGCCTCAAGCCCAACAATGCATGCTTCATACTCTGCCATATTGTTGGTGCAATTGAATTGTAACTTAACGGCAAGGGGAACATGCTCATTTCGAGGTGACACAAGCAATGCCCCTACTCCCTGTCCTGTTTGGTTTGCTGCTCCATCAAAATAGAGGGTCCAACCAGTTTCTGGATATTCATCTTCTACCATCATGATCTCTTCATCTGGGAACATCGTCTTGAAAGGCTGATTTTCTTCTTGGGGTGCTTCTGCCAATTGTTCAGCAATGGCTCGGCCCTTTACTGATTTTTGGGTTACATGGGTGATGTCAAATTCAGACAACAATAACAACCATCTGGCAGTCCTACCTGTCAGGGCTGGTTTTTCAAAGAGATATTTCAGAGGATCCATCCTTGATAGGAGCAAGACCTTATGTGATAAAAGGTAATGCCTGAGTCGCTGAGTAGCCCAAACCAAAGCTAAGCAGGTTTTTTCTAGGACAGTATACTTCTGTTCGTACTCCAACATCTTCTTACTAAGATAGTATACAGCCTTTTCATGCTTGGTTTCTGGATCTTGCTGTGCTAACATACAGCCCATTGTGGTTTCTGTTACTGACAAGTAAAGCAGCAATGGATGCCCCGGTATTACTGGTGCTACTATCGGTGGTTCAGACAAACTTTGCTTTATTTTCTCGAAGGCCTGTTGACATTCCGCCGTCCACTCTTTGGAAGAGTTTTTCTTTAATAGCTTGAAGATAGGTTCACAAGTCGAAGTCAGATGAGCGATGAATCGTCTTAGGAACTGTATCCTTCCTAGGAACCCCCGTATTTCCTTCTCGGTTCTAGGCGGCGGCATCTCCTGGATAGCCTTAATTTTCTGAGGATCCACCTCTATGCCCCTTTGACTCACCATGAATCCAAGCAACTTACCAGAGGTAACCCCGAATACACACTTGCTAGGATTCAAGCGAAGCTGGTATTTGAGTATTCTTTCAAAGAACTTCTTGAGGTTCGGGATGTGATCTCTCCTTTCCTTGGCTTTTACAATCATATCATCGACATAAACTTCGACTTCTCGATGTATCATGTCATGGAGTAAAGCTGTAGCTGCTCTTTGATATGTTGCACCAGCATTCTTAAGACCAAATGGCATTACCCGATAGCAATATGTCCCCCATTGTGTAATGAACGAGGTTTTAGCCATGTCTTCGGGTGCCATCTTAATTTGATTGTAGCCCGAGAAACCATCCATGAAGGATAGTAATTCATGCCCGGCCGTATTGTCTACCAGGATATCGATATGTGGTAGAGGGAAATCGTCTTTCGGACTTGCCTTGTTCAGATCTCTGAAATCTACACACATTCTCACCTTTCCATCTTTCTTCGGTACAGGTACTATATTTGCAAGCCATTCTGGATATTCCACCACTTGTAGGAACCCAGCATTCAACTGCTTAGTAACCTCTTCTTTTACTTTCAAGACCCACTCGGGCTTCATTCTCCTTAGCTTCTGCTTTTTAGGTTTAATTCCTGGCAACAAAGGTAGCTTGTGCTGAACAATGTCTTCGCTCAACCCGGGCATATCTTTGTAGGACCAGGCAAAAACTTCCTTATATTCCTTAAGTAGGTTTATTAATTCATCGCGCTCTTCAGAGGATAGAGTATTTCCAATTCGTATTTCCTGTATTAAATCTTCTGTTCCGATGTTTATAATTTTGATTTCATCTTTAAGAGGCTGGGCTCGGCGTTCCTCCTCTTGTTTGAGCATATGCTGCAATTCAAGGGGAGTTTCGTCGATCCCTTCTTCCTCGTCTGAGGAGGGAGTGTTATCATTATTAAAGTCAGAAGCAAACACAGAGACATACTGAGAATCGGATTTCATTGAATTGAAAGAAATTACATCATTATTCTTGGACTCATCCTGAACAGGCTCAGGATTCATATAGTAAATAAACTCAGAAAACGACTCGCCTGGACTAGGCACTGACACTGATTCAGTTGGCTTGACTAGACTTGCCTTAGCCATGAAATAAGATGGAAAAATATCAGAACTCCAGTTGGAAAGATTTTCTGTTGCAGGTGCAATCTGACTCTGAGGTTCAGTAAAGGCAGCATCGCCCTGAATAACCGCCACTAGCACATCTTCACAGTCAGTCTCTTCTTGCTTTTTAGAATGATCTAAAACGGGCAACTCCTGACAAACAACATCAGGCACATCTTCTTCGAACAAAGACCCCAACATATCTGGCTCAAGGCAGACTATCCAATCCTCAACAGTTTTTTCAACACAATATACCGGCGGTTCTGTTTCTGGGAGAGCAAGGCCACTGAATATTTCAAAACCCGGTATCATGATCCCTGTTACTGAGTCATACCATGGTTCAGAAAACCCATAGTATGGAGAAGTCTCACCTTCTTTGATAAAGTGACCATTCATTGATAAGGAATATGGAGTCATCGGGAGTATCCTTCCAGTGCGGCGGATTTCTTCCTTCAATTTCAACAATTCTTTCATGGATTCCTCCTCCTCCTCAGTAGGTATATACCCAAGACCGAAAGCTCCAGAGTTTGCTTTGATTGGGCGCCAGTGAGACGCTTTGCTTGGATCACGGCCTAAATTCATACCCGGAAAGTAGTTCATTTTTCTCATCATCTTGGCAACCACAGGACTGATGGCAAAAGGCAAATACAACTCCTCCCGAGAGGCATCTTCATAGGAAATAGCAGTAACATCGAATGCGAAACCATTCAAGTTGTAATCATCTGCTTTTGTAACTGGAAGAATCCGAGTTTCTCCTGTTATCTGCCCTATTTCTGGCTCTTCGTCGCCTCTGACAGTGATCAATTTTCCTTCTTTAATGAACTTCAGTTTTTGATGAAGGGTTGAGGCAACAACACCTTCCTTATGCAACCAGGGTCGTCCTAGAAGTATATTGAACGAGGCCTTGATATCAATAACTTGAAATTCCACTTCAAATTCTTGACCGCCTATAACGATCCTGGTGGTAAGGACTCCGACCACATTTCTGCGGGTATTGTCATATGCGAGGATACCAAGGGTTGATTCGGCAAAATCAGTAGGACCGAAACCCAAGGTAATGGCAGTTCTTAATGGACATACATTCAACGCGGATCCATTATCTACCAGCACAGACGGTACTTTCTTGCCTTCGCAAACAACAGTGACATGAAGAGCTCTAGCATGATTCCGACCTTGAGGAGGCAGCTCCTGGTCTGAGAAACTAATGGCCCTGGTGGCGTGTGTCAGAGCGACAACTTCAGCTAGTTGCTCTGGAGATATTTCTGAGGACACCTGTGTGGTATTCAGTTCTTTCAACACAGCCTCTCTGTGTTTCTTCGATGCTATCAACAACCCCCAAACAGATATGACAGCCTGAGTTTTCTTCAACTGCTGAACAACTTCATCATCTGGGTCCTTCACGTATTGCGGCTCCTCTCCTCGAGCCAATGCCCCTGGATTTTCGACTCTTAATTCAGCAGGTTTGAAAATTCTTCCACCCCTTGTCACATGTCTGACTTCATCCAATTCTGGCTCACCATAGGTGATAATTTGAGGGTCTTGTGGCTCATAGGTGATTACCAAGGGAGGTACAGACTCTCTCAGGTACGATTCATCACAGAAGATGATTTGGGGTTCAGAAACGGGTTCTAAAGCACATATGAGGGTGAGAGGGTCAAACTCAGGATCTCCTATGGTTATGGCATTAACGGCATCGGGAGGATTAGCATGACCAGGTAGCGGGTTTTGGGTAACATTGGGTCTTGGCTGGAATGCAATGACTTTTTCATCAATAAGTTTTTGGATTCTGAATTTCAAAGCGATGCAATTGTCTGTAAGATGACCAGGACCCCTGTGATACTCACAGTGTAGGTCGGCTCGCCAATTGGCAGGTAAAGGATTGGGGGGAGGCCGGGTGGCAGGTAGGGTTATGCGACCTGAAGCCAGACATTGCTTAAGCACCTCTGAAGATGGAATGGGAAGAGGAGTAAATTCTACCCGGGCTTGTTGCCGAGGTGCGGTCGCGGGTTGAACATAGTCCATTACTAGAGGTTCCTGGGATTTAGAGGATTGAGCATTAGAACGGGAGATACTACTGACTTGGGCTGGTGGGGATTTTTTGAAATCTCTGGGGTTTGGGTTGCTACGGTTGAATACACCTTGAGCCATAGCCTCCTCTATTTGGGTGCCAGCTACGATGAAGTGCTTGAAGTCCGGGTAATATTGTAATGACATGTGATATTGGAGCTGGGGGGAAATATTTTTCATGATTATCTGGACCTGCTCCTCCTCAGACGGGCGCTCCATCATCTGAGCTGCTATTCTCCTCCATCTTTTCACAAAAATCAGAAAAGATTCTCTTGAATCTTGCTTGGTTCTTTCCAAATCCTTTCTAGTGATTTCTGTCCCGTCATCATATTTGAACTGCCTGATGAATTGCTCACCGATATCCTTCCATGTCCTGTAACGAGTCTTGTCCAATACCATGAACCACCTCCTGGCAACCTTGGTCAGGGAAACCGGGAACAATTGAGCCATTTGCTCAGAAGATAAGCCTTGAGGCTGACACATGATGGTGAACATTTGCAAATGTGTAATTGGACAACCCACACCATCATATTTATCAAAGTCCGGCATTTGAAAATTGGCTGGGAGACGGATTTCTGGGAACAGTGTGAGATCACTCGGATTGAAACCACCTTGGTCTTGAAATTGGATGTCTTGTACCTTCCTGGTAAGACTTTCTAATTTTTCCATAACAGACTTATCAACCATGGACTGAGAAGGGTTACTGTGGTCCTGACTGTACTGCTCTTTTTCCAGATCTTCTTCAATTTTATCAGTAATGGGGATAAACGCCGGCTGGGCAGGTGCGACTGAAGTAGCTGTATGGTGCATGGGCCTTTTATCTTTGGACAACGATTGTCCGAACTTCTCAGAAAGTTGAGCCTTGATAACTTGGTTCTCTTCCTTGAGTTCTTGAAGCTGCCGGAGAATCAAGGTAAGAGTATCGGTGATAGCAGCGAGTGGAGGACTGTCCTGGTTTTCTGCCATTGGTGAGGATGAGGACGGGAAAGAATGAGATGCTGGGGTTCTCAGAGAAGGTGGCGGGGATACAGATTTCCTCTGTAATCGAGAAGAGACCCGAACCCAAGGAGTATTAGGGTTAGCTATGGTGTCTACGGCCCTGTAATATTTGAAAGACATATTTAAAATCAGAAAGAAGTAGACACTGATGTATGCATAGACGAAGATACTGAAAGAAAAAGGTGAACTTTTATTGATAGATCATTAAAGCTTGAGTACATGGTTCGATCTTTCAAAGATAGACTGATAAGAGAAAACATGACATTAAGCACTCTTTCTAGACTTCTTCTTTGGACGACTATCTTCCTCAACTGATTCCTTGAAAGATTTGATGACTCGAACATCCCAAGCAGATGAAACGGCTTTGACAATCTTGGGCTTGAGATCCTCAGGCGGATAGAAATGACGAAGGGGAGGCACAATGGATTGCTCCCTTCCATACTGACGCTGAATCCTGGCAGGAATATAAAAGGAAGTCTTTTTGAGGCCAAGAAGGCGAACGTAGTTAGCTTCTCCAGTATTGAAGACAGCTTCTTGGATTCCAGGGATTTGCCAATAAATCTGATCTTCATGGCGAGAACTCAACCACTCAGCCCAATCGCCTTTATGATTGAAAGAAACATCATGACGCCATTCACTGAAGGTGTATAACGTATGATCAAAATGCACAGGAGCTGCAATTTTTAGCTTGTGGCATAACCACACGTGAAGTAATGCAGGACATCCTGAGAAGGACCCAACAAAAGATCGAACATAAGAGCCTGGACCTGAGCTGGCACGAAGACGAGCCATCTCATCCAATCCATTGAAGGTTTCTGCAAGCATAGTAGGAATTGGATTGGCGCCACGATCCATCTGATCAACGAGGTCCAAGAGAACAGCTGACGCACAGCGAGAAGGCTGGACAGTGAGGAACCTAGCAAAGGAGCAGAATCTCAGAGCGCGACCTCGGGCTTTTTGAATATCAACAGCACCAATATGCCCAACAGGAGGGTAAATGTCAATCAGTTGTTGCATGGACACTTCCTGGTCTTTGATGAAAGAGTTCATGGATTCATCTGGATTATTCATCAAGCGAAGGAACAAAGGACGATAATCCGATACGTAAGATGGCTTCACCAGAGGGCCATCTACAGGATATTCCAATAAGGCACACCATTCTTCAAAGGTGGGACACATTTCTTGGTTGCCAAAACGGAAGACATGATGATCGGGATCCCAACACTCTGATGCAGCATAGAGTAATCCCCAATCGAGCTTGATGGTGGCCACGTAACCGAAGAGATTTTTCTCTTGCTCACTTATGGCATAGATATGGGATTCTCTTAATGTACCACGGATCCAATCAAGAATTGTACGAGTAGACATGGTGTCTGTAAGCCAGGAGAAAGGATACAGGGATAATCAGGATTACATGAACATGAGATTAGGATGAGTTCCTACCAATATAAAGGAAGTATGGATACTCGATCGAATCAGATAATATAAGATTAAAAATCGTACGATCGAGATGAGATGAGATAGCATAAGATTGCTTTCAACGGATGGATCATGAATGACTAATCCTATGAGATCTTTGGAAATGAATGGGATTTAAATCCTAACCCCAAAGGGAAAGTTTTTTAATCTTTGCACATTTTATCAGTATTACCTGAAGGCATCAACCCTAATCCTAATCTAGCGGAGTGGAGAGAGGATCTCGACTCATGACTTTGTTTGTGTACCTAGGACCGATCGTAGCCATTAGAAGATGGTCTACGGCCTAATCTAGACACAAATAGGTAGGATATCCTAAACTAGGCTCACACACGTGATGCACATGTGTTCGTATACTACATGCATGTGTGGGTTAATCTAGGGGTAAGGCCAAGAGTTCCCTTAGCGCGAATCCCTGTTCGATATACTGTACCAGTGTCCGGCGTATCAGTACGTGAACAAGAGATCCGTTTACGTACCATAAAGGTACTAGGCTAAGGGTGGAATGCTTCTCTAGCACAGAGGCACCAGGTGATGAAATCCCAGTCAACCATGCTAGATAACACTCCGGGTTCCTAAAATAGGACGTGTGTGCATGTGAGATGCAGGGGTTTAGATGAAAGTGATGTAAGTGTGTGCAATAAGTTCGCGCAATCTATGATGCCTTCAGGTTTTGTTAGATTAAGTTTGAGTATATGTGATGAGAAAATAAAGCATACAAACTAATCTAACAAGCATAAAAGAGATAGAGTTTTCATGAGCCAGTTAAAATAGATTCAAATGAGTTATCCTTTGGAATTGTAATGAAGTTAGGTGGTCCCCAGCAGAGTCGCCAGACTGTGGGACATGATCCCGCGAGAGGGGCGTGGGGCGCGAGCCGCCGCGCGCTCTCCTTTGGTCTCTCGTTCCCACGCGATTGGCGTGTGCATTTTAATATTGATTTGAATTCGTCTTTCCTGTGGACTTGGGATCACTAAGGCAATCCGAATTCCACACGAAAGAGACTGACAGAGTCGCCACCTAGATGTGGGATCTAGGACCCATAATTAACCAGAAATCTAGACTCGCTACCTGGTTACGAGAATGGAAGGTATGGGGAGTTATCCACCACATGCACCATTCTTGTCCGATAATCGGTCTTCGATTCCAAAAGCTAACTCTTTTAAATTTATTTTAAATGGCTCATTCAACTCTATGTTAATGTGCGAACTAAGTGACATGCATCCTAGAATCTAATTTCAATGTGAATCCTAGATGTGTATCTTGATTTATTAATTTGTCTGGATTCATTCTAAGTGAAAATTCTCCTAGAATTCTAATTTCATGGAAAACCCTAACTGATTTGATTAAGTATTTACAAGAAAATTAATATACAAAACACCACAATTTGTTGTGGTGCCGACTCGCGGGTGGTATGCCGTCAGACATCCAAGCTGCCTACGTACCCAAGCCTCACTGGGATCAGAGTCGACGTAGTTCGGTGCACCTAAGCTAAGCTACTTATGCCTAACTCAACTAGGACACCGACTTAAACGGATTTGACTGTTTCAACAGTTTTAAAAGTAGTTATTTAATTCAAGTTGAGGATTTTATTATCTTAGGATTTCATCTAAGATGCTGCATGATTCTTATCTAAATGCAAGTTGTTCCTTAGACTAATGCAGGTTTGCCTACATCCTAGTTTACTAGGCTTGTCTTAAGGAAAGATTGGGTGACTAGTGTAACTAGACCTATGGTACGGTTGCTATTCATAGCAAGCGTCCGTGATGAGGCTGGACTCCTAACTCTAGGACTCCCTAAAACCTAGGACACGGCACGACACCAGTGTTCCTAAATTGGGCTCTAATGGTTCTTAGATTGGAAACCATAATCCAATGGTTCCGAAAGACACAAGATAAATCGATTTAAGTTCTCGAGGTTAATGAGTTTCAGATTTCGAAGATTTTCAGTTTCTAGACATTTAAGGATTACCAATGGTTCTAGGGTTCACCAATTTCAGCCTTGAATGGCATCCAAATGAGGGAATCGTGCGCTCTTTCCTTGTGCAATTTAATACTTAGGTTATAGCATCTTATTGCCTGGCAGAATCTCAGGATTTCCGTGGACAATAACCTCGGAGCCAACAACATGCTATAACTTAAATATTCAAATTGTCAAAGATCAAGTTGCAATTGGGATACGATTATGGATGCACTGGCCATTTTTCCAGGAAAATCTAAAGATCCTAAAATTTCTGTTTCAATGGATTAAGGAGTGAACATGTGACAGAATTTTAAAGTTCTTTAGGAATTTTTATATGATTTTCAATTAATTTCGAATTTTCCATGGATTTTATCAATTTTAAGCATATGAGCGGTTTTACAAGTGAAATTGTTGCAAATAAATTCGAAATGATTTGAAATTTCTACAGCAGCAAGATGAAAATGTATGTAGCTTACAGGATGAGTTTTGCATATTTTTACATTAAATTCACATTTAATCTTGATTAAACCATTAAATGTCCAGATTGCACAATTAACACATAAACTAGTAGAAATATAACTCTAAATTCTATGAAATTTCTACAGAAATACTATATGAATCAAAATAGCATGCAGTGAGATGTTCATGAATTTTAGAAATTATTTACTACCAATTTCGGATTTTACAATTTCCAGACCAGATTATAAATTAACACTACATCCCATATTAAAACAGATCCAAATAACACGAAAATTTTACAGTAACAAGTAATATGGAAGATAAGACTACTGTAAAAATTTTATGAATTTTAATGATGATCTGATGTTAGTAAAAATTCTCCTAAAATCTGATAAGTTTCAAAGAAAATATTAAATAATATACCAAATAAACTCCAAAAATCTTTATAAATTCATGGTAAAATGAATCAGTAACATATTATTTTCCCACGAAATTTCATTAATTTTAGAATCTGTTTGGTATATAATTTAATTTTTCTTCGTCAAAAGATGTTTTTTGAAGAGTTTTCCATTTTTAAAACACAATTTGCGGAAAAAATCAGAAAAATTCGGAAAAATACAGAAATATTTTGAGAACAATGCACCTACCTGTGGTGAAGATCTCCGCCCAATCCAAAAAAATATAAAAAATCCTGCCGCCGCCGATCCGCTCCGCCGTCTTTCGCTTTCTCTGGAGTGTTTAGTGGGAGTGATTGAGGGAGTGAAGAGATAATGGAAGAAGAATATTAGGGAGAGGGATGGAAGAATATATTGAGGAAAGGGATTGGAGGGAGTGATTAGAAGAGATAATGGAAGAGAAAGAGATAATGGAAGATAAATTTCTCTTTTTTTTGGTGTGGATGGGAAGGAAGATATATATAGGGAGAGAAAGAGAGAGAGAGAGATATGTTGGTGGAGAGCTCATCATGTTGTCCCTCTTAGTGGAGAATCCATCATTATTGTTCTTAGTGGAGGGCCCATCATGTTTCTTAGTGGAGAATCCATCATTATTGTTCTTAGTGGAGGGCCCATCATGTTGTCTTAGTGGAGAGCTACCATCATTGCTCTTCATAAGAGGCCTCACAAGAGGCCCCATTGAGGCCCCACAACGCGGGCCCCACAACGTGGGCCCCACAACGTGGGCCCCACAATGTGGGCCCCCGGTTGATTCAATTTTAAACAAATGTTCAATGCGGGCCCACCAAACGGGTACAAATTCTCCCTTGCTCGGATTCTCACGAATAACCCTTCTCCGCACTTTAGCGGAAAAAAATCAGAACATTGCAGAAATGACCAGAAAGATTTGAGAAAGCGTAAGGGACGAACACCGGAATAGAAAACACTGAAAAATTGACAGCGAAACCCTAATTTCTTTTTTAATCAAAGCAGAGCAAAATGGGGTGTCTACACTACCCTTATGATGATAGGATTCTGTCCTATTGTGTCAAAAATTCAAAAAACACTTCAAAAACATCTAAAAACTAAAAATCTCAAAAATCAAGAGTCATTAGGAGTAGTTAGGAAAATCCGGTCCGAACTACGGATGGCTTGATCCCTAGCTGAGGGGTACGTAGGCAGCTCAGGCGTGCAGCTGGCATCCTGAGTCTAGTCATCACCTTTTAGTCATCACCTTTTTTTCATCACCTTTTTTTTTACACCATTTTACAAATATTTCTCACCTTTTCGTCCGAACTACGTTGGCTTGATCCCTCTCCGCAGGGTACGTAGGTAGCTTGGGTCCACCCAAGTTCAGTCAAACCTTTTTAATAAATATTTTCAAACATTTCAAAACAAAAGCAAAAATGGGCAAGGATGGTGATTGCCAGGTCACTCGGAGCCCTCTTTTCATTCCATTTCCAATTTTCATCGTGATTTTCCGGTTTCCATCGGTTTTCTGACGTTTTATCGGGTTTTGGGACGGGCGATGACGTAGCGTGGCCCCTTTACAGGGATTGTCCTCGCTGAGCCCAACGATAGGTCATGACGATCGCGAGACTTGTCCGATCTTCAGCAGATTAGGATCGCTAGGCTTGATTCCTTTTGAATCGCCCTCTGAGCCTATCGTGTGTTCCATCTTCTTTCCCTTGGCATTTTTGGTTCCCACATGCCGTTGATTTTCTGATTTCTTTCTTTTCTTACACCTTTTAGCTTGCTGTGTGCTTATCTTAGATTTCTCATGCATTCTAGTTTGTTTGTTCTTCTAGCGTGCGATCGATTGCCATTTTCTTAGTCTTATCTCTTGCATAGGCTCGCATGCTAGTGTGCTTACTTTACTGTTTTGATTGCTTAGCTATAGCGTTTATCCATTCGTCTTAGCTTGATTATCTGTCTAAACTTAGATATTTGCTTTCCTTATCTCATTAAATCTGTCATTATCTGCTTAGTTGTAGCTATGCATGCGATTGTTTATTGCTTTCTTAGATGTGATGAGTTAGGATTAGATGCGATAAGTTAGGATTTGGATGTTCACTTTCTTTGCCCATCCCCGGGTCATGCATACTTAGATAGACGTTTTCTCGGGGATGATTGTTCCCATTTCACATGATTTTTGCCCAAAACTCTTTAAAGTTAATAATAAATGGCATAAGAGACCAGGTGCTTGCACTTGGGCGAATTGGGGGCGGCTAACCCCTTCCCCATTCGTCATCAGGCACGGACCTTTTGTATCTCTGGTTATCTGTTGCGACAGAGCACAGCATGGGATCCAGGGCCTACTTCCTTGGATGGCGACTTTTTCTTTGTTTAAGGTGCGTCTCGAATCCGGGCTAGTCCCTGAATCGAGAGGTATCTCACTTTACATCGCCGCTCATGCTGTGAGGGGCACTCTTTCAAGAGTTCCTTGGTGGAGCTCTCCTTCACGTGGATGATCCTGAGACTCGTCTGGGGGGCCCGTCCCCCCGCCTCTCTCGGATCGGGGTCCACAGGTACACACAAGGAATGGGTGATCATTGGTCTGATGCTTCGGGCGAAACCCATTCCCAGGGTGTGACGGGCGGTGTGTACAGGGCTCGGGTACATATGCAAGATTTTTATGGAATAGTTTGAAAATGGAAGGCCTCTTCAGAATTTCCTGTTCTCCCTTTTTTTTTTATTACAGTTGAAAAAATATGACTTGAACCAAAGCAGTAAGTTTTTATTTAGAGGGAGCTTCAGTTTATGATGATATCCCTCCAAATAAGCAACAATCATATCATTTCTCTCCTATTATTATTTGATCGGCCTAGATATATACTTTTTGTATGTTTTGTGCCCATGCGTTTCTGAAATTATTAGTATTTTGTGTTTTTTTGTCTGAATTTTTTGCTGATAATTTGAGAAATAGGCTATTTGGATTGTTATTCACGCATATGATTTTTCAAAGGTGGTCGTGGTTTGGATCACAACGTTCGGGGAAGTTTTTATCGCTTCTCTCTTTTCTTAAAAAAATAAAATAAAATTAGTCTCTTGGATTATAGGAGAATCTTTTCTACATTATGATTTTCTGGGAGCTTTACCGTTCAGATGTGTATGTTGGATATTAATTGCAAACTGTTAGGAAGATAATTTAGAGAAACACTTAAAGACTAGTTGACTGAACTGCAAGTGCTGATTTTTCTAGTTACTAGAGTAAAAAGTTTGATGTTTTTTGGTATTTGAAAGTATCATCAATATGGCCATGTTGTGGAGCCATTAAAAAATTTTCCTTTGAATATTAGTTTATGATGTGGTGGGAAAGGGAGAAAATTAAGAGGGCATGAGTGTGGAGAGGGTGAGAAGTGGGTGAAAGAGAAATTCTACTCAAAATACAGTTTTTGTTGAGAAGTGGCTGAGAAAACGGGAAAAAAACCTACTCAAAATAGAGTTTTTGTTTTCCTTATTTTTCGGTTACTTCCCATTCGTCGAGGATGCCGTGGGCGTAGGGCTTTTTCATTTCCAGTTTTACCTCTCGGATTTGCCTCTGCAGGTCGGCTATCGGATCCTTGCTGGGCGGTTGCGCTGAGGTTGCTACTTCTTCCGCCCGTACCGGGGGCGGTTCCTGGAAATAGGCAGCCCGAACAGGGGGAGCGCGGCTTAGCGTAGCCTGCCTCCCGCTGTCTCGCTGGTGTCCCCTTGCTGCGGGGGGCAAGGGGCTATTCGTCGACGAGGATGGCGTTCGGCAAGTCAGTGCTCGCTTTTGCCGGGGATGACGCTCCCCAGGCTATTCCTCGTCGCCTTCGTCATAGGCTTCCGTCTGGTCCTGCGTCGTCAGGGGCCTCCCCGGAGCTGGAGGGTTCGGCGGGGGCAAGCGTTGGAGTAGTTCTCGGCGGAGTTCGTTGAACATCTCCATGGTGGGGACCATCTGCGGTGTGCTGGAGGAGGGCTGGTGTCGGCCCGAGAGATGTGAGTTGGGCTCCCGGGAGCTTGAGGTGTGGGTTTGTGCGCGTTGAGCCTGGCTCCTGGTCATTACCCCTATTTCTTGCTGTTGGGTGTGGTTTCTCATCGCCATAAGGCGTTCAGTACTCGACGAGTCCCACGGATGGCGCCAATATGATGGCGTCTGAATCAGGGTCTGCGATCGCGCGGTCAGTAGAGGGCCTCCGCGGGGTCTGCAATCACAAACAAAGGGGGTCAGGGGTGGGTCACGGACGACCACTTCGACACCCAAGTCAGATCCTTCGACCAATCAATATAAATGACAGCAAGAAGGAGAGAGAGTTTTGGCCGGGTTTACCAGGGCCAAGGCGCAGATTCTTTTCTGGGCGTGTGGGTGGATGGGTCGGAGGGGACTAATCGGGAGAGTGGGATTAAGTTCCCAGCCTCCTCTGTCGTAGTCCTGCCTCTTTTTCCGGTTGTTTCTGTGAGGAGTAAGAAAAAGATCGATCCCCTTCTTCTTTCCCTTGCCTCCCTTTTAAAGGGTGACGTGTGGGCCTCTTCATCATTATGGAGAGAAAATCTTCCTTAGTAGGATTGGGCCGTCCCTCTGTCCGGACGGCGCGCGTGGCTTTGGTAGAATAATCCCTTTCGCAATTTGTGATGATGAGTTTTGGAGACGAGAAGGCGACACTTGTCGTGGTTGAGCCGCCTTGCCGTTTCCCTACGTCTTTCTTCATGATGGCGGGGCTCTAGTAGTGCATGTGTGACACATGTCGAGCAAAGGGGGCGGTGCCGTATTTATGTCTCATCATAACACCCCCTTACTCCTTTGGTCCATTTAATGGGCCAAGGGAGTAATGTTGGTGAAATAGCGTCGTGGCAAGGACATTGATTGGGGCACCGGAGTACGAGGAGTCGTGCCGTTTCATCCGGTGGTTATCTTTGGGGAATGGTGGCGTTATTATTGGTTGCCTTGCCTCGAGTTTAAAAGGAGGCTCATCCTGGCATTTCGTTATCGCCTCGTCTCCTTTGTTTTTGTCGACATGTCTGGTTCTCCTTCGCGAGTTCGAGGTAAGGCTCGTCTTTTCCCGGAGTCATCGAGTGATCCCGACCTGTCTTCTGATTCGGGGGGGGACCCTTGCGGCCCGCTGGGAAAGGGCTAGGACGGATCTGGGCCCTCCCCCGGGTTTTACTCCCCTTCGTCTCTCCTCGTTGCCTGGAAGGGATAAATCGTCTCGCTTCCGTGTTGCCAGGGAGTGGTCTTTCTTTTCCAAGGTTTATCGGCAGGGGATGGAATTGCGTGACAGGGTCGTAAAGATGGACGAGGAGATCGAGGACCTGAAGCGGAGAAACGCGGATCTGCAAAGGAGGGTCGATGCCCTTAATGAACAGCTGCTGGAGTATGAGGTGGACCCCCTGCTGGAGAGCTCTTGGGAGGAGAAGGGGGATTCTTTGGAGGAGGAGTCTTCTTCTAGTCGCTCGGGTGATTAGCTTTTGGGGGACCAGGCTTCCTTTGCCTCTTTGTTCCTCTCTTTTTTTTGTACCGGGCCTGCGTGCCTAATCTTTGGTTCTTCCCTCTTTTGTAGGCCCGTGGGCCAGAAGGATGTGACTATGAATGGATGGCTTTTTTTGTGATGTGTTTCTTATGTTGCTTCCCCTGTCTTGTTTGGTTGCTTTTGCACTGTGTTTGGCGTGGACTGCCTTGTTGCGAGGGATTGTGGTGTTGTTGTTTTTTGTTTGAATCCGTGCGGGGTTCTGGACCTTTATCTGGTGCGCTAGGCTTTTTCGCCCATTGTGCTGGTGCGCCGAGCGCTCGCACCGTGGCTCAGGGCCCGAACGCGCGCTCCTTCTTTGGCGGGATTACAGTCGGACCTTCTTGCTTGATTTCCTATTTCCGGACCCTTCCTGCTGGTCAGGTGGGGGGTGTCGGGTGATTAGTGGCGATGAGGGTCGGACGGTGGGTGACGTGTGTCGCAATCGTGCGGTTTTGCCGCTTCCCAACGCCTTTCTCTGTGACGGCTGGGTTTTGCGGGTGTAGGGACGACACGTGGCGGGGTGTGAGTGCGGCGCCGTTTTTTACGTCCCATCATACCTTCGGTCCATTGGACGAATCGAGGTAGAAGGTTTGCTTTTCTAGTCAAAGAATATCGGGACGAAGGCATTTATGAGGGCCTTGGAATGCGAGAAGGCGTGCTGCTTTGTCCGGCGGTTCCTTCCCGAGGAACCGTGGTGCCGCCGCGCCATGCTGATCATTCATCGAATAGGAGGCTGACACGCGTTGGGCAAGTCGCTTCGTTTTCCTGCCCGCTGGCTTCTCAGTTGGCTTTATAAACGATGACTCTTTTCTGTTTTTTTACGCAGATCGCTTTTTTGCTCTTTTTTCTTCCTTTGCTACTTTTCTGCCTTTCTTCGGGACTCATCTAAGATGTCGCTGCCTTTTTAGGGTCTCTCTATTGGTGACGAGGGGAGGGCTGCCTTCGAGGGGGGTTCCCCTAGCAGCCCTGAGACGAACCCTGAGGGGCTGGAGCCTCGACAACCAATTCCTGAGAGGAGCCTGCCTCAAAGGTTTCCCCCACGTTTTCATCCTCCTCCCCTCTACGAGAGGGAGTCTCATGAAGCTTTCGTTCACCGCAACCGTTCATTCTTTTCCTACGTTCATCGTAGGGAAATGGAGGTCTTTAGCCGGATGATCGACATGGATAGGGAGATTGCGGCCTTGCGTGCGGAGAACGATTTACTGAGGAACCGGGTGAGGTGGTTGAATGACCATAGGGCGGCGGGCCCAGCGGATCCGGGCTGAGGGAGCTCTTCGGAGGGGGAGCGTACCGATGGGGAGCTTTCTGACACGGAGAACTCTTTCAGTGGCCAGTCGCTTTAGGCCGGAAGGAACGAGATGTGGGAGGCTTTTGGAGGGGCTCTTTCCTCTGTTTTCTCCCCTCTCTCTTTTTTTGTTGTTTTTTTTTGTTGTTTTTTTTTTTGGGGGCCTCCGGGACTTGGGCCTGCGCGCCCTATCTTTTTTATCTTTGCTTTCCTTTCCCCTTTTTGTAGGCTTGTGGGCTAGAGGGGGAATGGTTGTTAATGGCTTCTTTTTGCATTTCTAACTTGTACTTCATGCTTCCTTTTTATTCGCGCAGTAACTGAGCCTTCTGGATTTTTCCATCTGGTGGATTTGTTTGCCGGGCCCTTGTGACGGGTCCCGAGCCTTTCTCCATGCACTTGGGTTTTTCCATCTAGTGGATTTGTATGCCGGGCCCTTGCGACGGGTCCCGAGCCTTTCCCCATGTGCTTGGGTTTTTCCATCTAGTGGATTTGTTTGCCGGGCCCGTGTGACGGGTCCCGTCTTCGGATACTATCTTTTCGTTGGGCGGGGAGGACAGAGAGATGGCTTGCTGGGGAACCCATTCAGCGGTAGGGGCAGTGACGTCTTTTCAGCCAGGGGGGAGTGGCGTTTCGATTTTGGCGGTTCCCTCGAATTTCCCAATCGGCGCCACGTGTCCGCGTCCCATCGGATTAGATAGGGAGGGGGACTAATCGATGCGTGTCGAAACCCTCACTCTTTTTAAGACCTTTTTAAGACCCCCTTTTTTTTTGGAGATTTCATCCTTGCTTTTCCTTTGTTTCTCTCGGGTGAAGTGGGCTCCCTTCTCCGCTGGTTCCTCCAAGCGCTGTTCTTTACCAACTCCTCTGGTCTTTTGTCCTTTCCTGCTTATCTGCCTCGGTGAGTTTTGTGTTTTTTTACTTCATCTGTCGTTTGGTCGTTTTACGATGTTTTTCAAGTCAGTAGAAGTAGTGGAGAGGGTTCTGCCAAGGAAAAGGAGGCGGTTGGTAAAGGGTGGGGACGGTGGCTCTCGAGATGAGCAGCAGCCTAGGGAGTTGGAGGATAGCTCCGGGGCTTCTGGGTCGTCATTGGGGGCCGCTCCCCTTGAATCTCCCTTTCGTGCTTCCTCTGCTCGTGAGGCGGAGATTAGGGATATTCGGTCTAGCTCCGTCATTCGCCCTGGCCCGGTGGCGGGTTACAAGAGCACTTTGGGAGAGGGGGCGGCGGAGAAGAATAGGAGGGAGTTTCACATTCCCGATGAATACGGGATTAGGGTTCCCTCTTCTAGGGAAGGAGTGTACGAGGGTGCCACGAAGGAAGAGGTGGCCTTTTATGTCGAGGCTTTTCGGGCGGGGGTCAGGTTCCCGCTCTTGGGTATCATAGTGGAGGCCCTCGAGTTCTACCGGGTGGCTCCCTCCCAGCTGGCGCCTAATAGTTGGCGTACTCTTTTGCCTTTGTGGCCAAGGCGGGCCTTCACAAGGTTCAGCCTACCCTTCCTCTGCTTCGGAGTTGCGTAGCCCTCAGCCCATTTGTGAAGGGGGAAAACGGCTGGTTGTACCTGACCCAGCGTCCCCAGGTGAAGATCGCGGTGAACTTGCCTTCCTCCATCAAGAAGTGGAAGGAGGAGTTCGTATTCATCATTCCTCCGTCGGATGCGGATTGGGGCTTTCCCCGCTCTTGGAGGCGTTCTGTCGAGTGGCGGAGGAAAGCCCTTCCTGACGAGTCTGACTGTAGCAGATTTGATTTGGAGAAACTTGCTTCCGGGGAGCCCGTCGACGTTTCAGAGTTTAAGTGGGACAGAGGCCTGAGGAGGCTTGGTTTGGTGGGCACTGTAGAGGGGAGGGTCCGCTGTATGGGTGAGGGAGCGGGGGAGAGTTCTGCCAGCCATTGTGGTGAGGCTTCTTCCCCGGGTTGGTCTCTCCCCCCTGCTTCCCTCTTTTTTTCTCTTTTTTTTTCTTTTATTTTTAGCTTGCCATTTGTTTCCGGTTGAATCATTGTTATGCTTCTGTTTTGGGCAGCGGACATGTCTTCTCCTGACGGTGTTGGCAGGGGAAAGGGGGTCGCGGTGGCGGCGACCGAGGGTCTGGCTGCCTGTAAGAAGATCCTTTCAGATTTTATGGCAGCGGCCAGGGTCGAACGGACGCAAACAAGGCTTCCCTCATCCGCGCCGTCGAGTTCCTCTGGCCGGTCAGCCGGGGCGAGGGGTGCGGTCAGGCCCCCTCCCAGGGAGTCGGAGCCCCCTGCCAAGAGGGTGGCTTCTTCCGATGCTGATAAGGGAAAAACCGGCCAGGGGCCTGTCCTTCTGCATCTTTTGTGGAGGATATGCCGAGTCGGCTGGAAGGGTCGGTTATGACCAAGGTGCTTCTGGAGCGGATGGAGCTTTCTCCGAAATTTTATCGGGCGAGGGGCGAACTTTTTAAGCCCGACTGGAAGGTCGGTGTAGAAGACAGCATTCTTGCGAATCCCCGGGTTGGGGTGGAGTTTGGGTTGATGGCCGCCCTTCCTGGTGACGAGGCTGAGTTGGTGAGTTTTGACCGTAGGGTCGTGGGGGCTCGGTACCTTCATTCGATGTCCTGCGTAAGTACCGGATGGTGGGCCCTTCTATTTTTGTTTTTCCTCCCCCCCCCTGCCTTTTTTTGCTGTTTTTACGGCAACCTTTCTGACGTTTTTTGCTTGTGGTGGGGGCTTTTGTAGGACCAAATTTTTGCCAGGAAGATGCTGCAGTATATGATCGAGGATGAGTCCGAGATCGGCGCTTTTGAGGACCGAGTCCGTAAGTTGAGCGAGGACCAAGAGAAGGGCCAGGCCGAAAAGGCGGCGTTGGAGGACACTGTTACCCAACTCAGGGCGGAACTCGGGGTTTCCGAGGACGTGAGGAATCGTACGGCGAATCAATTAGTTGTGGCCCAGGAGACCTTCACTGCGGAGCTAGCAAAAGCGCGGGAGGAGTGGCGCGACTCCGAGGAGTTTTTCAGGGCCGCCGCCGCCTTCAGCGTTGATATTGAGATAGACGCTTTTGCTGAGCGCCGGCGGCGTGTCCGCGAGGTTGACCCCTCCTTTCCTCTCGAGAAGCTGATGCATGAACCTGAGGAGTTTACCTAGGGGGGTCCTTTGCCGGTGCCGGCGGATAACGCGAGGCCGGCCGACGATCTGGCGGTTGCCCCGGAAGCTCCTATAGTCACTGAGACTCCTGGGGGAGCTCGGTGAGGCTCGGGTGCCCCTTGGATTTCGTTTTTGCTTCTTTTGATGGTTTCTGTAATAACACTGTGGACTTTTCTTTTCTTTTCTTTTCTTTTCTCTCTCTCTCCTCTTTCTTTGCGTATGCCATGTGCCGTTGTGTATGCCATGTGCCAAGGGCTGTTCGAGCCTTTTGGTGTTTGAATTGCAATTTGTTCGGCGAGAGCGTATTTGGTGCACCCCAGTGGGGCGTCTTATTTATGGAAGGACTATCTTCCCCTCGAGTGATCAGCTAGGGGTTAATGGGTCCCGCCTGCCCTTTAAGGGGAGATCTTTTTTTTCATGGGGAGCGTTTGAGGGTATTCTCGGGGGGATCAGCCTCGATGCTACCTCTGTCTTACTCCCTGTCGTTTTTCTTTTCATGGGGAGCGTTTTAGGGTATCTTTGGGGGGGGGGGGGGGGGGGGGGCGGCCTCGATGATACCTCTGTTTCACTCCCTGTCTTCTTTCGGGTCCCTTATTTATCATGGGCCGAAAAGTGGAGATGCGTACGGCTTAGGTAGAAACGCTATCCCATTGATTTGTTAAAGAGGAAAATATATCTTTGCTTCTAGAAACACAAAAGAGAAACAAACAAAACACTCGTCATACTTTTAAAGGAAAACACGGAAATTACCCTATCTTTTTACTGGTAAAACTCTCGGAGGTTGTCCATGCTCCAACTTCGAGGGACTGGGGTCCCGTCGAGGAGTTCTAGTTGGTAGGCCCCGGGGCGGAGTGCCCGAACGACCCTGTATGGTCCTTCCCATGTAGGTGCGAGTTTCCCGGCGTTGCGGGGGTCGGATACCTCCGCCCGTCGTAGTACTAGGTCTCCGGGCTTTACCGAGCGCTTTTTTACTCGGGCGTTGTAGTACCGTGCCACTCTTTGCTGGTAGGAGGCGATTCGGAGGAGGGCCTGCTCTCTTTTTTCGAGCACAAGGTCGAGGGTGTTCCGGAGGAGTTCGAAATTTCCGTGTTCGTCATAATTCTCCGTGCGGAAGTTGGAGAGGCCGATTTCCAATGGAATGACTGCCTCGGCCCCAAAAGTTAAGCTAAAAGGGGACTCCCCGGTCGCAGTTCGTGGCGTTGTTCGGTAGGCCCAGAGGACGCTAGGGAGCGCTTCTACCCAGTTCTTTCCAGCTTCTCCCAGTCGCTTCTTGAGGCTTTGGAGTAAGATTCTGTTAGTTACCTCTACCTGCCCGTTGGCCTGTGGGTGCGCTACGGAGGCGAAACGGTGTTCGATGCTTAGATTATCGCAGAATCTGCCAAACTCCGTACTTGCGAACTGGGGTCCGTTGTCTGTTACGAGTATTCTTGGAATGCCGAAGCGGCAGATCACATCATGATAAAAAAACTTCTCCGTTGCTTTCGAGTTGGGCTTGGCCACGGCCTTGACTTCGACCCACTTGGTGAAGTAGTCGATGGCAACGTACAGCATCGTGTGTCCCCCCGGGGCTTTTGGGAACGGCCCGAGCAGGTCCATCCCCCACATGGCGAAAGGTAGGGGCCCTGCCATTGCGGTGTAAGGGGTGGCCGATTGGCGGGGGGTTGTGGCGAACCTTTGGCACGGGTTGCATTTTTTGACGAACTCCTTGGCGTCCCTGAGGATCGTGGGCTAGAAGTAGCCGTGCCTTACGATTTTCTGAGCCAGGGTCCGGCCGCCGCCGTGGTCCCCGCAGATTCCTTCGTGCACCTCCCGTAGGGCGTAATCCGATTCGGAGTGTACCAGGCATCGGAGGTACAGTCATGTGTACGACCGTTTGTACAGTCTGGGCCCATGGACCACGTAGTGGGCGGCTCTTGCGGTTAGGCATCGGGCTTCCAGCTTGTCCTCGGGTAGTATCCCGTCCTTCAAGTATCGCATGATGGGGTCCATCCAGTTGGGTCCTTGAGGAATTTCTAAGACTTGTACCTCGTCGATACTGGGGTGGGGCAGTATTTCTGTGAGCACGGTGCCGAAGTCATGGGTCTCTTCGGCGGCCATTTTCGACAATGCATCTGCTCGATTGTTCATGTCTCGCGGTACCTGGAGGATCTCTACCTCTCCCATTCCCTGCAGCTTTTCTTTTACCTTCTGGAGGTATCTCTTCATTTTGAAGCCCTTGGCTTCGTATATTCCGTTCACTTGGTTGACGACGAGCTGGGAGTCGCTATGGACTTTTAACTTTCCCGCGCCGAGCTCCGTGGCTAGACTTAGTCCTGCCAGTAAGGCTTCGTATTCGGCCTCGTTGTTGGAAGCTTTGAAATCTAGCCGGAGGGCGTATTCCAGCATGAATCCTTCTGGGCCGCGGAGAACCACTCCCGCCCCGTGCCCTATTTTGCCTGCTGAGCCGTCAACGTGCAGGGTCCAGTGAATCTCGTCGCTCTGTTCCGCTGAGCTTGGCGCCATGTCTTCGCGAGCCGTCTGTTCGATGGGGCACTCGTTATTTTCCCTTGTTGCTGGTTCTGCTGCCGGGGCCGTAGATTCCACTATAAAGTCGGCAAGGGCCTGGGATTTAATAGCCGGCCTCGGTTGAACCGGTATGTCGAATTCTCCCAACTCGACGGCCCAGCTTACCATCCTGCCCGAGGTCTCTGGTTTTTGGAGAATTTTCCTCAGGGGTTGGTCGGTCAAAAGCACAATGGGGTGGGCCTGGAAGTAGGGGCGGAGCTTCCGGGCGACGCTGACGACTGCGAGGGTGAATTTCTCTATGTTTAGGTACTGGACCTCCGCACCGTGGAGAGTCTTGCTCACGTAGTACACCGGGTGCTCCTTCTTGTCGCTTTGCTTGGCCAACACCGCACTCACCGCCGTGAGGCTGATGGCCAGATACAAAAATAGTTCTTCCCCCGGGTCGGGCTTGGCGAGTACGGGTGGTGTCTGAAGGTATTGCTTCAAGGCGTCGAAGGCTTCTTGGCAGGCCGGGGTCCATTCGAATTCTCGTATATTTTTAGCTATTTGAAGAAGGGCTGGCATTTTTCTGCCGACTTGGGCATGAATCGGTCGAGGGCGGTGATTCGCCCTGCGAGCCTCTGTACTTCTACCACCGTCGTAGGGGGCTCCATGTCTAAGATGGCCTGGATCTTTTCAGGGTTGGCCTCGATCCCCCTCTGGCTAACCATGAAACCTAAGAACTTTTCGGAAGTTACTCCGAAGGCGCATTTGGCGGGGTTCAGCTTCATCCGGGCTCGCCGCAGGGTGTTGAAAGTCTCCTGAAGGTCGGAGATGTGCTTGGAGGCTTCCAGACTTTTCACTAGCATGTCGTCTACATACACTTCTATGTTCCTTCCGATTTGCGCCCGGAATAGCTTATTTACGAGCCGCTGGTAGGTGGCGCCCGCATATTTTAATCCGAAGGGCATAACGGTGTAACAGTAGACACCCTGATCGGTAATGAACACTGTTTTTGGGATGTCTAGCTCGTGCATTTTCACCTGATTGTAACCCGAGAATGCATCCAAGAAGGTGAGGAGTTCGTGTCCGGATGTGGCGTCGATGAGTTGGTCTATGCGCGGGAGAGGGTAGGGGTCTTTTGGGTAGGCCCGGTTTAGGTCTGTGAAATCTATACAAGCCCGCCAGCCTCCACTAGCTTTTTTGACCATGACGACGTTAGACAGCCACTCGGGGTACCGGATTTCTCTGATGAACCCGGCTTGTAGCAGCTTCTCCACTTCGGCCTTTCTGTGAGTTTGATGTTCCACCGCGAAATTCCTCTTTTTCTGTCGGACGGGTTTAAGGGCTGGGTTCACGTTTAACTTGTGAACGGCCAACTCCTTGGGTATCCCGGGCATGTCCTTGGCGAACCATGCGAACATGTCTTCGTTCTGAGGAAGTTGATCATCTGGTCTCGCAGGGGGCCTTTCAGCAGGGAACTAATCCGGACTTGTCTCTCCGGCTGATCTTGGTCTATGGGGATGAAGTCTAGCTCCTCGGCGGGCTCTCCTCTTATTATGCGGGCCCGCTGCCGGGGGTCTTCACTACCGATCGTGAAGTTTTCGGCAGGGGCGTTGGTCCCTCTCAGGCTTGCTGCGTAGCACTGGCGTGCTATCATTTGCTGTCCCCGGACCTCCCCTACTCCGGTCGGAGTGGGGAATTTCATCTTGAGGTGGGGGTGGAGACTACTGCTCCCAAATCTCTTAGGGCGGGGCGCCCAATAATGGCGCTGTAGGTGAAAGGTATATCCACAACCATGAAGGTGGTCAGGATGGTCTTTTGGAGGGGGTACGCCCCGAAAGTGACGGGTAAGTCGATTTTGCCATTGACCCGCACGGATGCCCCGGAGAACCCGTAGATGGAATACTCTGCGGGTCCTAGCCTCTCTTGGCCCAGTTTCATTTCTTCGAAGGTTCCGAGGTGTAATACTTTGACGGAGCTTCTCGTGTCGACCATAATCTTTCCTATGTCGAAGTTGGCGACGACCAGCCTGACGACCAGTACGTCGTCGTGCGGGACTTGTAGCCCGTCGAGGTCTTCGTTGGAAAAAGTGATGATCTGGTCTTGTCGGGGTGGATCCGTTCGGGCCTTTTTGGAAGGCATATCCATGGAGAACACCCGCTCTGCGTATGCCTGCCGACCAGCTGTTGTCGGTACTCCCGCTGCCGGTCCTCCCGCGATGATATTGATTTTTCCTATGATGGTAGGCGGCTGTTCGTGGGCCTGCGGTTGTTCGGGGGGCTCGTCTTTCCGGGGGCGCTGGTGGCGGTGTGCGTCGCGCCTGCTGCGGGATCGACGTCTGCTTCGGGAGCGATGCCTGCTCGGGGATCGGTGCCGGCTAGTGGATCGGCGGCGGCCGCTGCACCGGCGCCTATCGGGTGACCGACGCCTGCCTCTGGGCTCGTCGGGTGGATGCTGGACTTCGCGCGAACTTTCGCAGGGCTCCTGAGATATTGATTCAGGTGTCCTTCTTTGGCCAGCTTTTCCAGCTGGAGGCGGAGGTGGAAGCAATGGTCAGTTTCGTGGCCGTGGTCCCCGTGGAATTCGCAGAACTTTTTGGCGGACCGTTTCTTTGGGTCCGTGGCCATTCGCTTGGGGGGGTCAGGAGACCTTGATCTCTGATGACTAGTAGGACATGGAAGAGGGGAACCTTTAGTGGGGCGCTTCCCAGTCTTTCAAAGTCGGGGATGGGGTTCCTGCTCGCCTGTTTCTCCTCGGCCCTCGGCCTCGGGATCCTTCGGCCGTCGTGGTTTTTTCTTTCATCGGGGCCAAGACATGATGGGATATAGCCTACTGGAAGATTTTTGTAGATTTTTACATTCAGCTCATATTTAATTTTGATTTAACAATAACGAGACCAGATTGCAAAAATAACACAGAAACTACTAGAAATAGAAATCGAAATTCATTGAAATTTCTACAGTGGTAAGATATAAGTAACAATAGCACGCTGTGAGATGTTCATGAAGTTTAGAAACTATTTACTATCAATTTCGGATTTTTCAATTTTCAGACTAGATTATGAATTAACACTACATCCCATAGGAAGCAAGATCCAAATAAATTGAACATTTTACAGCAGCAAGAAATATGAAATATAAGACTACTGTAAAAATTTTGTGAATTTTAATGGTGATCTGATGTCAGTCAAAATTCTCACAAAATCTGATCAGTTTCAAAGAAAGCATTAAATAATATAGGTTGAGTAAATGTTTGCTCGGGTCGGGTTCGGGTCGAGGCCAACCCGACCCGAGTTGTACCCGTAGTTATTTGTCTCTGCCGACGGATAGACAAAGTGTGAGAGTTTTTGTATGATGAAAGGCTGTATAGACCATTATTTTTCAAATAGTATAATCCCCATGGGTGATCCAAACCATATATATATATATATATATATATATATATATATATATATATATATATATATATATATGTATGAGAATTTATATGATGGGTGGCCGTGAAAACACATGAAGTCTAAAATAGTAGGTACGGCCCACTCCATATGATGATCCAAACCGTTCATCTGTTTGGGCACAACGTAAATAGGTTGTGCCCCAAAAATCATTTCCATAGGATGAGCCTAACCCTCCGATATGTAGAAGATTCCATAAATGATTTTTGGGGCACTCCATATTCAGATCAGTTCAGATCGGAGGGTTAGGATCATCCTATGGAAATGATTTTTTGGGCACAACCTATTTACGTTGTGCCCAAACAGATGAACGGTTTGGATCATCATATGGAGTGGGCCGTACCTACTTTTTTAGTCTTTACGTGTTTTCATGGCCACCCATCATATAAATTTTCTCTCTCTCTCTCTCTCTCTCTCTCTCTCTCTCTCTCTCTATATATATATATATATATATATATATATATATATATTTGGATTTTAGAAAAAATCTCAGGTACAAAAAAAATTGTTATATTTGGATTTTAGAAAAAATCTCACCATATCCTACTTTTAGCAAAATTGTTTCTATTAGTCAATATCCTACGTATATTAGCAAAATTGTTTCTATTTGTTGGAGAAAAATCTTCACTGTGTCCCATAATTTTAGCAAAATAAAATCTCATCATATCCATGTTTTTAGCAAAATTGTTTCTATCTCTCAATATCGTACGTTTATCGGAAACCGTGGGTGAGCCATGTGGCATCCCTCCTTTAAAAATTTAAAACTCTCTCTATTAAGGTGATATATTTGGATTGTAGAAAAAATCTCACCATACCCCACGTTTTTAGCAAAATTGTTTCTATTACTCAGTATCCTACGTATATTAGCAAAATTGTTTCTATCACTCAATATCCTACATATTGGCAACTCCTACACAACGTGAGTGGCAACTCCTCTTTATCTGGGTTTCCCTTCCTTTATTTAGAAAATCCTTCCCTCGATTCTTAGATGCAAAAATTTCTCTCATCTCTATCAATAAGATTTCCCACAACATAAAAAAAGGAAACAAATAAGTGCACTACTAAAACGGTTCTCTAGATCCCTTCCCAAAACCGTACTCTCTCTCTCTCTCTCTCTCTCTCTCTCCAAAATCCCTCCCTTCCGAATTCCTTTTCCGGATTTCTTCCAAAACACGCATACTACCCATGCTTTCGTATTCTAATAACTAAAAAACATAGACTCCCTTCTACAACTCAGCCGTTCAATCAACAGCGAGGTAAGTGATACGCTAAAATTTTAATTTTCTTCTTATTTATTGGTTTCTTTCAAGCTTAATGGTTTCGTCAAATCTGTCCCTTAAAATAAAAACCCACCAAGATCTTAGATTTGTATGTTAATGTGTTTTTTTTTTTGTCGTTGACGTGAGCCATTGCTTATATATAATAGTTTATTATCCATGTTTTTTTTTTTGAAATGGTAGTTTATTATCCATGTTCCAAAAGGAAATTTACATAATTTGGATGTAGGATTGAGATGTAAGATGTAGAGGTAAAAACAACTACTTTTTACTTTCTTCTTTTTATATCTACGATATTTGGAAATTGGCTCATGATTTGCATCCATACTCTTCTCTCATTATTTAGAATTTAGAATCTTTAATTCCTTCCGTCAGTTTTCTGTTTGATTTTGTTCCAATGCAGGAAGTCTTTTCAAAACCTGAAACATGAGGAATTCAAGGTTGGTTTCTTTTTCTAAAGTGTTTGTGTCATCAGCCTTTTTGTTTTGGTTTTGCAGGTAACATAGCCAATTAGAAGTATTAAGTATATTTCAGAATGATATTTTCTTCTTATATTTTGGTTTCTTCTAAGCTTAATGGTTTTGTCAGATCTGTCCCTTAAAATAAAAACCCACCAAGATCTTAGATTTGTATGTTAATGTGTATTTTTTTTGTCGTTGACGTGAGTCGTTGCTTATATATAATAGTTTATTTTCCATGTTCCAAAAAGAAATTTACATAATTTGGATGTAGGATTGAGATGTAAGATGTAGAGGTAAAAATAACTACTTTTTTACTTTCTTCTTTTTTTATCTACGGTATTTGGAAATTGGCTCATGATTTGCAACCATACTCTTCTCTCATTATTTAGAATTTAGAATCTTTAATTCCTTCTGTCAGTTTTCTGTTTGATTCTGTTCCAATGCAGGAAGTCTTTTCAAAACCTGAAACATGATGAATTCAAGGCTGGTTTCTTTTTCTGAAGTGTTTGTGTTATCAGCCTTTTTGTTTTGGTTTTGCAGGTAACATAGCCAATTAGAAGTATTAAATATATTTCAGAATGGCAATTTCATTTTTCTAGCGTATGTCATATTGTTTAATGTAGTTGAAGTTAAAAGCAGACATGGGTTTGTGGATTGCTTCATTATTTGAGCATGTGTATGTGGGAGTGACATTGCTTATACGATTAGAAGTCATTAGCTCATT
Organism: Tasmannia lanceolata; assembly: GCF_043159265.1. Taxonomy (NCBI): domain Eukaryota; kingdom Viridiplantae; phylum Streptophyta; class Magnoliopsida; order Canellales; family Winteraceae; genus Tasmannia; species Tasmannia lanceolata. The sequence goes on along the minus strand of NW_027518688.1, from coordinate 13,529,928 downwards.
GTCATGCTCCAATTCAATGACTTAGACAATGATTTTTTTTCTTATATGTTACATACTATCGAGTATGCTTTTATATGCTTTTCGTTACTTCCTCTTGCATATCTTTGGTTCACTATAGCTTCCCACTTATGACCTATATCTTTTCTTTTTTTTCCTTCGGAATTTGTGTACTCTTCATGAAACCAAAAGTTGCTTAATGCGGTGGAGATGAGGAAGCATCAAAAGGAGAAAGACAACGAATTGGGTATTCTTCATGAAATCCAAGCCATTGTTTCACAAGTGTTATGCCATTTTAGAATTTTCTTTAGAAACTTGATAACATCAATATGTTTTTGGTTGAGTGCAATTATTATTTTTTTATGTAATTATTAATTTTGATTGTCAAATGTTCAGAACTTTTGATAGAGAGCAAATTACTGATAAGATAAATTATTCTCTGATGAACATTAGGACTTTTGACTTGTTTCATGTTGCATGCTTATTATGATGCTTTATTGCTCGATCATTTATTTATTGATTTAAGGTGATTTGTATCATCACCACCACTACGTCCTTACTCTCTCTCTCTCTCCCTCTCTATTTTTCATGTATTATAATATTTTTTCCTTTTTCAAAAATCTACTTTCCCTTCTATTTTTTTTTACTAATTCTCAATGGGATATTGCTAATTCCTAACTCCTAATCTTCTTTACAAATGTATCTTATTCTCTTTCTTTTTTAAAAAACAAATTCTAAAACATGCATTTTTATGTTACCCCGTGCATCGCACCGGTGTGCCACTAGTATATATCTATATACTATATAGCAGAAGAGAATTTTTTGAAAATTCTATGAGAATTACACGTCACTTTTTTTGACTTTTTTTAACAAATGCACCCATTCAACCCACATATTTTCAATCCTACCCCCTCCTTTATGCTTTTTAACAAAGGCACCCATTAAAGCCCATTAAAGCCACATAATTTCAATCTTACCCCCCTCCTTAATGGTTTTTTAATAAAAAATCTATAGGGTGATCTTAACCATCCGATTTAAGAGGAATTATGGAAACCTCTATAGATTGGAGGGCTAGGATCAGCCTATGGAAATGATTTTTGGGGCACAACCTATTTATGTTGTGTTCAATCACATGGACGGTTTGGATCAACCTATGATGTGGTCCGTACAGTTCTTCATCGGCCCGTGCATCGCACGGGGTTTTTTACTAGTATATATCTAATCTAATACAATAAGCTGGGATGAAAAGAGAAGAGTTTTTTCTATTTTTTTGAAAATTACGTGAGAATTACACCTCACATTTTTTGAACAAATGCACCCATTCAACTCATATAATTTCAATCCTACCCCCCCTCCTTTATGCTTTTAACAAAGGCACCCATTAAAGCCGTATAATTTCGATCTTACCCCCCTCCTTTATGGTTTTTTAATTAAAAAACTATAGGGTGATCTTAACCATCCGATTTAAGATAAGAGGAATTATGGAAACATCTATAGATTGGAGGGCTAGGATCAGCCTATGGAAATGATTTTTGGGGCACAACCTATGTATGTTGTGTTCCATCACATGGACGGTTTGGATCAACCTATGACGTGGTCCGTACCGTTCTTTGTTGGCCCGTGCATCGCACGGGTTATTTACTAGTATACTATATAGCAGAAGAGAAAATGAGACAATTATTTGAATTTCTCCCAAAATTCTAATAGAATTATACATCACTTTTTTTGACTTTTTTTAACAAAGGCATCCATTCAACCCACATATTTTCAATCATGCCCCCTCCTTGATGCTTTTTAACAAAGGCACCCATTAAAGCCTCATAATTTCAATCCTACCCCCGCCTTTATGCTTTTGTAATAAAAACTTTTGTAATAAAATAAGTGGACAAAGTCGCTTTGTAAAATTACGGATTTGGTACATATGTTACATAATACTACCGATTTTTGTGAACATATTATATAATACTACGGATTTAGGACGCCTTTCAAAATATTGACGAATTCAGGGCACCTTAAGAGGCACAACATATTATGGAAACCTTTATAGATTGGAGGGCTAGGATCAGCCTATGGAGATGATTTACGGGCACAAACTATTTTTGTTGTGTTCCATCACATGGACAGTTTGGATCAACCTATGATGTGGTCCGTATAATTCTTGTCGGCCCGTGCAACGCACAGGGTTTTTTACTATTTATATATATGAGGAAAGTGTTTCTAGTCGGCCGACTAGATAATGTTATCTAGTCCGCCGGCTAGAAACACAATGGGCCCACATTATTTGGATGATCCGAAGCATTCATTTGATAGGCCCTGACATAGATAGGGTATGCCCAAAAATTCAACTCCATAGGATCATCCTAGCCCTTCAATTTGTGGCCTAAAAAATGGACAGATTTTTGGAGTTTTGTATTCATCCATTTTATTTTCCACAAATCGTTGGGTTGGGATGATCCTATAGAGCTGATTTTTTGGGCACACCCTATCCATGTCAAGGTCTACCAAATGAATGCTTCGGATCGCCCAAACAATGTGAGCCCCCACTGGTTTTTTGGCTGACGGACTAGATAACTTATCTAGTCGACCGACTAGAAACACTTTCCTCATATATATATATATATATATATATATATATATATATATATATATATATATATATATATATATATATATATATCAGAAGAGAAAAGGAGAGAATTATTTGAATTTCTCCCAAAATTCTAATAGAACTTCTCATCACTTTTTTTTGACTTTTTTTAACAAAGGCACCCATTCAACCCACATATTTTCAATCCTACCCCCTCCTTTATGCTTTTTAGCAAAGGCACCCATTAAAGCCACATAATTTCAATCCTACCCCCCTCCTTTATGCTTTTTTAATTATGGAAACCTCTATAGATTGGAGGGCTAGGATCAGCCTATGGAAATGATCTTACGGGCACAACCTATTGATGTTGTGTTCCATCATATAGATGGTTTGGATCAACCGATGATGTGGTCCGTACAATTCTTTGTCGGCACGTGCATCGCACGGGGTTTGGATCATCCATGGGGTGGGTCGTACCATACTATTTGAAAAATAATGGTCTATACAGCCTTTCATCATATAAAAATTGTCACACTTTGTTTATCTGTCGGCGGAGACAAATAACTAGGGGTGCAACTCGGGTCGGGTTGGGTCGGGGTAGCCTCAACCCGAACCCAACCCGAGCAAACATTTACTCAACCCGAACCTGATCCTACATGAGTTCCAACCCGACGAGGTTCAATCCGACCCGACCCGAGGAGCCTTTTTTGCCAACCCGAACCCGACCCAACCTGACCCAACCCGAGATTTTAAGCTTAAAAAATAAAAAAATTATTAAAATTTTCGGGTTGAACTCGGGTCGGGTTGCCCAAGCCCTCAACCCGAACCCGACCCGAAACAAACCCAACCCGACTTTTTCCCGGGTTGAACCCGACGGGTTCGGGTTGAGCCCTCCCAAGTTACACCCCTACAAATAACATCGAGGAAGAGGATAAATTATGCGTGCTCACCTAGACAAGATTGAAGGAGAGAGGAGAAAGTCAAGCTTCCATCCATAATGCTAGAACTGGAATGCAAGTTGCTTGATAGTTTGATTCCCAAAAAATGAGAAGTCCTTCACTCCACTCGCGCCACTTGCTCTGTATCTTAATCTTACACTAACATAAGCCGATAGGCAACAATACCATAGCGTGGTAGCACCGCTCAACAATATCCCTGGTTCACCTTCCCTCTTTCCTTGCAACCTTGGATCGATATGGTTCATTCCTGGGCTATGCTCTTTCAACGCGTTGATTTCCCACTAAAGAAACTGGGTTTCTATCAGGAGTTTTGTATGTCCATCGATGTGCGGCGACATCGAAGCTAGGTGAGAGCAAGTACGTAAATACATGTGTATTTGTAATATTATTGAATCGTTTCATTCGCGAGGAGCTGGATGACTTGTGCTATACTAATAAGGGCTAATAGCCCCACCCCCACCCACCCACCCCCCAAATATATATATATATATATATATATATATATATATATATATATATTAGTAAGTGAAGTTCGCTTGCTGCTTGCTCCTTTCAAGAATGGAATGAATAGGGCTGATAGATCTCTCTACTGCTTTGTATCGGCTCGACTCCTCAATTGGGTCTCGAGCTCTCTAATACGATCTTGAAGTGAGGATTTAAGAAACCTTGCCGCATGGATGGAGAGAAAGGCATTAATGAAGGTTGGAAGGCTTGCTTCTCTCTGAAGGGTGCAAATAGCACTCACAGCAAGGTTAAAGATACAACTATAAGGGCTTCCATGACCAGTGGGCTAAAAGGAAAAACGGTAAACAAGTGTCCCAAAAATAGTAAGGGCACACAAACAAGTAAACAAATGTTCTACAAACAAGTAAACCAGCGCAATAAGGTAAATGAATAAAATTCCAAAAAGGTAAAACTCTAACAAGACTGAGTTAGTCTCTAAAAGACGAAAAGGCAATCAATCAAGCTAAGCGAGAAAATCTTATGCTAAAAGGTTCTACAAAGAAAATGCTAATGAGACAAGGCGTATCTCCTAAAAGGATAAAACAAGTAGAGCAAACGAGACACAGCCTGTCTCCGATAAGAAAAATATAACTAAGATAAATGAGACAAAGTCTGTCTCCTAAAAGAAAGGGGAAACAAGAATGCTAAATGAGACTGAGCGAGTCTCTTAAAGGAATATATCTACCATTAATGAAACAGTGTATGTTTCCTATGGAGGGCTCCAAGTATCCTTATCATTACCCCTTACAATGATAAGTTAGGACGAGGCAACTAACAGACCAAGTTGGTCTCCAACTAGTAGGGGGTACAAGTTGGGGTACAACTTAGAAAGGTTCCATAAATGAGGCAAGGCAAGCCTCCTATATGCTAACTCTATACTAAAATCAGGGTATATTCTCTAAGGGGTAAGCTCTAAATGAGGCTCATCTCCAAAGGAGAGCTGCCGAGCAAAACAAATCATGTCTCCTAAAATGAAGGGCTCTAGATAACTCTTTTATTGCCCTTGCAATGATAGAAAACTAAAGTCTAAGAGTGTCTAAAAGACTGGGAAAGTTTCCCAAACGAGAGAGAGAATTACTACTAGGACTTGGTAAATCCCCTAAAATGTTGAGCTTGGGCTAACGCCTTCATTGCCCTCACCTGCTCATACACATGCGCATGTTCACACACACACACTCAAATCTCCACACCTACATACACATCTTCATACACACACTCACATATCAACACCTACTCACATACCTTCATACACTCATTCACATATCAACACCTACACATACATCTTTATACACTCATTCACATATCAACACCTACACACACACACACTCATTATTTACCAATGACCTGGTGATTTTCTCGGATAGGAATCAAAGGGTTGCTAATATCAAAGATGTAAGGTCTGCCATCATCAAACAAATGCATAGGCTGCAAATATCAAAATGGTGTGGACTTCTATCATCATAAGGAAGCACATGCTGCAAGTATCAAAATGGTGTGGGCTGTAAACTCTTAAGGGACAAAAGGGCTGTTGTGAGAGCTTATCATATCTTGACAAAAGCATGGGCTGAACATGGGGATAAGGCCTTAGATGATAAGCATTTCATAAGCTAGATTGGCATTTCAAAGAACAAATTGGTTGATCCTTATGAACACATACACACTTACACACATGCATACTCACACCCTCTCATATACAAAGAGACATTCTCTCATATACACAGACATTCTCTCATATACACAAAGACACACACACATCCTATACACACAGACATTATCTCATATACACAAAGACACACACACACACATCCTCCCATATACACACATCCATTCAGCCATACGTATTCACACACACATGCATTTACACACACATGGATACATATTCACAAACACTCTCACATACACAAGCATACACTCACACATATAATTCACCTAATATACCATCCATGTATAAGCTATCATGTATGTAATATGGTGTCCAAAACAATGCATCTGCGATTCAATAACGTGTAACACATAACGTCAGCCACATGCATGAGTAGAACTTAAGATGTACTATAGTGATAGTTAAAATGGTAAGTCCAGTACCCACATCCAAGTATACAAATTCTTCCAATGATCATTGCACCCTCGAATGAGCAATAATGAGGGCCAGCTATGTATTAAACGTTTCTACTAGCTTGGGTATATAAATGGATAAAAAAAAACTAACATTTAAGGGGAATACAGACAATTCAAGTAATATGACAAAAGTAGTATTGCATGCACCATACTTAAAAAATCCACAAGCATCAAGAGATTAATCGAAGCTGCTACTCTTCTCAAATGGCTATCATAAATTTACTCCAATAAAACATATCAGGATTAGGTGCTAACATTGAACCAAACCGTGTGATCCACAAGGAGCCACTGAAGATCAAAATCCAAAGCTTAGTATGAACTGAGAGTTGAGAGTGCCAATAGAATGGGAAATTAACACTAAAATAATTGGACTATATATCATCATATCTAAAAAAATTTAACTACCGGAGATCACAGACGTCTCAAGAAAATCTCATCCAAGAATCACATGCTACTGGTGAAAAATTACTAAGAATACAAGGTCCTAATTTCATACCATGGCTTAAATTTATCTCAACAGAAATATCCAAATCAAAATCATTAACTACAGATCGCAAGCAAGAAATTACCGAAATGAACATGATCCTGATTCACACCATAAATTTTTTTTTTAAAAGACAAGTATTACCTGAGATTGCCTCACTAAAATATTTTCACGATGAGGGTCGGAAGACCGAACTATCTGCCCTGCCCGCCTCCCCCCCCCCCCCTTCCTTCTTCTAAATCACACTTAGATTTATGATTCGAAGCTCGAGATCTTAAAAGGATGATAATAAATGGATCCGACGATGATCAATCCTGTCCGGATAAAACTTGCAGAGATCATGGCGTTATTTTTCCTTCTTCTTCTTACTATAATGCAGATCTAGGGTTTAAGAGGCTGAAAATGAAGAAGTAAGGAAGACAAGAGTTAACAATGAAAGAAGAAGAGGCAATGGCCAGAGATCGATGTTGCCGGAGAAGGTAAATTGGCCGGAATCAGCAGGAGAAGAAGAAGTAAGGGTTTCAATGAGATGTTAGGATTTGATCTAAGATCTCTGTACATGGAAAACAGATCTTAGATGCCCAAGGCTCAGAGGAGAAATCAGCCGGAGTTTAACCGGAATCTCCGGCAAGAACGACCGGAGAAGAAGGAGATCTGAGAGCTAGAGTTTGGGTTTTGATTTAGATTTTTTTTTCTTCTCTCTAGTTCTCCCTCTCTCTATGAATTCATTGCAATGAAAAATGAGAGTTTTTTTTTCTCAAGCTTTCGCTCTATTTTATATGAGGCAGTGATAAATTCGTACCCCCACTCTTGCCTTGGACAGCCACATATTGCATTTGTAGTTACTCTTTCACATTACATGGGGTGCCTGGGTAAAAGCAAGCCCTAGGGAAAATGATAAATCCGACCCTTTCAATTTCTATGGACAGCTCCTCTTTCATATAATTCACTCCCTTTTCATATGAGAAAATGGTAAATTCAACCCCCTTCACTCGCTTGGACAACCCCTACTAGGGTAATTCATTCATTCTTTTCTTACAGGACAACCCCCCTGCTTTTATAATGCACCACCCTTCTCGCTTAAGCCACACAAATAACAAGCTTTTCCCCTTTTAATGAGACTCTCGACCCTCATTTATATAGAAATGATATATTCGTACCATTTATGTTGCTATGACCACGCCTCTATTGCATTTAATAACTACTCTCTTTATGTTACAGGGGTGGCCATGGTAAAATGAAAAATAAAATACAAGGTAATTCCTTTGATGCTCTTTTGGTTATATCTAAATTGGTATTGGCACTCTCCCTTTGTTTAAAACACCCCCTATTACACTACACTACAATACAAAAGTCACTCATTTACTAGGCAAACCACGACGGATTATGATGAAAATAAGACCCTAACCTATTCTAGGAACAAATTTGGGACTCTAGAACACTAGTTTACTAGGGTTTCTAACTAAACTAAGGGTGTAAGGGTTCGGTCAAAATGGGGTGTCTACAGACGCATGGCCCTTTTTCCCCATATGTCTTTTGTGAAAGAAATGCTTTCGGGTCGGGTCTTCTTGTTCAATCCTAAACCCTGTTTCATTTTTGGGAAGTTGAATGGGAATGAAGGAGGGACCTCGGAGTTCACCAATAAAGTGTAAGCTGTAGACACCCCATTTTGTCAAGGTCGCGCTAATGATAGGCTGTATCGCTAGGACGTTTCCTATGATGAGCCCCGCAGCCCCCATGGTCTTTCTCACTCTAGTTTTTAGAGTGAAAATATTTCAAAATGAATTCCTATTCCAAAGTAAAACCAAAAAGGCCATTTTCACACGGCACCGAACCAAAAACTAACTTTTGAAGCAAAGAAACTATTTTTCAGACACTGACAATCTCTGTCGGAAACCGGGAATCACTCTTAGGAACCAAGACTTGATTCCGAGGACCGAAAAACCAATTTTTAAAGCATTTAACCCCACTACAATTTTGTCAAGGAAAATCGCAGCCTGTGATTTCCTGCCGAGCTGACATTAGTCAGGGGGAAATCACAGGTTGCGATTTTTTAATCCGGGTCTATATATACAGATGAGAGTTTTTGTATAAAAACATATCAGAATTAGATCAGATTAAGATCAAACTCAGATTAGATCATCTAGGCTTTGGTTTTTAGTTTTCTGCTTTCTTAGGAGTTAGTTTCTTTCCAGATTTCTTGTTCCCTTTTCAAGAGAGAGAGAGAGACCTCCCAAATTTCCTTAGGAATTGGTACACTCCCCAATTTCTCCTGAAATCCCTCAAAAACCCCGAGCGTCGGCATTTTGCCGAAATTCCGGGAACGACACTGATTACTTTCTAGGTATACTTACTAGCTTTCTGTATTTCCTTTACAGTACTCAGAAGTGGGTAGTTATAGGGTTTGGGGATCCTCTAGCCTCAAACCCTTAGCGTAAATTCCCTTCTTTTCTCTTTCTTTATTAAAATTGAGGCTATTTCCCTAATTCTGATTATTTGTACGCAACTAACAATATGATTAAAGATAGACTATTCTTCTCGGTATTTGTAAGCGACAACATAGATATATCGGCCTCGACCCCCCCACCCCCCCGATTTCCGGAATCCACAGGGAAGTCAGTTTCAATCATTTCAGAATTGTTGTCTACAAACACACAAGATTAAGGAAACCCCACTATTAAAGATAAGAACTCTCTTTATTCTTAGTAAAGATGGCTCCTTAATCTCCACTCTTTGCCTACGACAATCAACTAGCTTGAGACTGCATCCGCTTCTAGATGCTCAATTGACTTGTTCAAAGTGGGCTTACGCCTAAGAAGTAGACTAGGCTTTGGTTTTTAGTTTTCTGATTTCTTAGGATTTAGTTTCTTTTCAGATTTTCAGGTCCCTTTTCAAGAGAGAGAGAGAGAGAGAGAGAGAGAGATACCATAGAGACCTCCCAAATTTCCCCAGGAATTGGTACACTACGCAATTTCTCCCGAAATCGCTCAAAAACCCCTGGCACCGGCATTCTGCCGAAATTCTGAGGATTCAAAGCGACCCCACATTATTGCACTGTTACTCTGCCGGAGTTCCGAGAACGACACTGATTACTTTCTAGGTATATTTACCACTTTCTATATTTCCTTTACAGTACTTAGAAGTGGGTAGTTATAGGGTTTGGGGATCCTCTGGCCCGAAACCCTTAGCGTAAATCCCCTTCTTTTCTCTTTCTATATTAAAATGGAGGCTATTTCCCTATTTCCGATTATTTGTACGCAACAAACAATATGATTAAAGATAGACCATTCTTCTCGGTATTTGTAAGTGGCAACGGGGAAATATGGGCTTCGATACCCCTAATGTCCAGAATCCGCAGGGAAGTCTGTTTCTATCATTTCATAATTGTTGTCTACAAACACAAGATTAAGGAAACCCCCACTATTAAATATAAAAACTCTCTTTATTCTTCGTAAATGTCACTCTTTAATCTCCACTCTTCGCCTATGATAATCAACTAGCTTGAGACTGCCTCCGCTTCTAGGTGCTCAATTGACTTGTTCAAAGTGGGCTTATGCCTAAGAAGTAGACTAGGGGTAATCCCAATCTCGTGAATATTATTGTTAGTCGAAGATTGAATTAAAGAGGGCCCTTTACCTCTGTTTATGCATTCAATAAACAACTAAAAGACCTAAATTCCCTATCATTTCCACCCCTTTTTCCGTTCGAACCCCAATCGGACAATAAGCTTAATCATAAACAAAGGTTTAAAGTTAATTTTTACTAAAGTCTTCCTAAAACCACCAAATCAAGTCAAGAGACCGGGTTTTCCCGTGCATGAGGGGTACCTAATACCTTCCCCGAATGTAGCTATATTCCTTACCCAGATTTCTGTCAAGACCATGCTCGAAAATAGAGTTAATTACGGAACTTAGGCCCTAACTTAGATGGTAACTTTGGTCACTACCTTCCTAATGAAATTCAGATTTTTATCCCTAGTTCATAAGGAATGCAGACATGGGTCCTAGGCCCTAACCTAGGTGGCGACTCTGAGAATCTCTTTTCTGTGAGATTCGGATCTTCATCCCAAGTCCACAGAAAACACAGACAAACAAACACCCCCTGGCCAAAGGAAACAAAAAAGGACAACCCAACCAACAATCAACGACCAGCGGCACGCATGGCGAGCACCACCCGAGTGTGGGGAGACCGCGGTAGGGCAGCCCCCCCCCCCCCCCCCCCCCCCCGCGGCAAGATCAGGGATCCACAGTAAGATTCACCAATATCAATCACTTTTGATTGCTTTGAGAAGAATCCCACGTAAGAGGGCCCCACGTGTTTGTATGATCAGAAATGCTTTCGATTGACGACAAGGATCGGCTATGGCTCTGAAAGGCATCGAGAAGCCAGACCCACTAAAGGCACAAAAATAGAGGGCAAGTTGAGATCCTCGATTTCATATTTGTACACATTATAAAAGATATCTTATGGTTTTTCTAAAAAAGTCGATACGATATGAGTTATGATACTGTAGGCAGAATGGGAATATACACCTCTGGATGACCGAAGAACTAAAAGAGATGCTGGTATAATATGGGGTCTCCCCCTCCGGCGGGATAAAAAAAGGCAACCAGGCAATAGCAACCCCTAAAGCTTATGGGATGGTATCACGCTTCTCGTTCCCTTGTGTCATGATGGTTTACGGGCAAGTGACTCTTCCTTCACTAGCTCCCACCCAAGCAGAGCGACCGAGTGCGGGAATGGTTCCCCTTGGGGGATACTCGATCAAACGGGAGAGGAGTGGACAGGTGGGCATACCACCCATTCCGATGGGATCTTCATTACATATGTACCCTGGAGCGATGGATGAACCAGATGTTCAATGGTACTGGAGTGTCATGAATTTCGGCTGCAGTTTTGCAGGACGCCACAATGATGATTGGTATCGACACAGGGGCTGGCATGCGGAATCTTCCTAATATCCATGATGGTAAGCAAGCAAACAACGAGCAGAGCGTTAGTCTCGTTGTGTTCCACAGCTTCGCCTCGCCATTTCGCTATTTCTAGTTCTAGCGGGAATGAATGAATCGACAGAGGCTGATTCCCTTCCTTGGGTAACCCCCTGGAGCCGTTGATTCGCATTTGTCTTATTCCTATTTAGAGCAATAGATGTAGTAACTCAAACTGCTGAGTGCCGGTACTCTTGCGAGGGTAGTAGATCATCGAATCTTTCCTTGCTGGTAGCCAGTTTCATCACGAAAGATCAAACGAAGGGATGGGTATCCATATTAGGTTAGGGAGTCAACAAATCCCAGTCCTAAAGAAGAAGAAAGGGCTTGCCTTTAAAGGAAATTAGCAAGCATCACTTACTAAATGGCAGTCCAAGTATCTGATCTCTGAGTTTTCTTTCGTATCAGATTGAAATTCTGCATAACAGTTCATATCAGGTGTATCTGAGAGCGAATTGGATGAATTTTGTCAAGAGAAAACGCAGCAAGAAGCGGCCATGGCAGCTGATGTTTCGTTTATTGCACTAGCTCATACGTATTTTTGAAGCAAGCAATGGCTTGAAAGCCCCTATTAGTCAAGTGCGCTAGGTGATTACATTTTTTCAGCTGGCTTCAAAGCCCGTACTAGTAAGGCACGCAGTGAACTGTAATTGTGAAAATGTTGCAAACGAGAGAAACTACCTCGGGCTGGCATAAAGGTATGGCAACAGAAGTAGTGAGAGCCCCTACCGGTTCAACCAACTGGAAGATTGCCGATACCGATGGAATGTGCAAGAGTATACCCTCAGTCGTCGACAAAGCAAGCCTATGATTGCCAGTAAAGAACCATCTGCTTGGGGACCAAAGAGCGTAGACCAGTGGGACTTCACCATTTTGGGAAAGTAACATTACGTCTGATGCTGCTTAATAGGGCTCATTAGGTTTTAACCCGGCAGGACTTTTGTTGTTCAGCCTGGGAGGACACCTTGTACCCCAGGTCACAATTCTACAATCCTTGATTATTTTAATAAAATCTGTAATGTTTCCAAAAAATAAAAAAAAGGAATAGTTTGGATCATTGAAAAAGCGATCGACACATGCAAATTTGAGTTCTTATAAGAGCAACAATATTTTTGAAAATAACCAAGAAAATGAAATTTTTAAAAATGAAATTTTTAAAAATGAAATTTTTAAAGATCCTAAAAGATCCACAATGTTTTGGAAAATAACCAAGAAAATTCTTAAGGCCATGTCCGGCTGCTAGTAGTTTTTTTTTTTCATGATAAATCGGTGTCACCAAGTGGTGAGATAAGCGTAGGGCAGTCGAAGGGGAGAGATTTGAAAAGGCACGATTGAGTTGAGCCTAAGAAGTGGCTAAAAGTCAGGAAAAATCATCCAACTTGTAATATTCGTTTCCTGATTTTTTTGCTACTTCTAATCACTTGGAGACACTATTTTTTGTTTCTTGATATTTAGCCACTTCAACCTTATGTCCACTTGGAGACATCGATTTATCATGGAAAAAAAAAATCATAGTCCAAGCCGACCCACCTAAAATCTTTACTGAACTATGACCGGCCATCATATTAGCAAATAAACGTATTCCTGAGCTTAATGCGCGAAAACAATGAGGGATTAGCTCAAGGAGTACTAAAAAAGGTGCTAACGGCAGTGGGACAATATACCCTAAATGTAAATGTAGAGGTACACCAAATCACTTATAATGTCTCTTCACATCATGACGGCTGATAAGAGAATGGTAGATCTCGCCCAACAAAAAATCAGATAGAGAGAGACTATCTAAGGACATATGGAAGTAAAAACTGAACAGCTTGAAGCTCTTAACAACACTATCAGAGAGGATTCTTGAGAAAAATGTTTTAGCTTGAAATCCATAGATGGCTTTTGCAAGGTAGTATTTGGTCCCCTCAAAAGCTTCAATTGGAAACACCCACAGATTTACTTATACACCCATAATAGCAAAAGCCATCATCATAGGATTGAAAAATAGACATTGACAAAGGGGCTCTTATCTTTCAAACAACAAGATATAATCTAATTCACACAGGGAAACCCAAAGTTTGGCTCCCTTCACTGAATAAGAGCAAAATAATACAGCAGACAGGAAATGCTCAAAGTTGAGAGAGGCACTTGCCATTGATGAAATCCACGACTTGGGTGACTGCCTGATCAAGTGCGGCAGTTACTGCCACCAAATTCTGTAAGAACTCCTCTGCGGTTGGCTTATCACCATCAACGATATCAGTCACGGCTTTGACAAAAATTGAAGGGACCGATAAAAGATCTGCCACATACGCCACAGCAGCTCCCTGATATGAACAACACAATGTTGGTTAGAATCTCGGACCGGTGGCATTTTTTTTTTTTTTTTTAATGGTGGAAATTTTCATTAAATAAAAGGAACAACGAGATGCTCCACTCCAATAAAAGAGAACAAGGAGAGAGAACAGTACAAAAGGAGAGAAAAAGAAAATATAATGAGAAAAGTAAGAAGTCTATGAAGGGGGCATAAAATTATTAAACATCTCTAGACCCAATCTTCTAACCCCTTCCCGCGTTAATCCGTCGGACCGGTGGCAAGTTGGCAAAAGTTGATTTGTTTTTTAATTGTAAAAAAAGGAACACGTGGACGTAAACAAAGTTTTACATTCACCTAGAGTCAGTAATGGCGATGTACAGATATGGTATGGGTAGGCTATTTTACTTTTTTTTAATAGGTTCATTGAAGAAGTTCTATTTTACTTATCGCTCCTACAACAACAGTGATGGCATGACAAGTGACAGTGAGGTAGATTAGCTTCCCAACTAGGCATTTGTTCCTCTTTGGATCTGCAAATTGAACACCATTACATAATACTTTCGGACTAGTTGAATATAGAGATCCATAATTCATCTCTATATTCGACGATTGTCAAGCTTATGCCATCTTTTTTTCTTGCAACTATTATGACTAGAAAATAACAAAGTTGTCCGAGGTTTTGAGTCTGAAAATGTTGCTTAAGATTCCTTTTCGCTCCATCTACCCCAACTTTGTCGCTGCTAGAGACGATAATATAATAAGCATATACAATTAGTACAATTATACCTGATGTTCTATGCTAAACAAAGGATAAATAATCGGCATGACTTCGGCAAAATACTAGGGATTCAACTATTGCTGAACTAATCAAACTAGGCCCTAGGAGATTGTTTAGGCCCATAAATAGTTTTCTGCAACTTACATGCCATATCACACTCTACCGAAATAGTTCCCCGCAATTTACATATCATACCACACTCCCCCTGGGCAAGAGACCCTATTTGTTGCTTCATGTATACTTCCTCGTTATGTTCCCCATACTAAAAGGCATTTTTGACCTCAAGTTGAAACAATGTCCAACCACAGTGGACAATAACAAAAAGGAGAACATGATTAAGCCTTGCCATTGGAGAGAGTTTCAAAATAATCCACATTGGATGTTTGAGTATAGCCCTTGGCCCTGTTCGTTTGGGATTGTGGCAGCCGATTGTCGTAGCCTATTGTGATTATTGGACTGAAAAATACATTAATTTTAAGTCCAATAATCACAATTGGCTGCCACAATCAGCTGCCACGATCTCAAACGAACAAGGCCCTTGGCAACCAGTCTAGCCTTCAGCCTTTCAATGCAGACATCAAGGTCGTATTTGATAGAAAACACCCTCTAACAACTAACTACATCCTTTCCATTGGGTAAAGTAGAACGTGTCCAAGTATTACAGAAAAAAGGCACACATTTTTTCATCCATAGCCGCCTTCTTCCACCACAGTTGAATGAGGGCTTCCTGAAATGTGTTAGGAATGGAAACAACAGAAGGGGATAATGCAAAGCAACGATAGAAAGGAGAGAGGCAGCCAAACGAAGCAAACTGACCAATATGATATTGAGTACATGATCTTTTACCTTCATGGATAGCTACGGGAACCTGTAAGGCTATGCAAGGATTCAAGGTGGAGATAGGGTCCATAGGAAAATCTGTTTGTGCTACTTGTTTGGTAAATCTTGTATAAACAAGGAAATATTTCGTACATGGAGGAGAATCACCCAATAAAAAAGAGCATGGAACATATGGAATACGAGAATTAGTAGCACACATTAGAATATTTGAATCTAAGGAAGATCCAATATTAGAAAAAAATATGGCCAAGTGGTTTGTGCTCGAAAATTGGCCAAGTGGTTAGAAAGTTATGCCAGTTTTAGGGGACTGTGTCTGTGGGTTCCCAAAACAGTCAAAGTTAGTGAGTTCTGTTGAGAATGATCGTGTGATACACCTCACATAAGATGGGTATTTCTATCTTTTTATATATTCATATATATATATATATATATATATATATATATATATATATATATATATATATATATATATATATATTTATGCGTGAGAGGGGGATATACATCTCTCTGAACGCATTCTCCATCCCTTTTCTCGCCTATTCTCTCTTCTACTTTGATCTCCATTTAATGCAACATGGTATCAGAGCATAAGGTTGAAGATCAAAAGCATCCACCTTGAAGATTACTCCTTCACCAACCCTAACCCTAACCCTAACCAAAACCCATATCCATTCAAATCTGTCCTAACCCTAACAGTACCCTAACCCTAACCAAAAACCATATCCTATCTTGCGCATCTCCCTCTCCCTGATCATATCCATTCCAATCAACCCTAACCCTAACAGTACTCTAACCCAAACCAAAACCCAAATCCTACCTTGAGCATATCCCTAACCCTAGCTGTTCACACTACGAAACCCAAAACCCATACCTTTTCCATCCTAGACCTAGCCGACACACCTAAACCCTAAATCGCACTCCATACAACAGTTGCACATCGTATTTTCCCTTGTACCTTTTAGGTTGATTCCTTTATGACCTACATCAAGACTATTACCTCTTCCTCTTGTGTTGATGGCCCGGATGAAGATTATCATGGGTTCCCTATTGTTGGAATGCAGTTTATTTGTCATTATGATCTCTCTTTTAATGGGCCTTCTGATGGTCTTCAAGAATATAGATGGTTGCTGATTTTAGGTCGTATGTTGCTGATTTGTTGAGTGTATTTATGTCATTTAATGGTTATTGATTAATCGATTTGATCATAGATGCTGGTAACCCACTGTTGGTTGTTAATGGTGTTAGGTTGAATCGATTTGATGTTGTTTCTGTTGGTGGTTCAGTTGATGTTGTTGGTTGAGGTTGGTGGATCAGTTGATGTGGTTGGTTGATGTTGGTGGATCCGCGTGAGATAATTTAAGTTATTGTGTTGATTAGGTGAGTCGTTGGTGGATCATTGGTGTGTATTTGTGCCATTACCACTTATTGCAGTTCCTTGGTGTCGTGATTTCGTGTAGGTATTCACAACAACAATGACTACTCCCTCCACTTCATTTACTGTTTCTGGCCCATTCCCTGTCACTTCTATGACTTCCATTAAGCTTGATGGATCAAATTACCCTGCATGGAGTCAATCTGTTAAACTTTATCTTCGTGGCCAGGGCAAGTTGAGTTACATAACTTCGGATCCACCATCACCTAAGGACTCCACCAATGACAAGTGGAGCCAGGAGGATGCTCTTCTTCAGTCCCTGTTATGCCAGAGTCTGGACCCCAAGATTGCTAGTCATATGTTGTTGCTGGGGTCTTCAAAAGCTGTTTGGTTACGTGCAGAGGGTAAGCGATCTGTTTCTGAGTTCTACTCAGGAACCAACAATCTCACGGAGATTTGTGATGTTTATTCTAACCTTCTCAAGTCGAAGCGGGGCGAGCGATCTGTTTCTGAGTTCTACTCTGAGTTCATTGGTTTATGTCAGCAGCTTGACTCTTACTTGCCACCCTCTACAGATCCTGTTGTGCTGGCCAAACAGAAAGAGGAGTTACGTGTTGTTCAGTTTCTGGATGGCCTAGGAAGAGAGTTTCTTCCTATTCGACAAATGATAGTTGGTGAGGGCAGCTTACCATCTCTTGATGTGGTTTTCTCTTATGTTCAGCGAGCACTTCGAGTTGATGTTCCTGATGATTCTGTTGGTGAGCGATCTGCTCTAGTTGTTCAGTCTAGTTATAGCCACGGTACCTGTGGTGGTCGTGGTCGTGGTCGCCGTGGATCTGGTCGAGGTTTTGGTCGTGACTCAGGGGTAGACCGTGGTACTGGTGGTCGTGGATTCCGTTATTGTACACACTGTGGCATGGAGGGTCACACTGCCGATTTCTGTTATGATTTGCATCCAAAGTTACGGCCTCCACGGGCTGCACATTATGTTTCTGGGACTCCCACAGTGAGTTCAACTGTTGTCTCTTCCACGCCTGGTTCTTCTGACACACTGGTTGTTTCCTGTACAGAGTACGAGTCTCTACTGCCCCTACAGGAGAAAGGGAAACAACCCACTGACACTCTCGCGACGGAAGGTAGCAACCCATCTTGTTCTCTCCGTTGCTCCAGTTCATGGCTCATTGACTCTGGAGCCTCACATCATATGACTGGTAACAGTAGTCTTCTTAGTCCCTTTAAGCCTACTTCCACTTCTACATCAGTCACTTTGGCTAATGGGGCTAAGTGCCGTATCTCTGGTGTAGCGGACACATCTCTTAGTTCTCATTTGTCTATCTCATCTGTTTTATGTGTTCCTAGTTTCCCTTGTAATCTACATTCTGTTACTCAAATTACTCGTTGCCTTAACTGTTGTGTGAACTTCTTTCCCTCTTATTGTTCTTTTCAGGATCTTGCGACTGGGAGGAGGATTGGAACGGGCCATGAGGTAGATGGACTCTACTACTTTGACGGTGATACTCCGCCCACTGCGTTGCGCACTTTGGTTGATTCGTTCATGTGGCATTGTCGTCGTGGTCATCCCCCTCGTTTGCAGTATTCTTCAGTTGTGTCTAGTCCTGTTAGTCAGTTTCATTGTGAGTCCTGTTAGTATGGAAAACACCATCGTGTTTCCTTTCAGTCATGTTCAGTTAGTCGTGTCTCGAGTCCATTTGAGTTGGTGCATTCTGATATTTGGGGTCCATGTAGAACTCCTTCTATATTTGGATATCGATATGTTATTGTATTTGTGGATGATTATTCAAGGATGTCATGGTTATATACTTATATAGTTATATGTAATAAAAGATCGCTCAGAAGTTTTTTCTGTCTATCGTTCTTTTTATGCTGAGATTACTAACCAGTACTCCTATTCTCTTAAATGCTTGCGTACTGACAATGCATGTGAATATTTCTCTGTTAATAATGGATTTCAAGAGTTTCTATCTAGTCGTGGCATCATTCATCAGTCATCCTGTGCTCATACCTCTCAGCAAAATGGTGTTGCAGAGATGAAACTTAGGTATCTTGTAGACATGGCTAGGACTCTCCTTTATCAGATGCGTGTCCCAAAGTCATATTGGGCTTATGCCATTCTCACATCGTGCTTCTTGGTCAATCGTCTTCCATCATCAGTTCTCCATAATCGTTCACCATTTTTAGTTTTACATCCATCAGGGAATCCCTTTCCATTACTTCCGAGAGTATTTGGTTGCACATGCTTTGTTGATGATCTTACTCCTGGACTCGATAAGTTGGATCCCCTTGCTATCAAATGTGTTTTCTTAGGCTATTCTCGTACTCAGAAGGGCTATAGATGTTATAGTCCTCAACTTCGTCATGTCTATGTGTCCGTCGATGTTTCGTTCTTTGAGGATACCCCTTATTTTACTGAGTCTGTTCCTATAGCAGTTCCTATTTCTCAGGTTTCGCTGCCATTGCCCATTCCAGTTCCGTCTTTGTCACATGTGGAACAATCGAAGCCACTGCAGGTTTATTCTCGACGTTGTCAGCAGTCTTTACTGCCTTCATGTCCAGACAACACCTCATGCCCTCCAGCTCCCCCACAGCTTGCAGGACTCCCCACTGCTCCAGAGGTAATTGTTTCTCCTGATGAGGCTCCTATTTCATCTCGTACACGTTCTCGTTCTACACATCATCCCATTTCTGAAGTGGTTTCTTATGCTCATCTGTCACCTTCTTATAGTTCATTTCTATCATCTGTGTCCTCTGTTTTTGTTCCTCATTCTGTGGTAGATGTTAAGGCTCATCCAAGTTGGCGAGCAGCAATGGATGCAGAGATAGGTGCTATGGAGGCAAATCATACATGGCAGTTGGTCCCTCTTCCTCCAGGGCCCAGGTAGTAGGCTGTGAGTGAGTGTTTACAGTAAAATACCTACCAGATGAGACAGTAGAAAGATTGAAGGCTCGATTAGTTGCAAAGGGAGTATACACAGACTTATGACATTGATTACACGGAAACTTTTTCACCTGTGGCAAAAATCCCTTCAGTACGTGTTTTGATATCCCTTGCAGTGAACATGTCATGGCCTCTCTATCAGCTAGATGTCAAGAATGCCTTCCTGCATGGTGATTTGCAGGAAGAGGTATATATGGAGCAACCTCCTGGATATGTTGTTTAGGGGGAGATGAAGCATGCACTCTGCAAGTTAGAGAAGGCAATATATGGTCTTAAGCAATCCCCTCGTGCCTGGTTGGAAGATTCAGTGAGGCAGTGATACGATTTGGAATGAAACAATGTGTCGAAGACCATTCAGTGTTCAGCTCTCAGGGTAAAGATGGTAGGATCTTCCTAATTGTGTATGTTGATGATATCATAATTACAGGGAGTGACAGTGCAGCTATACAGAGACTGAAGGATTTTCTTCAGAAAGGATTCTATACCAAAGACCTTAGTCATCTACGATACTTTCTAGAGATAGAGGTAGCACATTCACGTAGAGGACTATTTTTATCACAAAGAAAGTACGCATTGGATATATTGGAAGAGACTAGTCTTCTAGGAGCAAAGTCAGCTAAGACACCCATGGACCCAAATATTAAGCTTTCACCTGATCAGGGGGAGTCACTAGAGGATCCAGGCAAATATAAACGTTTAGTTGGGAAGTTGATTTACCTCACGGTCACACGTCCAGATATTTCTTATGCAGTTAGCGTGGTTAGTCAGTATATGAGTGCACCACAGACACCCCACTGGTCGGCAGTTATCTAGATAGTGAAATATCTGAAGACAACTCCTGGTAAAGGTCTCCTCTCCAGAAAACATAGTCACATGAGGATTGAGGGATATTCAGATGCAGATTGGGCAGGATCTCCTGCATATAGGAGGTCTACAAATGGCTATTGTACTTTTGTTGGAGGCAACTTGGTGTCTTGGAAAAGCAAGAAACAAGAGGTATCAAGGTCAAGTGCAGAGTCAGAGTATAGAGCCATGGCATATACAAGCTGTGAGTTGATCTAGTTGAGGTCATTTATGTCAGAGATTGGTTTGCCCTACTTGTCACCTGCTTCGCTCCACTATGACAACAAGTCCGCCATGAATCCAGTGTTTCATGAGAGGACAAAACACATAGAGGTGGATTGTCATTTTATTCGTCATAGGATTCAAAAAGGGGAGTGTTGAGAATGATCGTGTGATGCACCTCACATAGGAGGGGTATTTCTGTCTTTTTATATATTCATATATATAAATATATATTTATGCGTGAAAGGGGGATATACATCTCTCTGAATGCATTCTCCATCCCTTTTCTCACCTATTCTCTCTTCTACTTTGATCTCTATTTAATGCAACAAGTTCCAATGCAATTAATGTTATGTAAGTCCCTAAGTTAGCTAGTGGAGAAGGTTGAACGAATTCTCTTTGGTTTTCTTTTATTTAAAGGGTTGGAAACCATCTTTTGAGGGGATTTTGCATGTTGATAAACTTATGTAATTGATGGAATATCAATTGGGTTGAGCATTGCTCCCATTTTGGTTCTTCTTCTCTTATAGTGTTCTTGAGTTCTAATTTCTTCTTCTTTCCCTCTTAAGCGTCCGCATTAGAATGCAGGAAGTTTATTGTATGATACCAAAACAAAACAATGAGATATCCTTTTGCATGTACATTATTTGATAGTACAGTACAAATATTATTCCAATATATACCTTATTTCTTTATGTAAAGGTTTGAACGCATGGACAAATTCAATACGTTCATTACCTAAAAACACCCAAGTTATCCGTGAGAAATCAACCACGAATATAATAAAATACTAAATCCCAAACAAATTAGACACAAGACAAGGACCTCAAACATAAAAACGGACTAATGAGAAAAGTACTAGACTCATTTTCTCAACAAGAGGATGAAAAAGAGATTGGTGGTGCTTTCCATGTTGCACGACTCACTCAAGAACAGAAATGGGGCAGGGAGAAGGAACCATATGCTGCAATGTTACCAAGGATGGATGCCCAAGACGAGAGTGCCATAGTAGAGATGAAAGCAGAAGACTGGATGAGTGAAGCGACCCATCTAGTTAGCTCAATCAATTACATTCATGCCCTCCACCAATCTTCTTCTTTGATTGTAAATACTGAAAGATACAATGAGTTGGAAAGATGATTACAGAACACTTAAAAGAATGAGTTGACTAACTGAAAGGAAGTTAAGAGGAAATTTTGGAATATATAAAACGAAGGAAAGAGAAATTTTGACTCTTCCGCCATGATTTTTTTCCTTGTATTCTCTTGCTCCAGATGTACTTTGACCACCTCGGTCTTCATCTTTTTTTGTTTTAATTCCATTGGCTATCATTTTAAAAAAAAAAAAAAGGAAAGAGAAAGAGAAAGGGAGGTAGCAAGATGGATCACTCCTTACCCAAAGTCTCTAGAATGAACACATCAACTACTGTAATGCAAGTACTAGATGCCGAATTAAAAACAAAGAAGAGAAAATACTACACTCATCAATTATGTGTGAGGAAGTCCCAAAATCAATGACCCATGAAGAAGAGGGTTGAGAAACTGAAAATGCAAATGTGCCTGCGAGCAAGAGTGACAGCATGCGTAGTGGAAGAAGGAAGTTGGAGAATTTTCTCGTACTCTTCTCGTGAAAGAACAATACCACTGTCCTCAGAGGTAGGCTATGTTGCATTATCAGTGGATTCTGAGTAATCTCCAACCGGTATTGGTTCCTGGCTAGCCCGCTCTGGTTTTCCAACACTTATCCACAATAAGATTTATTCACCAACAATGAACACATCTTCGAATACCTCTCCCTCTACCGCGGCCTCCCCCTGAATCTCAGTCCTTGCCGCGACCAGCATAGTCACACCCATAGCAATAATTAGTAGATACCAAAGCTGAAGATTCACTTGTTGTGGCATAATCCAATGAGGAAGATTGGTAAGTCACTCCAATATCTTGTAGGCGTGAATACACACTATGCATAGATAGAATGGTGTCACTGGCCAGAAGTAGTCATTTTACTGAGCGATAATTAGAATTCAGCCTAGACAAGAATTTAGCTAATTGGAACTCTTCAAGTTGCTTCCTTATAGCTCCAAGTTGGTAGAAAGAGGCAGATATATGTTGAGCTCTTCCCATATGCCATTAAGAGTACTACAATACTCACTCAAGGATTTTTTACCATGTTTCAGCATAAGAATATCTTCGTATAGTTGATAGATCCTGAAAATATTTTTATCTTGAAAATATTGCTCTTCTAAAGCCTCCCACACATACTTAGCAGTGCTACAAATAATAACCATAAAACTAATGGACGGATCCATACTATCGAATAGTCATGTCATAGTCAGATTGTTATCCTTCATTCATTCATCATAGTCTTAGGCCGTAGGAGGAGGATCAGATGTTAAAAATTTTAGCTACCCTTACCACGAATACAGATCAGTAAAGATTGAGCCAACACCAAATGATTTTGTCTGGTCCATTTAATAGAAGAGATTTGTTGGCCTACCAAGTCACCAAACTATTTAACACCAGATTTGGTATCTGCAGCGCTACCCATAACTGAGTAACCAAGATGATCTGAATCCAGATGTGATTGTGATCCCAAGAAGAAATAGTAACAGGTCAGATCACACGAATAGATCTTATGCGCAGAACAACATCCAGATTGGATATATACAGAAGGCATTTCAAATCTCAGAGATGCAGTCAAACCAGGAAATAAACGACGAGAACACCTTCCAGGAATAACACCAGAACTGACCCACACAAACATGCCACGATCAGTAAAAGACAACCACCAGTATGGAGGTTGTTGTCTTCCAAAGAGAAAGTGCAACATTTAATTCCAAACGGAACAAGTACAACAACTGACCATTGTGGACGTTGCACAGTAAAAAAGAGGGAATTTTGGGGTGTGCTCAGATCAGATCTGAAAATGAAACAGATCAGATCTGGTTTGAAGGAGAGAATGGGAAAGGAGAGAAAATAAATAAATAATCAGATGAAGTTGAAGTGGGACTGGTGTAGGGACTGTTCTGAAATGAAAATGGAGTTGCACTATCAGGACGGCATGTTTAAAATTTAGGAATGTAGCAGTTCAATGAGGGTCTGTAATCAAAGAGTTTAATGGATCAAACAATTGGATTTATTAGGGACTGGTCTGGGTAATAGGAGCAGGAATAGAAGGGTTCTTCAATCAATAACAGTGCAAGAAAGGGTTTGGATCGAGGGGTTTGAGGTATTGATCAATGACTGTTCGCAATAAAAGAGAAAAATGGGACATGGCTGTCGGCAGGATGTAGAGGTAGAGGACTAACAGAAAAAAGTACAGGCTAATGGAAGATATGGAGAGACCTCAGAAATGACTTTATTAGGTAACAAAAAAGGGGGACAAGATGTCCCACTATTACAGATCAATTCCCACCACCAAAGGATCCACCGATAACATAAAAATAGAGAAGACCAAGATCAAGAGGGGGAGTCAGAAGGATAGGGATGAATAATCCGGGGTTCTACAAGCCGAGCTCCTTCCTTGGCCAATGCATCCGTGGCAGAATTAGCTGATCGAAGCCTATGAGCTAACTGGGTTTGCAAAACCCGAATCAGGTCTCTAATTGCATCAATTGTTTGGTATAGGCGCCATGGTCCACCACTGCGGCTTGCCGCCCACGCAATAATGTTGGTCGAATCTCCCTCAACCATCAGGAGACCCATGCTGTTCGACAAAGACCATCGCAACCCGAAGAGTAAACTCTTAGCTTCGGCCTTGTTCACGTCGCATATGCCAGCGGGACCCGCATATGACATAAATACATAATAATTCGACCCTCTGAGTCACAGATTACCCCTCCAAATCCCGCAATGCCGGGTTTCCCAAGGAACAACCATCAAAATTCAACTTGAGCAACCCGAAAGGCAGAGAACAACCATCATGACAAGATTCCAGTTTCGCAAATGGTTTCCATGGAATACAGTAAACCCTTTTTTGCCTGAGTCCATGTGATCAATAGAGTTTTTACCTTCAGGGTGATGTGCTGCCACGTCCTCGAGTGGTTTTCAAAGATTCGATTGTTGCACACAATCCAAGTCTTCCAAGCCAAACAAATGGAATCGCCGACCATAGAGGTTGTCCCAGACACCCCGAGTACGCCCCTTTCCAATCCAAAATGATAGTGGAAATTCTTCTCTGGAATACCCATGACATACCAAACGTTCTTATTATTGACATCCAGATATTATGAGCATATGGGCACTGGATAAAAAGGCGGTCAACGGTTTCCTCTGCCTTGTGGCATAAAACGCACCAACTCGCAAATTGAGAACCTCTCCGCTTGAGCTTATCACAAGTATTGATTCCATTCAAAGTGATAGTCCAAATGAGAGCCGCAATTCTAGACGAAGCCACGGAGTTCCATAACCGTGCCCTTCTAGAGGGAGGAAGGTTATCTTCATTCATCTTTTTAAAAAAGGAGCGGACGGAAAACCCCCCTTCCGCGTCGGGAGTCCAGATCCATTCGTCCTCATGATTAGGGGATAAATATATATTTGAGAGCATGGCCATCAACCTACTGAAAGAAGTAATTTCCTCGTCCTTCAAATCCCTCCGCATTCGAATGTCCCAGATCAGATTTGCAAATCCATTCCCACAGAGAGTATACTCCACGATTGACGCCTCGGGGTTCGACGCGACCCTTAATAGCTTGGGGTAATCTTCCACGAGTGCGCGATCACCGCACTATAAATCTTTCCAAAATCTTACCGTGTTGCCAACTCTCACCTTAAATCTAATGGACTCCAAAAAGTTATCCTTTGCAGACCAAATCGATCTCCAAACTCTAGAACCCTTCCCCGCCGGCGAGCCGTTGCAATCCCAATCCCCCCAGTTACACCCGTATGTAGCCTTTATTAACTGTTGCCATAAGGCCTGCTTTTCCACACCAAACCTCCATAACCATTTGCCCAACAATGCTCTATTTCTCAATCGGATTTTGCCGATACCCAGGCCCCCCAACCTTCGAGCTTTGCATACCTTTTCCCACTTCAATAGATGTCTCAACCTCTTACCTTGATCCTTACCTTCTCACAAGAAGTCCCGTTGGATTTTTTCGATTCTCTGTGCAACTTTCGCCGGGATTTTGAATAGAGACATGAAATATACCAGCAAATTACTTAGGGACGTCTGTATGAGGGTAATCCTACCACCAAACGATAGATATTGTTTTTTCCAAGAGCCCAGTTTCCACTCAATCCGTTCGACGACAGAGTCCCACAACGATGCCTTCGGTACACCAAACCCCAACGGTAAGCCAAAATATTTGATTGGTAGTTGTACACTCATGCATCCCATGACCCTTGCGTACCCCGATATACGACTATATTCACAATTGATGCCCGCCACCACACTTTTGGAGAAGTTGATCTTCAATCCGGATATTAATTCAAACCACCAGAATATGCGCATGCAGTTATGGATCGGATCCGAACTATCCTCCAATAAAAAATAATATCATCCGTAAATTTTATTTTATTTTTTTAAATTGACAGATATATATTAAATTCATACGAAGATTACATAGTGGAGGGACAAGGAGTCCCTTAGTAAATACATCGTATGATGACCTAAGAGATAATTCCAGATCCCTGGAAGAACAAAAATCCAAAAACTTTTCCCATTCACGGGTGCCGCCGCTTCCAATTTCCGTTTTCAATGATAAGGTAAAAACTTCACTTCAAGCCCTTTCCCATCCAAATGTCGCTTCAAGCAGCTATGCTTTGTTAAAAAAACGCCTTTTCCCACTAATTCCACCTCTTACAGTAAGGAGACCCTCCTAAACCCAATAATCCTTTCAACTTAGCACTAATAATAATACTAAGATAGTCAGAGAAACTATTAACGCTCCCAAACCCCGAGAAGCAGCCTTACACCCAGCTTCCATCGGGCCAGAAGCAAGGGGGTTTCAAAAGCACCGAATCACCCCAGGGCGACACATGCCCTGGAGATAGATTGGGAAGTATTCAGATTATTAGGATCAAGGAAACAACTCCCAATATAGCTCTCTGAACCTCCAAGACCGGCTCTCTGCTACCACAAAGAGCAGGAAACAAAATCTCGAGACTTGAGAATCATGCTAGAAGGGCGCGCTCCGGTGACCCCTTTTTTGAGAATGCCCAGGGTCTTCTTTGGCTTTGGTTTCTGACCATCAGGACCTTTAGATTTAAATTGTCTAATTCGCTTTGATTCTTGATCAGAAAAAATCTCATCTGCCCGCACGCCCCATTTGGTGCTAATCAGATCCCGCTAATACAGATCCCAAGAGATTATCATCAATCCTTGAGGAATCCATAACCTTTGGAGCCTTGGGACCACCGCCCTTTTTCTTTGACGGGGATTTGAAATTTGAATTTGAATGGTAGGATCCCAAGGACCCAACGGTCTTCCTGCAGAGATTCCTCCACTCAGTCGATAACCCATTTCCCACCGTTGGGATCACCGGCGGCCTTCTACCATGAGATTGGCCCACAAGTGGGTCAGCCACTAGAGCCAGAATCGGCGGTATCAACGGACTCATCGGGTTCGAACTTGTCACTTTATGGGAGGCAGTGTTATACGAAACCGATTGGGGCTCATTCCTTTCTAAGGATTGGGGTATTTCAATTCCAATGGTGAAACAATCACCCAGTATCTGAATCTGTACAGAAGGGTGAGATAACTTCCATCTAGGGGTCAGGAATTTAGCCGACACAAAGCTCATACAATGATCAAGACTTCCTTTCATCCTTACTTCCAAAACCTGGCCAAAACTTTTTCCTAAAGCTTCCACCGTAGAAGTAGCCCAAGCATGTAACGGAATTCCGAAAAAATTAACCCAAATTTCTTCCACTCCCTGCGCAAAGTTCTTATGCCAAGCAGAAAGAGATAGCAGTTAACTTCCAAAATGCCTCAAGGCCTTTTGCCAAAACCCTGGCAACCAAATCCGTGGAATCAAACATGAAAAGAACTTCATCCTTTGCTAGAACACAGGGTTTGGTGAGAGAAGGGATGTTCTAAAAGCTTTTAGCCTATTTCCAAAGTTCATCCAAGGTCCCATTGCTGTCCCTTCTCCTACCAATCAGACGCACCTTTAAAATGTCAATTCGCATTCCATCTCCTTCCCTGAAATGGATAAAGTCGAGGTCCCTTCCTCAACAGATGTCAGGATCTCCCCGGAATCAGGTCACCACTTACTCTCATCCTCAACAGTAGTCGAAGGCTTCTGTGGCCGGTAGACAGGAGTCAATACTTAAAGATGAGCAATTATTTGTTTGCTTTGGTGGCGCCACTGGCATTGATTCCGCCATCTAAAGTTAAGGTCGTCACAGGTTGAGCAAAGCCAATCCCCAGGCCACCCCTCCGATGTTGCCCATTTAGCTGTCTTCCCCATTCTCAAAGAATTGTAGTTTGACATTTTATTTCCCTTTGCCTTCTCATAGACTGGCATCTTCCTTGCAGTTGAGACCTAAGAGAGCTGCCCCAGAAATTTGGTACCAGAGCACGGATGCAAGCGCTAAATTTTCTTCTCCGATTGAGATCTATATGGTGCCTCTCCGATACAAGCCCTAAATTACCTCAATCTTGTTCTCCAACAAGGGAATCTTCCACATGCTCCTCTCCTTCTTGTTGCAATATGAAAGCATACTTTAAGAAGATGTGATATCGAATCTGCATTACGGCACCGTTTCAATCCCTTGATATAGCCTCTCTGCTCGGCTCTAGATATAAGAAGGCTTAAAGCCTCAACTACCAAGCTAAAGAGATATGGGGACAGGGGATCCCCCTGTCTCAATCTGCGGGAAATCTGGAAGAATCCTGCAGGGGATCCATTAATCAGGATGGAGAAAGATGCCAAGGACACACACCCTCTCATCCATCTGCGCCAACGATCTCCGAATCCCATCCGCAATAGGACATAATCGAGAAAGTCCCACTCGACATGATCATAGGCCTTCTCCAAGTCCACCCGAACAATTACGCCACCTTTTCCCGCCCTTTTAATTGAGTCCAATACTTCATTTGCATTGAGTACCCCATCGAGGATCTGTCGGTTATTGACGAAAGCCCCCTGAAACTTCGATACAATTTCCCCCATGACAGTGGATAATCACCTAGCCAACACCTTTGCCAGTAGCTTGTACATACCGTGGATTAGACTGATTGGTCTAAAATCCTTAATTTCTACCACCCCTTCAGATTTCGGAATTAAGGTGATGAAAGTGGTATTTGCATCCTTGTTGATGATCGCTCTCTCGTGGAATTCTTTGATGAAGGCCACCACCTCAGGTTTATCGTTTCCCAGTGCTGACTGTAGAAAGCAATTGGAAATCCGTCAGGCCTGGTGCTTTCTCCTTTTGAAGAGACTTAAGGGCCTCTTCGATTTCGTCGATTGAGATATCACGTTCCATCCAGTCCCTTCTATCCGCAGATAGTGATTTGAAATGTAAACCGCTGATTTTAGGCCTCCAATACCGCGATTTCATGTAAAGTCTCTGATAATGTTCAACAGTAACCTCCTTTAATGCGATTCAGATCCTCCACCTGAAGGCAATTTGTCTAATTAATTCTCCTCTTTGCCCTTGCCATCCAGTGGAAGAATTTGGTGTTATTCTCCACTTCTTCAAGCCACACAACCCGAGACTTCAGCCTCCAGCTGACCTCCTCTCCGTACAATTTCCACAAATTCAGTTTTCAACTCTACCCTTTTTTGTTGCTCCTCATTCAGCACATGCTCCTCTTCCCTTCTTTCCAATTCGTCCAGCATGGACAGAATCTCCACCTTTTTACGCTCCTTATTTTCTCTGTCCACTCTACCCCATTCTCGAATTCTTTCTTTCAACAATTTTAATTTTCTGCTTAGAATAAATCCCTTCCACCCTGTAATATGATTTTCATTCCACCATGTAGCAATCTTTGAGTTGAAGTTGGGTCTTCACAACATGCCATGTCAAATTTGAACAGTTTTGGTCCACCAGAGAAATCCGATAACTACAACATAATCGGATTATGATCCGATATTGGTCTCGGCAAGGCCCACTGTGAGATCAGAGGAAATATTTCATCCCATTCCCTTGAAATTAAAACTCGATCCAACTTACTCATTATCAGCCGGTCCTAATTGTTGACCCAGGTAAATTTTGCGCCTTCAAGTGGAAGATCTATCAATTTATTCTCCAATATAAAGTTTGAGAGATTACGCATACTCGTCGTAATTCTCCCAGGTGGGTTCTTCTCCTCCGGAAATCAAATAGTATTAAAGTCTCCGCCAACAATCCATGGCCCGTTCCAGCGATCACAAATCCCCTGAAGTTCCGGCCATAGTGATCTTCTTTCTCTTGTTCTAGCCGACCTGTACACAACCGTCAGCATCCCTCCAGAGTTCTTCGCTCTATGAATCAAGCAAACGGATACCGTATGCTCCCCCACGATAGTTTCCACCAATTCGAAAGAGCTTTCTCTCCAAATAATTATAATGCCACCGGCGGACCCCCCACTGCTTTCGCCACTCACTGCCTATTGGATCTACCCCACACACAGTTGATGAGTGCCTCAGATACCCCCATTATCTTGGATTCCACGATCGCCATTACATCTGGATGTCTAGTCCTGCCAAAATCTTTCAACGCCAAACGTTTCTGTTCAAACCCCACCCCCCTAATGTTCCAGAATATTAACTTCATCGGAAACAATTGGATTGTTCACCCCCTTGATTGCTCTTCTCAACGCAGCTGCATCAGCTCCCGCCCCCCTTTGCCCGTCCCTTTTCGAGATGTGGGGTTGTGGATTCCCCTTCAACAATCTCCTCGACCAATTTTCTAGTTCTGGGTGCAACTTCCTCATAATCTACCCCCAGATCCTTTCCCATCTTCTCCATAATGATTACTTCCTCTTCGTTGTTTGTTTCACATTTGTATTCATCTGTCACCGGCAGATGATCTTCAGAGCATGTCTCTCTTCTTTCCATACAAGCATTTATATTTTCCTGAAGGTCCCTTTCGAGAGAGTCTTCCGCCGAAGAGGTCATAGATTTGCCATCCTTCTCCCCAGAGTTATTGATGATCTCGATCCCGCGCATAGCCCTTTCATCTACACCACAAGTATCTTCCGCCTCCGGTATTGTAGGATTACCGTCCTTCTCCCCAGGGTTGCATTTGTTCTCGATCTCCTGATTAGCCCCCCACATCTTCACGATCATGCTGTCCCGGCAAGAACGGGGAATTCTCCCCCGAAACATCACAATCTCCCAAGTTCCCTGTTTCCCCATCGATCACCAACCCACCCCCCCCCCCCCCCCCCCCCCCCCTCCTCTCTCCTCTCCCCAGACTTTCCTTCTCCACCAGTTTCACCCAATTTGACATCCCCGATTTCCATGATTCCATCTTCGGATTCATGGCTGCATCCTCATCTATCCCCAGTTTTGGACGGACCTTTTTCCATTTCAGCTCGAGATACTCCCGCTGGATCTCCTCTCTACCAAGATCAAGATCATCATCCGACCGCACCGTCTCTTTACCCATGGGATCGTTATTTGAGGCAGCAATCATCGCCCTTTTGACCAGTTGATTGATCTCCAATTTGAGATATCGGAGTAACCCAGGATTGATTCCCTCCGAGGCCCTTCGTCATCTTTTAGCCGGACTCGGGAAACGAACGGTTCTCCGGTTTAGATAGAAATTTTTCTTCGATTTCACAGCATTCAATTTGGTATTTTTTTCACCCATTTTCCCAAAACCATTCGATACGTGTCTCTTTGCATGACAGACTGGGTCTCCAATATCGGCCTCACCTTCTCCAAATGGCAGTCTCTTACCGAGATGTGACTGGCACCATGGCTACCTTCAGCCACGTTCAAATCACCCTTTTCCCACTCTCTACAGCTGTAGCCCGGCATGACACCCTTAATTTTCGATTGTATTTCTGCCATGTGTCCTTTAGCAGCCTTATCAACTGCTGAGATTTGTCTTCCAACCCTATCCCCTCCTTCCGAGATGAGGACACCAGTCCCCCTTTGCATGTACGAGTGAGGCCACCTGTGCTTCTTATCTATCCCCCAGCAACCTGTGGTTAAGGTCCGGTTAGCCTCCTGTTCCTTGTCTTCTTGAGCATGCTCCACGCGGCAGAGATTATCCAACTTGCAAGTGATCCTATCCCCATCCTTTCCAGTTTTATTTTTAACAAAACATACAACTTCCCGCCCATGGGTCCAATTTGAATGGATGGTCCTGATTTCGTCACATTCAGATTCCATCTCACCGTTGATCACCCCCTTACCTTTACGTGCTTTTTCGGCTATCCAATGAGCATCGACCACTCCCTTGAGATTTTCGTGCGGAAAGACCTTTTTGTCCCTATCTTCTCCAATCGAATTTTTGACACCGATACTCGGTTTTCCGGCATCACACCATTTGCCATTTTCACCCCAGTTTCAGTAGCTTCCACGCCTCCATTGAACGGATACGTCTCTCTTAAACCGGTGAACTCGTCGGCAACAATCTTCAAGTCATCCCCAAGCTCCCCAGCTACTTCAATCGAAAAAAGTCTATTCTCAACCTTCAATCTTACCACCAATCGGAAGAAGGCCCACTCGCACATGAACACCTTGGCTCTTGCATATTCGAGGCTTTGGGGATTTACCACCATCCAGTCTAATTTCCATGACCGTGCCAAAAACCCCATCCAAGGCATTTATAATAGCAAATGTCCAGGCATGCAACGGGACCCCGCAGAATCGAATTCAGATTGCCTTGCCCCTGTTTTATGTGACGGATGCCATGGGCTTAATGATAATAGATGTTCACCAAAGACATTGGCTCCCCTCGCTAATATCGCATTAGCCTGCTTCTCCTGCTGAAAACCAAACAGGACTTCATTTTTGCTGATGATATGCAGTTCAGGTAATTGTGGTATTCCGCAGAACCTTCTCGTCCATTCCCATAATGTTGCTAGCTCCCAATTCGGTTTTTTAACACGCCCAATAAGACAACTTCTGAGCAATTTCGTTCGGTGCAAAACCTAGGCCTGGAGATGTGAACAGTAACCGGATTTCCTTCTCCCATGGTCCATATGTGGGCAGCCTCCGGTATCGACTTCGCTAATTTGGTTCCCTTGTCCGTAAGAGCGCCATTATTCACCTCCGGTCTTGATGGCGTCTTCTCTTAAAGTTATGGTATCCACATCTTTTACATATCCAATCCCCCGGGAGAAACTCGATACTGCTGGCTCTTCCCCCATTTGCGTTGGTATTCTCCTTCTTCAACTCTCGCCTTCCCCCTATACGGGTATCAGTATTCCTTCCACTCTTTCCCCCCATCTCAGTCCGAGTGATGATTCTCCTACAACATCCTCTGTTGATTTCCAGAGAATCCAAAGCCTCCTTACTAGTATATCCTCCATATCTCAAATCCGAGTAAATACCTTTTAATCTGCCTATCTTATACCCCCAGTCACAAACATCTTCATCTACTTCTTCCCCCAGACATAGCACATCTCCAGAGTCATCTTTCTCTACTTTCGCTTTCTCTGTGTCCAAAACTTCTGTTACAACAGCCGCCGGTGTTTGCTCTCTCTCGCTATGTTGACGCCAACGATCCCCCACTTTTCTACGATACTCAGAGCAAAGGATCTTGAAGGGCTTGGGCCCTTTATGCCGAATAATAAGAAGAGGAAACTAGAAGGCTTGGACCCTTGATGCCGAATAATAAGAAGAGGAAACTAGAAGGGCTTGGGCCCTCGAAACCAGGAAAGAACTAACTGGCCGGAGAGCTTATCTCGCCGGAGAGCTTATCTCTTATAGTAGTTATTAGCATGGAAACCAGTACCTTTCTTGATCTGATCTGGAAAGTAGCAACCTGTTTCAGAGTTTCTCTTGACTGATGCTCAGATGGAAGTGTCTTTGTTTCATACCTGCTCTAAATGGATGATGGGATGGAAGGCCCTTTGTTTACCATGTCATATCAGACCTAGCACAGAGGTTCAACGAAAAAGATGGAGAGACAGAGAGGTCGACATTGCGAGAGAGAGAGAGAGAGAGAGAGAGAGAGAGAGAGAGAGAGAGAGAGAGAGAGAGGCAACTTAGTCGACCCAATTAGGAAGACACACATACACACAAATATAATGACTAAAACGCACGCACGAACGCACACGCACACTCATATATATTCTTACTATGTTTGTAAAAGACTAAAATACCCTCTTGGGTACTTAACCCGATACAATACATCACACTTTGACAAGCATTTTTTGGGTGTTTTTCATTGTGTGAAGCTAGAAAATTAACATGAATGGGCCATCAAACCTAGGATCTCGCATATAAGAAAGAGAGATGAGAGGGAGAGAGAAGGGGACCTTTCTTATATGATACCCAAATACTTGTGTAAGCCCAACATATCGTATTTGACACAACACAATACATTACTGATACTCGCACCAGATCCTTCATTGATACTTATGTTGGTTGAAATAACTACTATGTTTCAAACATATGCACCTCTTTGAATTAACTATGATGCTTATAGCCTGTTAGTGCCACATTTTGCAATTGTTATATTAAATTTAGGGAAATGATATCAGCGCTCAAATGTTTGATAAACATGCGCTCCCATGTTTATTGTTTAGTGTTTAAAGGGCTTGTAAGAGCTTTTTGAGAACCGTAATATTCCTCTGACAGCTCTTTAAAGACTACACGACAAACATGGGAGCGCATGTTTCTCAAAACATTGGAGCGCTGAAATCATTTCCTTAAATTTATAAATAATTTCATATTCTATGTAAAATCTAGTTAAGTTCTTTGGGATTTAATTTATACATGTCTTGTATCTCATCTCAAGCTATAGAACACCCGAATCCATAGCCTTATCCTAAACTTTGGAAAATGTCAGGTAGGAAATCCAATCCAGGATATCTATGTCAATATCCATATCGGTATCAGGTATCATAGGGTTTCTTTGCTATTGTCTCTTCCCTACTGAGACTTAGGATTTACCCGATTTCCCTTCGTCTACAACTTTATCTTTATCTTTATCTTGGATCCATTGTTTTGCTGTATTGTTTCTTCTTCTTTTGGTAGTACTTTGCATAAATTAAGAACAAGTCCATCCCTAAATGAAAGTTCAAGAACAGATCAGGCATAGGTTTTCACATTCATATAGAGAACTATGTTTTGGTGAATCCAGGGTTTGTTTATCTCTTTCTAAAACCAAATATTTGAGCCTTTTTCTTATTAGTGAATTTATGATCCAGCAAATAAAAACAACCCAAGGCATTGTAGTCTCTATGGGCAGGGTAAC
Source organism: Tasmannia lanceolata (assembly GCF_043159265.1). Taxonomy (NCBI): domain Eukaryota; kingdom Viridiplantae; phylum Streptophyta; class Magnoliopsida; order Canellales; family Winteraceae; genus Tasmannia; species Tasmannia lanceolata. The sequence goes on along the minus strand of NW_027518688.1, from coordinate 13,494,675 downwards.
TAGATGAGGCATGTAGGTTTCCTACAACAACAGTAGAGGCCGCATTTCAACAAATAGAAACCAAAAACATGCCCATTTGTTTCCATGAGTAAGGGGACAAGAGGGTTGCATTTTCTCTCCCTCAGCAGTTGTGGCAGCATTTTTCTTTATTTTGATATTTACACCATAATAAAGGTAAGAGAAATTAAAATATTTTACCTCCATATCTTTGATTGTAGCATCATTTGCCACAATTGATGCTTCATCATGTGGTGACATATCTAAAGAATCGCCAGTAGACAATTTGCCCACCTGTACCATGGATATAAATATTAAGAAAGATGCTCATCACTGAGAAAATTCTTGGAAGTAAACTAGCTAATTTACAAAAAGGTGGACATTGGTTCACCATAAAAAAAATGGTTCAACATAAAAAATAAAAAAAACACAATCATGAAGATGCAATTTGCTGAGGGAACTAGAACTTCATGGTAACAATTATACCATCATTTAAACCAGCCTATCCTCGTGAGGATTACTCCAAGTTCAAGATGAACGAAAATTGCTTCCTGTAATGAAAAGGCATTCCATATTTGTAATAGCTTTCACAAGCATCTTATTTTTTGCTAGATCTTTGAACGGATATTTTACACTGTACCAAATGAACTATTTGAAATTAAAGTCCTCCAATATAATCATTCATATGCAAGCTTGCAAACCAAACTTGAGAACATTTTTTTATGACATAGGGTATCCCTACCCATTTAGGTCAGGACCTAAGTTATAAATTCCGTTTCATTCGCCGTTTCGTTTTGGCGACCGGAACGGAACGTTTCGGTGTTTCGTACGTTTCGGTCTGCGTTTCATTCGAAACTTTTCGTTCTGCTACGATGAGGGAAATATTTTTTAATAGTTAAGAATACGAAAAAAATCCAAAAAATAGAAATTGTTAGAAAAATATAAGAAACAATTAAATGAACCAAATATGTAAAAAAGACATCTTTATTAATTAAAAAACAAAGTTTGAAGTGTGTCGTTGAAGCTTAGGGTGGAGAATAGTAAGTAGGAAAGTGTAGTAGTGGAAGTTGTAAGAGAAGGTGAAGGAGAAGTTGGTGGGGAAAAAATGGTTAGAGGAGTATATATAGAGGTGTAAGGGCTGTTGGATGCAAAAAGACGTAAAATACCCTTCCAACGGCTATAAACGGTCATAAAGGGTCATAAAATGAGGGCAAAAGGATTAAAAAGCAATCCCAACAGTTATAATGGCATTTCCGTAATTTTTTTGAAAAGTTTGCGCATTTTCAGTCAATTCCGGGCGAAACAGAGCATTCCGCCTCCGGAATTCCGGTCGGCACCCATTCCGGCCGGAACGGAATGAAATTGATAAGTTAGGTCAGGACTAATCAATACAGATGCACACAATCACCCATAAGCCACGTGCATCGTATAAGCCCGAGGGGATTCGAAACGCGCCTATGGGGAGCAAACCCACGACGCTATTCGACGTGCCAACCTTGTACGGGTTAACCAAAATTGTGAACATAACAGGATGATTACAATAACCATTCGCATGCATGCACACAAACCCTCGGGGACCATATGTATATGGAAGGACACACATATTATCTCTCTCTCTCTCTCTAAATATATATATAGAGAGAGAGAAAGAGAGAGAGGGGTGCTAATATCAACCTTGTGTAGGATTTTGTCCAAAAAAACAATGCTTCTAGTGAACTTTGTGATGAGGAACTAGAGACCCCTGTGATACCAGAGCTCCCAAAGGATTCAGAACGAAGAACGAAGCAGAAGTCGCAGCAGCCAGCAGGGACAGGACTTTAAGGCTACCAGTAAATCAAGAGGTCCCACCTCGAGCCGGGGAGGAGGATAGATGGGAAACAGTCCGTTCAAGAAGAGGAAGGAGGTCAGACAACATGGCGGGCAGCTGAGGCTTGGTGACTAGAAGTGTTCCAGGAGCGCTCCCGTGAACTTCAGAAGAAGGGTGAAGTGCTAGGACTAGGAGGGGTCAAAAGATCTTAGTAGCAGCACGAGATCCTTGGGAGAAGGCAACAGAAGAAACTTGTGAGTGGGAGGAAGAAAAACCCCAAGCCCGAAAGGGGCTGTCCCCGATGTAGCTCCAACAACGATGGAAACAGAGGTTGCGGAGTATGAAGTGAATGAACAGATTGTAGGAGACTGATCGATGCTATCCCTCTCCAGTCAATTCCGGATGCAAAAAGACTCATATGGGGCAAGGTAGCATCCATGGTTTGAAATTTCGGACGAAATTTGAGATTTCAGCCAGGGCCGACATCGAAAGTACATGAAGCCAAAATTTTCGTAAATTTTCCGAAATTTCCACCGAAATCCAAGATTTGCACCACAATTTTAATATTTCCACCGAAATTTCAGCCGAAATCTTGTAAAATGTTGAAATTGTTTTCTGAAATTTTACATGATTTTGGCTGAAACCAAAAAAATTTGTGGCCGAAGCCGACACCGAAACCGACATTTAAAACCTTGGTAGCAGCCAGATGGTTCAGAAAGATAAACCTATTCACTACTTGGTTAGGTAAACGTAGAAGTAGAACCAATGCTCTCTGCAGGGAAATACCCATCTACCAATTGGAGTATTCAAAGTGCTCATTATACCCTTGCTAGAAGAGAATGCAAAAGACCTGAAGAATTTCTGGACGTCGAAAATGGGTTCCCCATTTGATAAATGCATTTGTGGTATAAAAAGTTGTCGAACTTAACGGTTCCATCTTGGTGGGAGATAACCAGAGTCCCAACATGGTGTGAAGAAAACCTCAGAATAATTGGATGAAGAGTTGGGAAGGTATTAGCAACAGAACCATCATGCCAAGAGGGTCTAATCCTCTGCTCACGTCGGGGACGATTAGGTTTTCGGTAACTGTGGACAAGAATCTCCATTGGGTGAAAGTAAAAAAAGATAAACAACCCAATGAAAGGGATTAGGGAAGGAAGTAGAAGGGAAGAGGATTTAAGGGGATTGAGTTCTAATAATCTGTCACCCGAAAGCTCGCAAGGCGACCAGTGAAGGTTGCGGTCAGGAAGAGAAAGCTTCTCGGCTAAACCAAACTCTCAGGCGTCCATGGAAGCAGCAGCGCAGGTTAGCCGTCGAAGGTACCAGGAGATATTTGAATCCATCCCGCTATGGTGTTCCTCTGCACAATAAAACGTACAGAGCCACATGGAGGGAACACCTCCTTCTAGTTGCTGCTAGGGGAGATGGTGGTGGAACCAAGGTGGCAACTCCCTGCCCAAGAAAGCTCTGAAGAGGTGGATGATGGGAGCATGGTTTTAAATTTCGGCCGAAATCCGAAATTTCGGATTTCGGCTTGGGGACCGAAATTTAAAACCGAAACCGAAATTTTAATATTTATACTGAAACTGAAATTGCCACCAAAAACAAAATTTCGGTTGAGGCCGAAAGTGATACCAAAATTCAAACCTTGAATGGGAGCAGGTCACCGGCATTTGAGGGAGCCAGAAACGAGGTCCGGGTACCCAAGAGAGAGGGATTGAGAGGTGGCAAATGATGACTGGAGTCCAGATGAAACCGCATCGGTCAAAGCAGAGGTCGCATATTGTTTTGGAACCAGCCCTGTCCTAGTGGAGGATATGTGGAATGCATGGATAGGCAGTTCGGCGATAGACCGAAGCCTCTTTGGAATTGTTTTGGGCATGGAATCGATGGGCCCCGTGCTAGCAGGGACATGGCTAAATGGGTTATGCGCTGGGATCCAAAGTGGGTGGCTCATGGCTGAGTCAACTCCAATAAACTCACACCAAATCTGAGTCAACTCAGTCATCACAGATTAATTTCTTTCTCTCTAGATCGCGCTACAGACGTATCACAGCTAAGAAGCCAAATCATTCGGATGTCATCTGTATCTGACGTGTCCATCGGCATTCTGGACAGATTATTTTCAGCTTGGATAACAGAGGTCGAAGAAAATCTCTGCATCAATGGAATCCCCACCCAGTAGCGTGAGGGAGATCATTGAAGCGATTGTGCTACCCGAACTCGGCCCTGCAATTTTTTGGAGAATGATGAGCGCGTGGGTTGGTCAAATGTAAGAGGATGAGGCCATTCCGGCAACTTGGCAAATGTAAGACTGGGATCTGCAGGAGTTTCCTGTAAATCATATCATGGAGACTAGCAAGGTCCTGGGTGTAGCTTATGGAGGGCTATAAGAGAACTTAAGGAGATTGTTGCATTAGGCTGAGGAAAGGGAGCTACAGAAGAGACATTAGTCATAGGCATGGTTTTAAATTTCGACCGAAATCCGAATTTCGGATTTTGATGAGGACTGAAACGAAAAGGTACCGAAACTGAAATTCCCGAAATTTACAAAATTTCGGAAATTTCATTCGAGATTTCTATAATTTTGGGAATTTCATCGAAATTTCTATTAAAATAATAATTTTTTATTGCGTTAACTAATTTCAATCGAAATTTTGTCCATAAAATCCGGGATTTTGTGCGTCAATACCAAATTTCGCCCGAAATTTCGGGATTTTGGCTGAAATTTCGGTTTCGAATAACTCCGAAATTTTAGCCGAAACCGAAATTTAAAACCAGGGTCAGAGGTGCCGAGACTAGAGGCCTCGAGGAGAATAAAAGGGAGATGGTGCAGCTCCAATCATTTGTGAATTACAAAGGGACATCTAATAGCAAACCGAGAGGCATGAGCAGAGGTAGGATAGGAAAAATTCCAAAGTCCGAACAGGGGCCCTCACACCATGGTGTTGCTTCATGAAGATCCTCTCTTGGAACGTGAGAGGGCTGGGATCCCTCGAGGAAAAGGCCCAACAGAAGCAACTGGTGTTAAAATAAAAACTAGAGGCACTATGGATCCAGGAGACAAAAATGGAGTGCACAAATCGGGCGACAATTAAAGAGGGGCAAATCAAGCTGGGACTTTCTAACTATTGATGCAGTTGGACTAGCAGGTGGCGTACTCGCCACTTGAGAATCGACGTTATTTGAAATAATTGGCAATTTTACTGGGGGATTCACTATATCCATAGTGCTTAAGAGGTCACAAGACCAAACCGTACGGACTTCCATAGGCGTCTATGATCCAATTCAGAGAGAAGATCACAAACTACTAAGGGAAGAGCTAGATGTAGTCAGAAACTAATGGGCCAACCCGTGGTGCATTGGGAGGGGGGATTTTAATGAGATTAGATGGTTCAAACTTCAAAGAGAGGGCAGGCCACAAGAGAATTAATCGGGGGATGATGGCCTTCTCTGCTTTCATTGGAATCTACGAACTCATAGAACTCCCATTGAGTAGGGTGGGATTCACCTGGGCAAGGAGCTCAAGTAGAAACAAAATTTATCAATTCCTTATTTGCCATCAATGGCTAGATCACCTTCCTGATATATGCCAGTCAGTGCTAACTCATTGTATCTTATCATTGTCCACTCAACCCGAGACTGGAGTAGTGGGACCATATCCCTTTTAGGTTTGAATTTGCTTGGTTGGAAGAGCCCAAGATGGGGATAGAACGGACGGTAACAAGGACCAAAACAGTGAGGATCCTCATGCAAGAGGTGCTCTGGAGAAGGGGGTATAATAGTCTCCGCTGGGAGAACCCCCCAGTGGATAATTTATTGGGTAAGAATACTTGAAGTTGCGGCATCAATCTTGATCGACTGGCCGGATCATTCCTAGAAGCTGTGAGTGTGGGTATTCTGCCCAGGAGGCGTTTCATCGCTCAGATTATTTAACACTTGTTGTCAAAGGTCTTTGATCTTGCTGGGTCAAGGAATTAGCCATTTTGGATCTCATTGGTCTTCTTCCTATTCCCATTTTAGATCCCGGGGGAGTCTAGAGGACAGGATTGCTTCTTTGAGGAGATTTGAAGTTGGACCTAAAGCCAAACGGACTTTACAATCTAAAAATCCTGCCCCCTTGCACCTAAGCGATATCGTCAAGAGGTGTTCGTATTGTAGCTATAAAAGCTTCGGCAAGCGAACCTCATGCAAGAGGTGCTTTGGACTAAAGGAGAAAATTGCAGTGGCAAAGGTCTGGAATCCAAAGATTTGGAAACCCCATCGTCCGGAGAACAAAGATGATTTTCCGGTGATATTGATGCCATCGAATCTGGTGGAGGACCGCAAGAGGATTCTTAACTGTTGACTTGTTGTCATCTTGAAGAACAGCGCAAGACCACTGGAGGAGGTATGGAACTGGGCTAAGTATTGTTGGGCCCTTCTGCAGCTTAAGAAAAAGTTCTCCATCGACCCATCGGCCATTTTGTTTTGCTTCGAATCTGAATCTCAAGCTGCATCCATCTTGAATGGTGGAGGAGAAATCCTGGGTGAGTATCTTTTATCTCTTCATCCCTGGCACCCTGCTTTTAATGCGGGAGCCAGGGTTATTAGATTTAGATTCTATGATATCCCTCTACATGCCTGGTCTATTTCTACTGTGGACGCCCTAGGTCAGCAACTTAGTTAGGTTTTGGAAGTTCAGCTTTCGGGTAACCACGACCACTGTTTAGCTTTTGCATCTGCCAAGGTTCTTACATCACAGTGGAATTCCTTTCCCCCTTTTATCAACATCATGGTAGATTTATGCACATATCTCGTGGGAGTGAAGGCAGTAGACGAGTACAAAATTAGCAAAGAATGCCCAACGGTAAGAGAATTTAGGGCCAAAGAACATTGTGTCTCGCATGAGGGGTCAGTATGTCTTGATCCCGGTGAAAAGTCGCCGGAGGAAAACATTTCCCAGGAAAAAGGAGGAATTCCTAAGGAATCTCTCAGGGACAAAATGGTCAATGGCAGGGAGCCGTTAGAAGGGCCCCCAAAGTGTTTCGAATTTGAAAAGCTGTCCTGGAGTGCTCTGAGCAAAAAGATATCCTTGCGTGGAAAGTCGAGTTGGTGTGGAAAACTGGCAAATCAAGCATTAAAGTGCAAGGCGCTCGGCCCTAAGGGGAAGCCTTTTCCAAAAGAGAATGCTGACAACATTGATTCGCAGTCGGTGACAAGTCGGCGGAAGTCAGGACTCTCAGTTTAAAAAATATACTTAATAATGGGAAGAAAAAGAAAAAAGGAAAATTGAGGAATCTAAAGAGTTGGAGGGTACAAAACCGAGGAAATAGCTGTAATCTTCCTTGGCAGAACAAGCGTCCTTGTGATGGAAAGAGAGGTGACACGCATCTAGTCTCGCAGCTCGAGGCGAAAGTACTGGCCACTAGAGGCGGTCTCTCCTTTAAAAGAAAGCTCCAAGTTCTTTTCTGTAAAGAGGAAAGCCAGAGGAAAAAACCTGCATCTGAAATATACAACTCAAAGGAAGGCTGTGATATCCCATCTAGTCACGACATGTCAGAGGAAGGAGGATGCTCAAGTTCAAAATGGAAGGGTGAGGAAGATTTTCCATCCATAGAAGACGATCTAAAACTGCTGAAGGAACTAGAATATGATGAGAGATTGGCTTCTGAAGAATCTCCCACGCCAAGAGAAATCTCAATGAGATTCTGGAAAAGACAATGGAACCAATTTAAAAAGGACACGAGTGATAATGCAAAAGAGTTTTTCAGGATCACCGGAAAAAAAACTGTCAAGGAATTATTTTTTCCTCTCTATAAACTCTCCCATTTCAAGGAAGCTTTGGCTGAGGAAAGGCGGGTTCGCCGTCTCCGCTGGGAAGAGGAGAAAGTGGCAGGGATAAAGCAGTTGGTAGTGAGTTTGGATCAGGGCTCCATCAACTCTTTAGATTTGAAGGACCTAGAAAATAGCTGATTGATTGGAGAATTTTTGGTAAAGGGAGAAGAAAACAAAGGTAAAGCTGTGGAAGAGTTTTCAAGGGTAGCTACGGAAGAAGGGATCGTTTCTGAAGAGCCTGATGAATTGATGTCAATAGATGATGTTTTGGGGGTAGGGTTTGGGGATGGCAATGGGGCAAAGAATTTTTTGGTGGTGTTAGCTGAAAGAGACTTAAAGGAGAAAAGGGAGAAAGAGAAGGAAAAAGTAAAAGAGAAGCTTGAGGCCTTGCCTTCTGAAATCTAAAGGGTAGGTTGTTTTGGTGTAATTAGCTGTTGTGTAGGTTTTGGTGTTTGACCTTTCTTTTGGGTTTAGTCCTCCTTCTTAGTTGTTGCTTTAGTAGTGTATGCCCCTCCTTCGTGGAGATTTGGGTTTGAAAAAGTTTTTCGGTTTTTAGGAATCATCCTAGAAATCGAGTGTCGTCTTGGAAAGCTAGGCACTGGTAGAGTGCAATCACTATGGTTGTTATGGCTTTTAAAAGGTTCTTTTTTGTGATCTTCATCTTGTTGTGGTTTGCTATGTAGAGCATGGGTTTCTGGCAGTTAGACTCAACATGGTTTGCGATTGGTAGAATGCTAATGCTACATCCAAATGCCCAAGTATGCCTGAGGAACTTTGTTCTTCACTGCTTAGGGAGCTTTTCCCTGGATTCTTTCTCCTATGTTTGAGTCCGTAAAATCGAAAGGTGTGTAAAAGTCTCAATCTAGTTGCCTGATTAAATTCAGGTTTCTTTATCCTTTTCGCCGCATTTTTTAGGTAGTATTTGGGTTTGTGCTATCTTGGTTTAAGCTGGTGGGCAAGATTCCGTCATTTCTTGGTCAAATGTGGCCTAAAAGTATTTCAAGTGTTCGGTGACCGGTAGACTTCATTCTTGCTGAGAGGAACAACTTTGGGAGTCTTAAGGAATTATTTGGGCATTGGAGTGGTTACATTTTGCTGAAAGGAGAATCATTGTAATGCTTAAAGAAGATACTTCTTTCTGTAGTTCTTTTTTTACTGCCCCTTTGGGCTTATCCTGGTTTCTCTTGTCTTGTAATTGCAAGCTGGGACTTCTTGTCCCCAATGTAATTGTTTGATATGAATAGAATTGTCATCTTTCAAAACAAAACATAAAAAAAAGAGCCCAAGATGGAGGAGACACAGGGTGGATGTGGAATGAATCGTCTTTCTCGGTTCTGCTAGAATAAGCATAAATATACACTTATATACCATCACACAAGCAAGACAATCATCCACAATAGTTTAAAACCTCAAACACCAAGTGACATGCAGTGTCGCTCATGTCTGATAATTTAATATATACCAAATTTCAATTCATATAAATAGCGTTGGACTCAAAATTTTACAAAAGAGGCATAATAGTAAAACCCCTTATTAAAGTAAGAAGAGAGAGAAAAGGGTTGGTTACGCACCACGTTATTCCCTAAAGTAAAAGGATAAATATAAAGTTAAAGAAAAAGAAAAAGAAAACAAAAAAGGAACCCACGACTAAAGAAAAAGAAATCCCTAAATTATAGGGAATAAATAAACTCTCGCGAAGGAAAGAGTGAGTCGTCCACTTTTCAAAAGGAAGAAGTTACGTAACTCCCCACAAAAGGGGAAGTGGAGATTGTAAAGATAAGGGGTGAGGTGGCAATTGCCAACCACTTCAAGAGAATTCTATAAATAGAGGAAAGATCCTTTGCAAAGGGATCAGATCTTCGAGGAGGAAAAGCTACGCGAAAGGAGAAACAGAAGAAAAAGAAAAGAGAAAGGTGAGAAAAGATTCGGGCTAACAGTTTCTTTTTTTTTTCTTCTTTCTGTCTTTTGCAGATTTTCTCAGGGGAAGAAGACATTTCTCTTTCATGAGAAGGATGAAAAAAATTCCTTTAGAATCTCTTCCAGAGACTTTCTGAAGTTCCCTTTAGGATCTCTTCCCAGAGACTCCCTAAAGGGAGAAAACCTTTCTCTTCCGGAAGAAAGATGATAAAGACAGCTGTTTCCCCCAAAAGATAAAAATGGTGGTTTCCCCAAAAGAAAGATCTATCTCCTTCGGAGAAAAAAGGAAATCCCTTTAGAATCTCTTTCCAGAGACTTTCGGAAGTTCCCTTTCGGATCTCTTCCCAGAGACTCTCTAAAAGGAGAAGACCTTTCTCTTCCAGGAGAAAGATGATAAAGACGGCAATTTCCCCCTAAAAGATAAAGACGGCGATCCTTCGAGAAGAAGAAGAAAATCCCTTTAGAATCTCTGGAAAGAGATTCTCTAAAGGTCCCTTTAGATTCTCTTCCCAGAGACTCTCTAAAGGGAGAAGACCTTTCTCCACTAGGAGTAAGATGATGAAGATGACGGCTCCCCAAAGGGAAGATAGAAGAAAGTTTTGGAAGATGAAGAAAGTCCCCAGTACAAAGAAATTCCATCATAAAGAAACTGTTAACAAAAATCAGATCTTTCTGAAGTATAATTAATTAAAAGTTGTATTTAGATAGGGAACCTCTTGATGTATAATCATAGGTATTTTCTTTCTTCAAGAAATGTAATTAACGACCAATAAAGCCGGAAGTGTACGATCCCTGCCAAAATTAATAAAACCTCTTCTCGCAAGAGGGAAATTTGATCCCTATGTGTGTGATTCTCTTTTTCATGCTTGTGAAATTTGTTGTGAACAACAGGCACCACATGCAATTCATATAAATATAACTATATAATGCATATTGATATAGTATACCGCTATTACATTTACGATTTTGGCTTATGCATTTTGGTCGTTTTCCTCATGCACTTTATCCACCACCAAGTTTCCAACTCACAACCTGCTGAGCATAAGGAGATGAAAAAACCAGTGGTGCCCCTATGGGCCCTTGCCAAGTGTCTTCAATACCCCTTAACTTTCCAGTTCGCCCATGCCATGCTCCCATCCCCGGGCCTAGTGGCCCTCTACGCACCACAGCACACGCGTATGCCTATCATAGGAAGCCTACCGATTTCCCTGTGTCAGTATCCTGATTCTTCAATACAATGTCAAAGGTAAGCACGGAGTCATATTTTAGTTCGCCTAAATAAAAATCAAACAAAATGTCCTCAGGACTCTGAGTCACATGGCCTAAACTGTTCCAAAATAAATGTAAAGATGATGCTTGGAATTCTAAATCCTTGAGCTTTCTTCTCAGTTTTCCTCTTTCTTTTTTTCCCATCTCTTTTTTTTCCCCACATGTATCGACCATCTCAGTCCTTCTTAATGAAATTTTATATTGGCTACCCTTCAAAAAAAATGAGAATTCTAAATGATGCAAAAATCAATACTAAGTGCATCTTGAGTATGGCTTGCAAGTTACTCCTCTCACACATGATAAGAAATATAACAAAACTTTTTCATCCTCAACAAAGTAAAACAAATTTGCAGACACATTGAACATTCAGAGTATTACAAAATTTGCATGGAGTAGGCTTTGACCAGCTAATCTGGAGCAGGAATCCTCTTTCCTAAAAGACCACAGAAAGCATACAGCTTATGTTTTCCAGACTTCTCATGATTATCCTTCCAAACACGTATTTTCTTTGATAGAAGTGGCAGATTTCAGTATGTATACTATGTCAGATTCCAATCAGTAATCACCAGGATGCTCTTTGAGCAACGAAGAGGAGTTACTTTTTCTTTTTTTTTTGATTTTTTTTTTTGAAGATTAAGAGAACTAGAGGAGTTATTTAACTAACAATTTTGGTTCTACCAATTTTTTCAAAAACATAAGGAGATCATTTGAAATAGAACAAAGGATGACACAAATAAGAGAGCAAGTGCATTAGACATAACTGGGCAGAGTTTACCAACAGAGTGAGTTGTTATTCCAAAAATGTAAGCATCAAGAAAGATGGAAAAGAAGCACATATCTGAGATAAACTTTCAGCACAAGGTGGGGTAATTGATCTTAATAATGACCTTCAGGTTAAGTTCCTTCAAAAGATTTGGCGTAGAGAAGGTCTTCCGAGCTCCAATTCCATATTGATCAAAAACCTGAAGAAGATATAGGAAGCATATGAAGAAATATTGTAAACACAAAGAAATTTTCAAAATATTATATTCACTGAGAAATTTTCACACTTGTTGATTAACTCACCATAAAACATAAAGTTCATAAATCAGCATTCCTGTCTATAATAATTCCATAAGTGTCTAGAATAAATAAATCTTTTTATCCAATAGTCTTATCATGATGGAAAGATGAAGCTTTGAAACCTTTGCTCATATCAAGAAAAATGAGAACAGAAAATGAAAATATAGGGTAACCGTGTTACCCAGGGAGTTTTTATATTGACTGGCAGAGTTTATCCTTCCTACTTCCACATCAGCATTAGTGCTGTCTTGTGCACTCTCCTCCCCAAGGTTGGTGATGTGTGGAGGGAAGAGAAGATTTCATAATAAAAAATGGCTACTGATTTTGGCACTACCATGTTTTGATAATTGCACAAACTCAGCTTATCTTTTATTATTATTTTTTCGAATAGCCTTATCTTTATTATTTAAAAAGCTGTCAAAGGTTATTATTACAGTTCCCAAAAAGCTAAAAAGCTAATTCTGATTAAGGCTACGCCTTTCCATCTTATTCTACTTCTATTTTAGACCTTCTCGGTCTGCTTTTATAAATAAAATCTTTTCGCCATTCAAAAAAAAATATTTAAAATCTCATTTTTTTTCATCAGTATACTTATGCATACATGCGTGACTAAATAAGATTTCGATTTTATCAGTTTACATGTATGCGAATATGGGCCATCAGATAAATCTGAAATTTTTAGCCGGCATATATATATATATATATATAAAGTTGGAAATTCCATGCGTATACCTTAGAATAAGATTTAATTGCGAACTGGTGGAAACTTAGTTGGTGACTATTCACTTTCAGGCCAATTACCTCTCGCTTTCATTTAGAGGCCCCTTCATGCTTCTCTCATGTATCAGGTTTGAATTATGGTATGTGATAGCTTCCTGGACTTGTACTTGTAAATAATGTAGAGTTAGTTCACGTAATATCTGTTTTTTATTGAATATGAAGAATGATAGCACGAACAGGACTCGGGTACAGGCAATAAAATTTGTTGTGTCAGGGAAAGAACTACCAATGAGGATGATAATAGTAACCAAGGAAGAAGGATTCTTCCCTGGGAGTGGGGAACCGCGATTCCCCGGTTCGCGAATCCGAAACGGAAATCTTCTTGAATCCCCAAAAACTGGGAAACCCGGTTCGGATTCGCCGGAAACCCGATTCCCACTTTTGGGAATCACGGTTTATGATTCCCCGGAAACGTAATTCCCACTTTTGAGAACCGCTGTTTAATGTTATGTGAAACGCAATTTTCCAGCGATTCCCCAACGATTCCTCGGAGATTTCTTGGTGATTCCCAACTCCCCAACGATTTCCGGCGACTTCACGATTCCCGCTTCTGACCATTCCGGGAGCCTTCGATTTCCGCTCTGGCAACCTTGATAGTAACAAGAATCAATGCATATAAAGAGCAAAATTCTCTAAAAGCAACAACATAAGGAACCATAGCGAACATCAAAAAATGGCCAACTTAAGTTAATGAAAAATCCTAAGTCTCTGTTCACTTGTTTTCCAGGGAAAGGAAAAGAAAAGGATTCCCGAGAAACTGCTTGCCCATCTTTTTTCACTTGTTTTCGCGGGAAAGCAAATCTCATCAAAATGGTAGGAAATGGTTTCTCACACTTGTGAGAAAAGTAATGCAGATATTAGGATTTATTTCCACATTATTTAGTTTCTAGTATTTTTATTTCCATGTTATTAGTTTCTAGGATTTTATTTTCCATGTTATTTTTAAGAATTCTTATTTTAGTAGGTTTCTATCTTTTAGGATGTTTATTTGCCTATATATAGGCCTCTTTAGAGCTTATTTTGTAACTTTTGATGATTAATAAAGATTGATTGGCTTCTCCCGAAAGGTTTCTTCTCCTCCCTCTAATTTCGTCTCTTCTTTTCTCTCTTCGTCTATTCTCTTCTCTCAATAAATTCGTCTCTTCTTCGGGTTATTTTCATCTTCTTCCCCTATTCTTCTATTTCTCTCTCCTTTCGTCTATTTCTCTCCCCTTTCTTCTATTTCCCTTCGCGGTGCTGCATCAATTTGGCATCAAAGATCTAAGACTCAAAAACATTTGGCCTTCGAAGATCGAGCCTCAATCTCAGAAATTCAGGTTCGTTGTAAACCCTTTTTTTTATTATTATTTTCAGCCAAGATTCTCACCCAAAATCAGTCCCTACTAACCGATCCTAACCCATCCATGGTCTATCTCCTTACTCCCGTCCCTTCTCTGTTTTCACAAAACTACACCACTTCATCTTTCATTCATGAACCCCATCTAATCAGTCCCAAGAAAACCCAGAAATAACCAGTACCCGAGCCTCTGAAGATTGTGAGAAACAATAGACATTGTGTATCTTGCGGATTATTCTTCTGCTTGTTGGTGGATCGAGCCATCGCATAGTGGTTTCCACAAATATTGCAGCACCAATGTATTGGATTGGTACTGGATTGCATATCTGAAGATTTTAGGCTCTGGTAGAAGCCATAAAGCAGCCCAGTTACGTATTGAATTGGTATTCTTTTTTGAAGTGGGTGATATCACCAAAGCCTTAAACTGGTTAGGTAGCCTGCAGGCCATATGAGTCCATGGATGGTAGGGACCACCAGTTCACTTGTTGAAGTAGCCTTCATCAAACCATATATATCTGTTTGGAAGTGCAGTTACGTAAGAAAGGCAAAGGGTGAAATAACGTACACAGAAAGTTAGAAAGTTACTTTTTTCTTGCAGAAGATAAAGTAGCAGATATGGCAAAGTATGTATAAAGTTACTTTATCTTTTCCTTTTTATTTGGGTAAGTTAACAATACAGGGGAAGAGTTTCATTGTGTACGTGTGACTACAAAAAAAAGAAAGGGAGGCTTCCCATGTGGGTCCCAGCAATAAGTTACCATTCTTTATGAGAGAAGAATAGATAGGTTGCTCTACTTGTCATTTAGAAAGTGGGAGTACCAACAGTAACTTGCCTTGCAAGTTACCATCTCCACCACTAAAGAAGGAAAGTAAAAAGAGGCTATTTTCCAGCCCAAGTTTGTCACGTGAGTGAAAGTGAAAAAAAGAAACAGGGCCTATTATTACCACCCCTTCTTCCCCTAGGCACCCCACTTACAATATTTGTGCACTAATTAATTCCCCCCTGTTTTACCCGAGGCACCTCCCCCTCTCCAAAAAAAAAAAGGACAAAAAAAAAAACAGAAATAGATTGTACTTTTTTTCCTCTCTCATCTCTCTACAGTTCTCTCCCTACCCATCGCATTCTGTCCACACCCGAGCCATTTCTGCTCAAAATTGGCCCTCAACCTCAACACGAAAGTTGTTCGTGACAACTTTTAGAGCGCATCCAGCCTATTTTCAGCAGCGGACAGCAGTCTTCAACACAGTTTCAGGAGCCATCTCAGCCGTTGATCGAGCCTCTTCTTCCGATCATTAGCTTTCAGTCATCCGATTTGAGATCCGAGACAAGCGTTGTGTTCCTTTCGACATGCCAAACAAATCAGACGGTTGATTTCAATTTTCGAGGCCGATCCCAATGGCTCCGCCCTATATTCCATATTTTGATGGGTACGACGATCAATATTTCCAAGACCGCACTCCCTATAGTTATTATGAGACTGTATGTCTACGGTGGATCAATGCTTTGGATGGATATCATGAGTACTACGGCTATGATCACCAAGCGACCATTTACCGAGCCAGAGAAACTGTACGACGACAAGCCGAGAGGTTATGGATAAATCGAATCACAGACCGTCATTGCAGTTCTTATTTCCGTCGATGGAAGGATGTTCGTGATGAGTTTATGGGTATGTTCGCAATAAGGGCATATCGGTATGAAAAACCATTGATGCGTGAAGCAGCTGCTCGACGAGAAGAAGCTGCTCGACTTGCACAAGAAGCTGAATTTCAGGCAACCTTGGAAAGGATAGCGCGTAACTTGCATGAGAGTAAATTGTTATGCGAACAAGATGCTGAAGTCTTCGCTCGCTTTGAACGGAACATCGCAGCCCATCATACATGAGAGGCCGAAATTTGCTAACACTATTGGCAAGCCAGACATAGATGATGCTATTGGTCCGACAGATGATCTTGTGGATGAGACCATTATAGTTGTTAAGCCTATGATTATGTCAGATACTGAGTCAGAGATGTCAGATATAGAGCCAGAGAGTCCAGTGATTGTTGAGGCAGACATCGACGAACATGATAATTCGGATATTTCCCCAGCACCACTTGCCGACCATGATGATTCAAATATTTCCCCAGCACCAGTTGCCGAGCATCTGGAGAGACAGCTTACCACTTCAACAGTCGAGGCAGATATTGTGGCGCCTGATGTGATACCAGTAGATGATGACCTTCTTGAGGCTAGTTATGGATTGGTACTGCCCATTGATGTTATGCTGATCCCACCGATCCAGGAGGAGTTCGTTGCCATTTTTCCCACTACATTACTTGTCAGGAGAGGTTTGCGCATTTATGGTTCTACATGGGCGATCTCTTCCCTCTCACTCCGTCGGCATTTCAGACACTTCTCCCAGTTGTTACGAGCATTACACATCATAAGTGTTGTCGAAAGATTACGACTCATGCTGCTTGAGTGGGTCATCTACGTATTTGATACGGGCAGATTAGAACTCGAGGGCGAGTTCTTTTCAAGCGGGGGAGAATGATGCAGATATTAGGATTTATTTCCGCATTATTTAGTTTCTAGTCTTTTTATTTCCATGTTATTAGTTTCTAAGATTTTATTTTCCGTGTTATTTTTAGGAATTCTTATTTTAGTAGGCTTTCTATCTTTTAGGTTGTTTATTTGCCTATATATAGGCCTCTTTAGAGCTTATTTTGTAACTTTTGATGATTAATAAAGATTAATTGGCTTCTCCCAAAAGGTTTCTTCTCCTCCCTCTAATTTGGTCTCTTCTTCTCTCTTCGTCTATTCTCTTCTCTCCCTAAATTCGTCTCTTCTTCGGGTTATTTCCGTCTCTTTTTCCCCTATTCTTCTATTTCTCTCTCCTTTCGTCTATTTCTCTCCCCTTTCTTCTATTTCCCTTCACGGCGCTGCATCAAAAAGACTTTTCCACGTCATTTGTGGGATTTTCCATCTCATTTTTTACATTTTCCACCTAATCCTGTTAGTTTCTCAGGAAAACAAGTGAACACCACTATTTTAGCTTTCTTGGGAAAAAATAGGTGTTTTCCCGAGATTTGATTTCCCGAGAACGCAAGTGAACTGAGCCTAAGGGAATTGTTCGCAACAAATTGCACATGCATGAAAAGACTCAAAAGCATAAAATCGTTCACACGAGTTTCATTTTCACTACATGCCGAGTGATAAGCACATAGTTTAAAATTTCCACTGAAATAGAAACTAAATGACCTAAATGTTTCTATTTCCATCGCTACTAAAACACATACCGAAAATGAAACACATAGCGAAACCAAAACCGTAAGTATATGAATACTTGGGTAATTTTTTTTTTTAATTCAGTTATGATTTTTAACATATATTTGCATAAAAGATCAAATCAAACTTACAGACTAGAACCCACAAACTTCATTTACTAGGGATTGGGCATGCCACAAAAAGTAATAATTGAAATATTTTACATGATGTACAATAATTTTAGTAAGAATAGCGTAAGAAGCAAATTTTCATTAGAGAACATATTTTCATCTAGCGACAACAGATCAAATCAAGATAAATTCCAAGCTGAGATATGTTCTTCTCAGAAATCATCAATTTGTTGCCATAATTAGTTGCCTAAAAGCACTATTGCTGCATCAACATAGTTGGAGTACCAATAACTGACATATGTTGGGCCATTGAGATTTAGGAAAACTCACAGGTATAGGTATCCTTCTATCATGAAAAGCAACATCAGAAGCCAGGAACACATCCCCAATACAAGCTCCTTTCGCCTGAAAAAAGAAAACAAGAATCGAATCATTGGTCTGCATCACAAAATGTTTTTGCTTGCATTAAATAAACTATTAAGGGAAAAAGTTATTATTGATTGAGCAAACAAAACAAACAGCTCTGATACTAAGATTCTACAAACAAATGAAAAAAATAGTTCAGGAAGTACCTGAGAAACATAAACATACCTTAAAGCCACCAGCAGTGCCTGCATTTATAATAAGGTCTGGCTTTAATGCTTGGATAGAGGCATAGGTCACAAGAGATGCCGAAATTGTGCCTACACTATCAACTCCTGGGGAAAAGCAATATTCCAATAGTGGATAAGTGAAATAGAATCTTTATAAAAATAAAAAACTTGAATGGGGAAGAATCTTTACAAATTAGTAAGATGATTGTTAAGAGATTTTGTTCATATGAAAAAAAGGAGCATATGCTTACTGCTGGAGGGAATCAATAAAGACACACCTATTAAATATGGTCAGAGAACTAATTGCCGCAAATTATAGGGAAGATGTGTTAAATAGGTCAGTTCATGCTATTACTTATAAGCAATGGCATGAAAATAATGGTACCTGAGTCCTTTATACTCTGATTCTTTATACTCATTCGTGCCATAATGAACATAGGGACTGGTGTAGTTTCGGAACCAAGGACATCTAGCAATTGATCTTTGACCGATCCAAGTAATTTCCATCTTACACAATCCAAAAATAGATAGTTTGAAGGAACAAGAAAATGAAGCCTATGCAAGGCACAAGGTGAAAGGAAGCTTGCATTCGACAAGATGAAAATAGAAGTAATGAAAAAGAACAATGCTGAAAAGTTATGCAATTCAATACCCTTCTAGAGAAACAAGAACAACACAGGAAGAAGAAACGTCCGCTCCAAGCCCAGCTCCAAGATTGATATTCATTGACTACCCAAGCAATGGGGAAGACGGGCTTTATATATTAGCCCTTAAAACTGTCCAGATTATTTTCAACAGACAAACAGAACTAATTGTACATGATATCTTCTAACCAAGGAAGCAGGAAACGCCCCTTAGAAATTGGAATTGTGTTTCTTCGAGACACGTTTCCGAAGCGGGAATTGGCTCGATTCCCCAATCTTTGGGAAACGCGTATCGGATTCGTGGGAAGCGCGTTTCATGAAAATGGGAATCACATTTTGAAATTACCGGGAATCGCGTTCTACGATATTGGGAAGCGCATGTCTTGTCGGTTTTCTTCTCTTCCTCTTCTTAGTACTTAAATGTCTTTACTACTTTTATTGTCCACTTACTTAAGATTTACGCGTAAATAAGGGAATGATCCCCATTTGAATCTATTAAAAATAGTTTCAAGACCCAAATCTAAAAGGATAAAAAGTCAAATTTTCCAGTTGTAGTAAAAATTCGAAAAAAAAATGGGTCGGGTCAAAATCTTAACAAACGATGGAGTATTTTTTCAATTTTAAAAATTCATAAATTCTATCATGTCCAAACATTACTAAATCCCAAAGTCAGGTAAAAAAATTCTCATAATTTGGTCTAAAAATTTTTCATCTTGTCAGGCACGGATCAAGGCATTGGTCAACACGCTGGTCAACACGGGTATTTGAGCTTATAGTGATTTTCCTTTAAGTAAATGTTGGATCTTTTAATAAAGTTTTTTTTTTAATATTTGGTTCATATAGTTATTTCTTATATTTTTTTAGTAATTTTTTTTTTTTAAATAAATTTTTAACTATTAAAAAAATTCTCCGACCCTTCACGCTTCCCACTTCCCACCATCCTCGAGAGCCTTCGCTTCCCCCGTGGCAACCTTGCTTCTAACAGACCCTTAAAACTGCCAATATACTTTATAACAGAGTATAACAGAAATAACTGTCCAAGATACCTTCTAACGGATCCTTACAACTGTGTAAGATATTTTCTAACAGTTTATAACAGAAGTAACTGTCCAAGATCATCAACTTTCTTCAAAGAGCAACCATTTAACAGAACAAATTCAACAAGATTCCCAGCATTCTTCAAAGAGCAACAATTTACACCTATAAACAGATTTGTAAGAGTTTATCACAATCTTCTGCATTACCGGTAAATGAATGGGCAAACCCAGCAGTAAACCATTCCGTATTTTTGAAAAAAAAAATGTTGTAGAAATCTTCAGCAGAAGCATGCATGTGCAGAAACATAGGTAGTTTTACAGCCTCTGCTAATTCAAACTGCTTCTAAAAATACTCACTCTGAATCCCAAATGGGCAAAAGTGAAGCCTATTATAGTCTAATCCACATTCATCAATCCGAGCCTCCGTGATCTCCTCAAGGCCTTCGAATGGTACCTCTTCCTTTGGTATTCGTCTGCGAGTTCCTCAAATCTCAATGATGTCAGATGCTCCTTGCATCATCATCCCCTCATTGAATAAAACTTGACCATTAGTTCTCTTCATTTTCAGCATGAAAAGGGTAAAAGTGCCAAACATTAAACACGTGTCCAACTGTCCAGCCTTCAGGCAACACTACCCTGTATGCATTGTCATATCTTCTTTCCAGCCTTCAGGCAATCAGCTGGTGCAAGTTTTCGTTGATTTTAGCAGTTTGTTTTTCCTGCCTTATCATGGCAGCGATGGTGGCCTCTATCAATTTGTTCACTACTTATTACAATATTGTAGAATCCGACATGAATAGATTCTCTTAATTGCGCCAAACCTTCCGCAGAGGTGGCTTGGGCATCATTGGTGGGTGGGGTGTGCACCCCATAGTTTAATGATTCCTTGTGGAGTTGGTGATGAACGGTCACCTCCCTCGGCCAGTGGTGTGTGTGCACAGTTGTGCCAGAATTGATCGCAGTTCAAATGACGAAGAAAATACTTGGGGTACCTTAACCGTTGGGTAACAACGAAAGTAAATAGACTGGTGCAAGGAAATATAAATGACCGAAAATGTAAATGCCAGGAAATGTATATCCTCGAGGTTGCCGAGAGGTACATGGAAAGGTAAAAAGATATAATAAAGTGATTGTCATATCAAGTGTTGATCGGAGGATCAAAGCCTTTGAGTGCCCTGGTATTTTTAAACTTTCCTAGGAAACACATCATGCCCCATAACTCCGCCTCTTCGTACTCCGTGGAGTAGTTTATAAGTAGTGGCATCGTGCATCGTGCGACAGAAGGGGCGCAGTCATTGCCAGCAACCTTCGGCTTATGTGCCAGCCCATCATTCAGAAGCTTCGCGTATCTATCCTTGTCGTTAACTGCACACGTCTCCTCCACGCGGCACTTCCCTCCAAACAACTACTGAAAGGTCATTTTGGGTCAGACGACTAGGACTAAAATGTGTCCATCTCCAATCACCACTATACACGCCATTCAGAACTTCCATCTGAGTAGCATTGATGGACCACAATCAAGAAATCCAAAATGGTTCTACCTGCTCAATAATTGATTTTTTGCACGTCTTGTGAACCTTTAACCATTTCTGATTTTAGCATTCAGTTTGAAGGCCCCCAATAGAAATCCAATGTTGTCATATCGGTGTATATTTTGATGGATGGGCTGAATAATGAACCATACAATCTGAGTAGCTGAATAATGGGTCATGTGTACACTTGTGATGGAAATCGAACCCATCTCAATCTGAGTAGCGGGACCCAAAACAACCACTTTTCTCCTATTTATTCACTACAGCGGATTGAAAAAAAATATATATCAATAATTGCTGAATGACTGAAATGACCAAAGGCCCTTCTAACTGACCAAAGCCCTCTTTCCATGTGAAACACTCATGCTAGTCAATGGTCAACAATAATGAGAACACGATTATCTTAGAAAGAATAGACGGTATTCCAAGCTCTATAGGATCCAGCATGTACTTCAGCATCAGCATGCGTCTTAACTTAGATTATTAGTGAAAACTATCAAGTATCAAGCATGTTTTGGATTAAATAATACCAAGACAAAATAACATCAAACCCTACAGTACAAACAAAATTATTTGGAATTTTATTAGAATAGTAATTAATTCCAAACATCATACTAGCTACAAAGTTGAAAAGCGGTTAAGCTAAAAATAATTATAAAAAATTTTATATATAGATAACAAACAAAACATGCTTCCGAAAGATACAAGTGCAAGAACGAAAACGATTGAAATGGTTATGTAATATTAATATTTGTGTAGAAGAATTAACGTGTATTTAACTACAGTGTAAAAATGTCGTTAGATGTTTTATAACAAGAAGGTAACTAATGTGTGTTAGAAGCCACCAAAGAGGGAGAAAGAAAGAGGAAGAAGAGAAAGAGTGAGTTAGAGAGTCTCCCCCGCACTTATGTATTTATATATATAATGAGAGAGATACAAAAGACCAATATGCCCATAGGCATATACATACACTAACACTCCCCCTCAAGCTGGAATGTATATGTCAAACATTCCTAGCTTGCTACAATTATCACTCAATTTGGCTTTGTTCAATGCTTGGTAAACATATCCGCTAATTGGTCCACCAACCTAGTGAACACTGTGCATATTTCTCCTTTTTTATTCTGATGCCGGATGAAGTGGCAATCAACCTCGATATGTTTAGTTCTCTCATTAAAGACTGGATTTGTGGCAATGTGAATCGCTGCCTTGTTGTCACAATATAACTGAGAAGGAGATGATAGGGAGAAGCCGAACTCTGACAAGAGAGAGCATAACCAAATGAGCTCTCCACTTGTGTGTGTCATAGCTCTATACTCCACATCTGCACTAGATTTGGAGATAACGTCCTGTTTCTTACCTCGCCATGACACAAGGTTACCTCCCACAAATGTGCAGTATCCTGTGGTAGATCTCCCATCAGCTGGAGATCCTGCCTAATCTGCATCTGTGTACACTTCTATCTTCTGATGTCCGTGTTTCTTGAATAGCAACCCTCTACCTAGAGCATTTTTCAAATACCGAAGAATCTGAAGAACTGCTGCCCAGTGTGAAGTACGAGGTGAACTCATATGTTGCCTGATAGTACCAACAGCAAAGGAGATATCTGGGCGTGTGACTGTAAGGTAGATAAGTTTACCAACCAGCCTCCTGTATCTGCCTGGGTCATCTAACAAGTCTTCCTCTTCAAGTAGTAACTTCACATTTGAGTCCATGGGAACTGAGGCAAGTTTCACTCCAAGATAATCTGTCTCCTCAAGCAAGTCTAAGACATATTTTCTCTGTGAGAGAGATCCCCTTTGTCGAATATGCAACTTCAATACCCAAGAAGTATCTAAAACGACCCAAATCTTTGGTAGAGAACTCATTTTGCAAGAAGGTCTTCAATTTCTGGATCCCAGTTGTATCACTGCCAGTGATGATGATGTCATCGACAAAGACTATCAAGAGTACACACCCAACTGTAGACTGACAACTGAAGACAGAATGATCAACTGCACACTGCTTCATACCAAAGCGCATAATGGCATCACTGATCCTTCCAAACCATGCTCTAGGAAACTGCTTGAGACCGTAAATGGATTTCTTTAATCGACACACAGAGGATGACATCTCCCCCTGAGCAACATACCTAGGAGGTTGCTCCATGTAAACTTCCTCTATGAGCTCACCATGAAGAAAAGCATTTTTGGCATCCAACTAATGTAGAGGCCAGCCCTGATTAACAGCAAGAGAAAGTAGAGCACGCACTGAAGGAATCTTCGCAACAAGAGAAAATGTCTCACCATAGTCCACCCTAAACGTCTGAGTGTACCCTTTGGCAACCAAGGCGCCTTAAGGCGCTCAATAGAGCCATCAGGCAAATACTTCACCGTATAAACCCAACAGGGCGCACCAGGGGGCAGAGGAACTAAATCCCAAGCCTGATTGGCCTGAAGGGCATCCATCTAAAGGTCCATAGCAACGCGCCACCCCGGGTAATCAAGTGCAGCAGCCAAGGACTCTGGCAAAGAAACAGAAGATAGAGAGGAAACAAAACTATGGAAAGCAGGTGTGAGAGCATCATATGAAACAACAAACGAAATAGGATGAGCAGCACTCTGAAAACGAGTGCGGGAGGCAATAGGAGAGTCAATAGATACATCGGATGTGGAAGGAGGGAGCTCCTGATGGGCTGGCGATGGCGCTGCCGGAGATGGATGAGCTGCAGAGGAGGCCGAGCAGGTACCTGTAAGGGAAGAGAGGTCTCTGGAAGAGTAACCACAGAAGGGGAAGGTAAGAGAGACGATGGATATGGACAGACTACCGGGTCAGGAAGAACGGGAATCAGTAGAGGAAGATCTGAAGAATGAGAGAGGGGTTGTATCCGGAGAGCTCAGAAAGAAGGGCTCAGTCTCGAAGAAGGTAACATCTGCCTAGACATAGGATCGACGCAACCGAGGGCTATAACAGCGATAACCCTTCTAGGTGTGAGTTGCCGAGAAAAAGGCATCGTTCAGATTTAGGATCTAATTTATCCAAACTAGGCCCAAGGTTGTGGACAAAGCAAACACATCCGAATACCCGAGGAGTAAGAGGAAATGGCTCATAATGAGGATGTAAAATTGGAAAGGTGATGAATCACCTAGAACCGAAGAAGGAAGCCGATTGGCCAGACAATTAGCAATGAGAACTGCACCACCTCAATAAGACTTGGGAACTCGCATCTGGAAGAGAAGAGTGCGAGCTCCATCCAATAATGATCGCATTTTCCGTTCGGCAACACCATTATGTTGAGAGGTGTGAGCGCAGCAAGATTGATGTAGGATACCACGAGTGGAAAGAAATTCCTCAAAACCATTAGATTTTGAGAAATATTCCCTGGCATTATCAGTGCAAAGGCATTTAAGAGTGCAATTAAATTCGTTAGTAACTTCTGAATGAAAAGTACAGAAAACAGAGAACACATCTGAGCGATCTTTCAGTAAATAAAGCCAACACATACGTGAATAATCATCAATAAAAATGACAAAATAAAGATGTCCAAAAACAGAGGTAGTCATGCACTAAATCAAAAGGGTGTGAGGCCCGACTAATAGGCCTAGACGAGAAGGACACCCTATGGTGTTTCCCAAGTTCACAGGCCTCGCACGAAAAAGGGGTAACAGAAGAAGAAACGATAGATGTCCGCCGCAAACGATCAAGGCAGGGATGTCCAAGACGACAGTGCCACTGATATGCGTCGCTGGAGCTGTGTAAAATGGTACGAGGCGGACTACAGTCCAGACCATAAAGCTCATCAATCTCACGGCCCGAGTCAATCATCCTCCCAGTCAAGAGATCCTAAAACAAGCAATAAGAGGGATAACATGAGACAGAACAGTTGAGATTTTTAGTAATCTGACTAACTGAGAATAAACTAAAGGAGGACTTTCGCACACATAGAACTGAGGACAATGTAAGTCCAACACGAGGAGAAATCTCACCAACACCAGAGAAAGGAGTGGAGCTCCCATCAGCAAGTGTGATGGACTGATCAGAAATACGACGAAATGAACTCAGTGAGGAAGAAGTACCTGTCATATGATTGGAGGCTCCAAAATCAATGATCCAAGAGCTGGAGCTAGTAAGAAGAGATGTAGGGGAGCTACCTGGCTGAGCAAAAGTCGCAGTCGGGGGATGGCTGGTAGACTTGAGACGCTGTAACTCATCAAAGTCGGCAAGAGACATAAAGACCCCATCAGCCTGAGGCCCAGTGCTGGGCTGAACGGAAGTAGAGGATGGCTCGGAAGAATCTGGTGCAACAAGATGTGCGAAGCGGCCAAAACGAGCCTCAGAGGAAGGACGAAGCTCAGGGTGCAATACATAGCAAGTTTCCATATAGTGTCCCTCACGACGACAATGCGAGCAATATGGACGTGGTCGGCCACCACGCCCTGCAAGAAGATCACGTCCACTGCCACGACCAGCGTCACGACCACGGCCACAGCCAAAGGTGCCCCCACCACGTGTAGCACAATCACCTACGTCATAAGCAGCAGTGGCAGTAATATCGACCGAAGAAGCCGACACAGAGTCACCAAGAGCACACTGTTGGGCACGCAAGTAAACCTCCTGAATAGAGGGCATCGTGCCAGATCCAAATATCTGCTGACGGAGATGCAGAAACTCATGACCCAAAGTCTCGAGAAACTGAACGACACGTATCTGATCACGCTGCTGAGCGGCCGTAGTCAAGTCAGTGGTAAGAGGCATAAGAACATCCAACTGCTGGCAATGGGAAACAAACTGACTGCAGTAGGTCGAGAGAGGAGTGTCTCCGCGGCGAAGGTTCATCCACTGAGAATAGGTGGCACAGATTCGAGATAGGTTCCCTTTCCCGGAGAAGGCAGTAGCGATATGATCCCAAACCTGGCGAGCAGTGGGAAGGTGTATCATGGTCCCAGAAATCTCAGATGACATACTCTGCCAGAGGAGAGTACGGATAAGGGCATCATCCTTCTCCCACTTATCATAAGTGGGATCACTGGAAGGAGGGGGGTCACAACGAAGAATAGAGATCTTCCCTCGAGCAATTAGATAAGTCTCCACAGCCACTTTCCAATTCAGGTAATTGGAACCATCTAGCCTCACTGCGGTCATGGGAGGAAAAGAACCATCCATCGAAGAGGACAAGGGAATATAGGAGGAAGATGATGGGCGAGCGGGAGGAGCAGAAGCCACAGAAGGCTGCACGCGAGCAGGATCCTCAATCACTGGGCTATCCATGAGTAAATGATCGAAGAGAGAAAATCAACTGGCGAAAAGGTATGATGCCTCGCGTAGATCAGAGAAATCAATAATGGAGATCGCGGCTCCGGAGAGACAGAAATGATAAATAGGGCATGAGAGAAACCCTTGATGACATGAAGAAGACAACGGATATAAAGCTTTGAGATCGGAGCCGCGGAGAGAAAATAAAGAAAATATTGTTAGAGATTTAGGCCATTTGGGAAGGGAAGGAGATTAGGGTTGTCAAGAAATAAACAAATAGGTTAAAAAAAAGGTTAAAAGAAACAAAAAGAGATATGAGATGGGGATCTGTGGAGGAGGAGGTACTGTCGGGGGTACTGTAGCGGTTACTGTAGCGGGTACTATAGCGGTTAGTGTAAAGGGTCACTGTAGCAGGTTACTGTAGCAGGGAGTGGAGGAGAGGAGAGGAAAGGAGGAAGGGGGCTTGCAAGAAGCCACCAAAGAGGGAGAAAGAAAGAGGAAGAAGAGAAAGAGTGAGTTGGAGAGTCTCCCTGATGCAGTATTAGGATTTATTCCTCATTATTTAGTTTCTAGTATTTTTATTTCCATGTTATTAGTTTCTAGGATTTTATTTTCCATGTTATTTTTAGGAATTCTTATTTTAGTAGGTTTCTATCTTTTAGGTTGTTAATTGCCTATTTATAGGCCTCTTTACAGCTTTATTGTTAACTTTGAATGATTATTGAATAAAGATTGATTTTCCCCTCTACAGGTTTCTTCTTCTCCGTCCCCTGTTTTCTTCGTCTCCTCTTCTCATATTCTTCTGTTCTCCCCTAATTTCGTCTCTTCTTCTCTTCTTATTCTTCTTCTATTCTTCTTCTTCTTCCCCTGTTCTTCTTCTATTCTTCTCCTTCTATTCTCTTCTTCTTCTAATTCTATCTCCTTTCGTCTATTTCTCTCCCCTTTTCTCAATTTCTCTTCACAGTGCTGCATCAATTTGGTATCAGAGCGAAAGATCCAAGAGCAAAAGGTCCAAAGATTCTCATGTTTTGCCAAAAATCTGCAAAGAAAATCTGCGAAGGTGTTTTTCGTGCTGCTGAGTTGACTCACCCAGTCAACTCAGTTGTCTTCAACCTCTTGAAACCCTAACCTTCATCTCTTTAACCCAATACCCAAACCTAACCCTTTCTTCCACCCTCACATCCAAACCCTTTCCATCCACATCCTCCATCATCAACACCTTTTTCAACCAGGAATTCCTTTGTAAACAGCCCCGAAGGCCCATCTTCAAGTTCAAACCAATATCTCTTTTACACCCACCACAGCAAAGCCCTAACCTAAGATTCCCCATCTTCTTCCCAACCTTATACCCCCAAGCCCACATTAACAGTCCTCAAGTTTCGACAATAAAGCCACCCCAAATCAGTCCCATAAAAGCTTCAGCCGTCCACCTCATCTCCTTGTATTTTTGCCCAACAGCCACATCACAAAGCCTATCTTCCTGCGCGTTTCCTGGCCGGATATTCTTTTTCTACCATTCTCAGCGTCGGTGAAAACCGAAAAGTTGTTGTCGTGTGAGAAAAGTAAAGGACGTCATCCTTCTCATGGGAGTAACAGATACGGCTAATACGGATAGGTAAGTTTAAAGAAAGCAACAAATAGACTTTAAGCAACAAATAGAGGCAACTTACCTGTACAAGTTAATCGTCGTGGGTTACCTTACCCGCTACGTTTCCTTTTATGCTTGTACATGTCAGCCGGAAAGAAAGGAAGAATAAGGTAAGTTAGTCTTTCATATTTGAGGAAAGTGTCTCTAGTCTCTCTCCTAGATAAGCTTATCTACTCCTCCCTTTAAAAAAACACAGTGGGCCCACGCTGTTTGGATGATCCAAAGCATTCATTTGATAGGTCCTAACATAGATAGGGTGTGCCCAAAAAATCAGCACCAAAGGGTCATCCTAGAACTTCGTTTTGTGGTGCCTTGTGGTACCCAGAATGGACACATATGATGTTTATATGCGTCCATTTTGGACACGGTGTGCCCCACAAAACGAAGTTCTAGGATGACCCTTTGGTGCTGATTTTTTGGGCACACCCTATCTATGTTAGGACCTATCAAATAAATGTTTTGGATCATCCAAACAGCGTGGGCCCACTGTGTTTTTTTAAAGGGAGGAGTAGATAAGCTTATCTAGGGGAGAGACTAGAGACACTTTCCTTTTCATATTTATCTACTTGCTTTATTCTACCTGTTAACCTGAAATAATAGGTTACAGGTAACGTAAGTAAAAAGAATAAATAGAGGCAACTTCTCTTTACCTGTAGAAACCGCCAAACCGGTCAGTCCATTAAGCAGGCCAGTAAATAAAAAGAAAGAAAGAAAGGTTCGTACTTCATTGTTACCTTACATAGTGTAAGGTAATTAATACCCCCCCTTTTTCTTTCCTTGCAAACCCCCTTCCATTAACAAATACCTATTTAGCAACCCCATTTTCTTCTTGGACACCCCCACTAACTTTAAGCCTCATATGACTTAAGTTAGAGAAAAAAAGAAAGACTTATGACCACACCCCACTTTCTTCCTTTGGGCACCCCCCGCATATTAGTACTACTAGACTTAACCCCTTTTTTTTCCTTCAGGCACCCCCCAACAAAAAAAAATCAAAAAGAAAAAACAGAGAAAAATAAAATCTTTTCTTCTCTCTCTAGTGTCTCTCTCCTCTTTCCAACTATTTTCTCTCTTCATTCGGATTATTTCCGCTCAAAATTGGTTCGCGACCTCAACACGAAAGTTGTTTCGTGCGATTAGAGCACGACCATCTCAGTTTCAGCACTCGACAGTGACTTTCAGCCCAATTCAGGAGCAATCTCGACTGTTGATTGTGCCCCTTCTTCCGATCATCAACTTTCACTCATCCGATTTCAGATCCACGACAGACAGTGTGTTTCTTTCGACATGCCATACAGATCAGGCAGTTGATTTCAGTTTTCGTCATCAATCTCTATGACTCCACCATTTATTCCCTTTTTTTATGGGTACGACGAAAGCTATTGGAATGGCCGCACTCACTTTCGCTATTATGAGGATGCATGTTTACGTTGGATTAATGCTCTAGACGCATATCATGAGTACAATGGCCATGATCCCCAACGACTATCTACTGGGCTAAAGAAACTGTGCGACGACAAGCCCGATGCTCATGGGACCACATGGAAACGTACCGTCGTGGAAGAAGCGAGCCGCCTCCAATCAATCGTTGGAAGGATGTTCGTGATTTTTTTATGACTCTTTATACGCTCCACTATCTACGGAGATTGAAGCGTGAAGAAGCCGCTTGACGAGAAGAAACAGCTCGCCGTGAACAAGAAGCAGCAGCCCGTTGTGCACGCGAAGCTAAAATTGAAGCTTGGAATTTATAGCGTCGTATACATGAGTCAGATTTGCAGAGCCAGCTTCACACTTCTAAAGCAGATATTGTGGCAGATCCACGTGAGGCTTTTCCCTTGACAGAGTTGATCGAGCATCATCCTGAGTCAGAGCCGAGTGACATGATTGTTGAGCCATTACCTGAGACAGATGATCGGGAGCATATTACAGAGGATTGCCCTATATTTGCGCCGATTGATCAGATTGTCGAGACTTGTGCCGACACAGATGATCCTGTTCCGCAGATTGATTATGAGGTCCATCAGCCTAACATCACTACGCCAGCTTCAGTCCTAGACACTGATTTTATCATTGATTCTACTGAGCCTGATGAGATAACAGCGGATGATTTTCATGTTGATTCTCCTGCGCCTACTGAGCTACCAGTTGATGTTGATTATGTGGAGCTAGGAAGCACGGGTACTCTCCCGGGGCTCCCGCACCCTCACCCGACACGTATGGGGTGCGGGTACGTCCGGGGTGCGTACCCCATTTGTTTTTTTAAAAAAAAACTAGTTTTTGTGGTTGGGTGCGTGTCGGGTGCACACCACGCGTACCCGACACGTCCTGCTACTTCTCTTTCCTCTCCTGTACTTCTCTCTACTTTCCTGTACTCGGTACTTACATGTAAACCAATTAAGTAAATGTCTTTACTATTTTATTGTCCATTTACTTAAGATTTACATGTAAATAACGGAATACCCCCCTTTTGGATTTATTAAAAATAGTTTCAACACCCAAATCTAAAAGGAAAAAAAGTCAACTCTCCAGTTCTAGTACAAAATTCAAAGAAAAAGGGTCGGGTCAAAATTTTAACTTCCAAACGGTGGGGTATTTTCAAATTTTAAAAATTCATAAAATCTATCGTGTCCAAACATTATTAAATCCCAAAAGTCCGGTAAAAAAAATATCATAATTTGGTCTCTAAAAATTATTCATCTTGTCAGGCACTGGTCAACACACTGGTGACAGACTTTTTTTTTCTAATGAATGATGTATTGATGCCTCATGTTATGAAATATGGAACTTAATCACTTATGGAATGAAGAGTAATATTAGAATTTTCCATTTTGGTGATGTTATTGTTATTTAATTGCTCTACAATTTTTTTTTAATTTTTATAAATATATAATAAAATATTAAAATATATTATTATATTTGGCGTACCCGAACCCGGTTTTTTTGGCAAATCACGTACCCGTGTCGTGTCGTACCCGCACCCCGCACCCGTACCCGTGCTTCATAGATGTGGAGGATGTTCCCCGATTGGTACCACCCATAGCTGTTTTGCCGATCACGCTGATCCAGGACGAGTACGTTGCCATCTTCCCAGCTTCCCTGATTCTCACGAAAGACTTGTATTTTGATGATTTTGCATGGATGCTTTCTACCATATTCCGCCGCCAGCCTTTCAGATCACTTTCATTGCTGTCTCGAGTATTAGCCATCAGGATTGCTTCAGACGGATTGTGCCTCATTCTACTTCGTTGGATTATTTTCATATTCGACCGAAATCCGAAATTTCGAGTTTCGGTTGAGACCGAGACCGAAACCGAAATTCGGTGAAGTCAAAACGTTACAAAATTTTGACCGAAATTTCAGGCCGAAATTTAAGGAATATCTCCAAAAAATTCTGAATTTTCTTTTTCCGTGACATTTATGGCCGAAATTTAAGGAATATCTCCAAAAAATCTTGCTTTAATTCATTATTTAATATTATTCCGAAATTACGGAAATTATATCCCTTAAAAATAGCCGTTAGTCAGATTTCGCGCCGAAATTTCAGTTTCGGTGAGGACCGAAACGCATTCCGAAACCGAAATTTAAAACCTTGTTAAAATACAAGTAGATTTGTATATATACAGAAGCTAAAGAACATGTATTTCTTGGATTTACAAGTCACCAATTGTATTGAAATAGGTGTATCTCCGGTACTCGAGTTTTCAAAGGTGGTGCATACAAAACAATACCTCGTAAATATAATAATCCATGGGCATGTGATGTAACTTAAAGCATGTGTTTGTCGATTTGAAGTAGTATAAGGTAAACCAACTGAAAGAACCAAACACTTACCTAGAAGTATATCTTTCCCTGGCCAGATTATATTAACATGCAAATCTTTGTAAATACCATGATATCTAACCCATGGAACCCCTTTAGGAAACCTGTAAAATGATCAAATTATGAAACTTGTCAAAACTATACAACAAATAGGAACACAGATAAATTCACAATACAGCAAATACTTAAGTACCAAAGATTAGCTACAGTAAAATCTCCATAATTCAATATTCATAGACCAGCCTTGAGTCATTAACTTAGGTATATAATAAATTACAGGGAGATGATGTCAATATTCAATTGTTCTGATCATAGCACTCCATTTTTTATTTTACTCTTTTCTCATTGGCTGATATAATTCCCAACAAGCTATCAAAGCCAATTTGAAAATTTACAATAAAGAAAGGGGTATAGATATCAAAACCAGGAAGTGTGGGCACATGTCCCTAAATTACACAGATATTAAATTAGAAACCAAATATTATACGTTGTTGGGTTAATGATGTTTAGGTTTATAAAGCTAAGATAAATATTTAAATTGCAATAACCATATAAGTATCTATATGTGACATATACCTTTGAAAAGATAAGAACGTGTGAAAATATATAGGAAAAGTTCAACTACAAGCCAAAAGTAGAAGTTTGAACCGCATTGTCCTTTCCCCTCCCCCCTCCATGGATTCATCTTTACTCTTTTCTCATACAATAACATATACTTGGCATTCTCTCATTTCTCTATATTATCTTAGATAAAAAAAACAATCTAGATAGATACACTGCATGATTCACTTTTGTGAAAACACCTGTAAATGTGTTGTATAGGGGAATAATTAATTAAAAGTTTATTTAGAATAAATAGCTTTAGAGTCAAAATTATTTAACAATAAGATATCCATGTTAGTGTACAGAAATGCCTAATGCTGGGACAGAAACTTTCTAACATTTTTGATAGGTTACTAGCTTATGAAGGATTAGTTTATAAAGGTTCTACTATATTAGCTCCAGTTCTTGACAAAGGAAAAAAAAAGGGCGGCCCAGTGCCAAGGCTCCCGCCATTGCGGGGTCTGGGGAGGGCTAGATGTACGCAGCCTTACCCCTGCTTTGCAGAGAGGCTGTTTCTGTGACTCGAACCTGTGACCACCAAGTCACAATGGAGCAACCTTACCGTTGTGCCAAGGCTCGCCCTCTTAGTTCTTGGCAAAGGAAGTATCCCAAAAATAGAGAAGAAACACTATGCATGGAAAATTCATGTTCAATGAATTGGATATGTTATACCATGATTATTCAACATCTAAGATATTCTCACAAGATACCAATCCCCAAACAAATGGCATGGGTACAAGTGCAGCAATAAGGATGCGTACTTTTATAATAGTAGAGTAGAGCACTACAAAAGAGTGCTCAGATTTATTTGAAAACACTACATGAAATACTACAAATTCAATGATAATCGGATTATTTTTTTCAAACAAGTAACTAAAAGCTAAAATATTCTTTTTTATCCAATACGCATCTATACTGGTGGGAGTGATATAATTTGATTGTATTGAGGCTCACAAAAAATTGCAAGTGCAATCATTCAAGTGTATCAGCTGATACGACAAATAAGCAACGTGTATCAGCCAAAACAACTAATATGGGGTGAAAAATGACTCATATGGTGCTGATACAGAGTCACACCCGGCCATGTTCAAATGAGTAGCATGAGGTTAAATTTTTTTCAAATTCTTTTAATCATTTTTAAAGGGGGTTTTATTCATTTAAGGTTGTATAACCTATATCACGATAGATCTACTAGATTCAACCATAAAAAAAATAGTTGAAGCATGCATCGATGGATCAAAGTCGGATTTATAAATTTTAGGAGATTTTCTTTTGAGGTAAAATCCCTATTTCCTCATTATTTTTCATTTTATTTTTTATGGATTCGTCGTAGTACATCAAAGACGTGCATGATTCATTAGATGCATGTTTGCAACAAGATTTATTTGTAATGTATTGTTTGATTATTTTATATATTTATTGGAATACATCACTATCAACTTATGCAAGCTTTTGGATTTTCTTCATTTTATTTACTTTTTTATCATTGATTTTAAAATAATTTTCCATTTTAATTAGTATATGCTATTTTCAATGGTTGTAGAGCTAGATCCATATGATATGAGCACGATCCACATATGTATCAGTCTATGCCTCCATTGTTTATGAAATATTTTGACTTTTTCAGTTTTTGGGTACATTTTAGTGATTTTTTAACTTTTTAATAATTGAAATTCGTTTTTGTTTGGCATTTTAGAAATTTTGACCTAGATATGTGTAGCCTTATTCATGTTTATTTTACATTTTTATGGTCTTTAAGTATGAGACCTGTTAATACTTAGTACCTGTGCAGTTATATAATTGTTTTATCTACTGCAAATTGTTTATTAGGCCATTTTTTTAATGATAAGGAATTTTATTCAAAGAAGAAATGAGGGGGAACCCCAGGGACCAACACAGACAATACATAAAGAAATAAAATAGAACGAAAATACAAAGAATACTAGAACATAAAGCCCCTCAAGGGGGAAGGAAATCATAAATCGCTAGCCCTTCCTTTGCGACCCCGGCCCTGGCTAATCTATCAATGTCTCCATTAGCCAATAAGATAGAGATGAGCCCTCCACTCGATCATGTATCTCGTCAAACCAATGCGCAACGGCGGAGGATGACTCCCCTTCAACCACCTAATAGCATTAAGGGAGTCAACCTCTTATTAGACAGTCTAAGAGGGTGCTCTATAATCCTCAAGCCCTGAAGCACTGCTCTAACATCCGCCTCGCTAGAGTCTGCTACAACAATAGGACATAAGAAAGCCCGCCTTGTGCGACCTTTCTCGTCTCTTAACAGTCCCCCCACGCTTGCGGGCCTAGGATTTCCTAGACTAGAACCGTCAAGATTAAGCTTCAATTTTCGATGGTCTAGTACTCTAGTGACTCCCATTTGATGGACGGGGCCATCACCCGGTCGTTGCTGAAGCAAATAACTCTCCAGCCCTTCCAAAGATTAAAGGCTGACACAAACCTGAAACTTGGAAGAATTTTACCTACGCTATGGACAAGGCTATAATCTTATTGTACAAATTGAGAGAATTTCACCAAACCCTTGAATACCCTTGCATTTCTTTCTTTCCACAATACCCATAGCGTGGATACTAGGGCTACATTCCAAAGAGCCTTTCCCTTCGAAAACCATGGCAAAAACGACCAACACTCTATTAGATCTGCCAACCTCAATGGGAAAACCCATACCATACCGTCTTGCTCCAAACCTCTCTTGCCAGTCTGCAATGCATGAACATATATGATCCATTGACCCGCCTGACACCACACAGAGTGCACAATGGTCCACTATCAGCATCTGATGGTTGCGGAGATGGTCTACTATTAATATCTTGTCTAGGAAGGACGACCATCTGAATGCCCGAACTCTAGGTGGCGTCGAGATATCCCATACTCTTGCAAGAGGTGAGATTCCAGGGCAGGGGGGCAACTAATTGTAGAATTGACTTCACACTGAAGATCCCAGAAGAGCACCAGGTCCAAACCCTTTCATCTTCGTCTGCCCTTCTAATGAAGCATGCTCTAGAATATCTAATAATCTAGCTATCTGCTCAAGTTCTCAGTCAAAGAAGTTTCTTCTGAAATCCAGCTTCCAGCTTAGCAGCCCATCCACTCACTCAAAAACAATTCTAAGCGAACGCTTCCTTGTCTCTCACCACAGAGAACTGGTATGGGAATATCTCCTTTAAGGGGAGATCTTGACACCATTTATAGTGCCAAAATCTGATCTTATCACCCACATAAACTCTATATATGATCCCCTCATTGAATTTGAACTTTCGATCAAAATGCCCCTCCAAACCGTCAATCCATTGTGCCTCAACCTGTCCTCTGATAACCAATGCCCCAGCTCACATCTGTACTTACTATTACCTTCATCCAAAGATGATTACTCTCCTCCCCAAATCTCCACAACCACTGCCCTAACAAGGCCTGGTTAGCACGTTTCAATCTTATAATTCCCAAACCCCCTGCTTTTAGAGGTCTACATATCTGATTCCAACTAACCAAGTGAAACTTCCTCTTCTCCTCCAACCCTCCCCACAAGAACCTTCATTGGATCTGTTCTATCCTTTTTATGATACTCATAAGGCTTTTTTGGTTAAAATAATTGTTTTCAAACTTTAACTTCAAGTAGTAACGAAAAAAACTTGACAGACCATACGCTCATCAGTACATTCCAATCTAAAAATCATCTTAAAATTATCAAATCATAATTTTTAGTAAAAGTAAATATGCAAAATAAAATAAAGACATTAAACATGACTAAAATATTGCATATCACTCTGTTTTTTTTTTTTTGAATCATGAGTATCCGTATCACCCAATTCAAAGGCATATTGCCGATACCTATCGCTGATACGGCCAATACGATCATTTCAACCTTCGATCCATATACTGACCAATTCTGATGTTTTGAACCTTGAGCATACATAGCCAACAAAGACACACACGTAAAAATGAATTATATCTACAACCTAATGTTGAATATCATCCATACCCATTCACATGTTCAATTCAATCGTGCTACCACAAGGTTCTCTCCAAATGACTCGGACACTAACTTGCTGAAGACATTCTTTCTAACACATCATTCATACTCTTACCAATCAAGGCCGATCTGCTAATATAGGATGCAGTCTGAAAGATTTTGAGCCAGCTAAGTTCCCAAAGACCTTCCTAGTCCTGTATCAAGAATGACATACTCCTTGCAATAGAAACAAACTAGCCAATCACTCATGAAGAAATGAATCAAAATTCTCCACATAGAGTAACTAGAGAGGATAATACTATTAAGATCAGAATGAAGTGGGTATTGGATCAGAAAAATACTATTAATAAAGCGCCATCCACATGATTTATTAGAAATAAACGATTACAACAGAAGAGGAAAAGGGTTTTCCTTCCATCCCTTGCACCGTGAAAACCGGGGAGGAGTTCTGAACTTCTGAATAATGTCTCTGCTTTCAGAATGTTGTTACGTACCTAGATGGTCCCACTTGGGTGGAATAAATTAGTCTAGATTTGTGTAGCTTGTGAGTTTGCAATCTAGTCGTTTGATGTGGGTAGAGATAAGGGGTACAGTATCTAGATTGGTTTGAGTACGAGTTTTAGAGGAAATGGTAAGTGGCTGCGAATTGGGTTTTCGATTTAACATGTAAGTAGTCTTTTTTAAAATCAATGAAGAACTTAATTTGGGAAAGTGTGTTTAGGCGCACAGAGGATGTTAGGATTAGATTTTTGTATTAGTTTTTAGATTTAGTAGTACTCTTTCGATAAAAGTTAGTGGTTATATCTTTAAGAGTTCTATAGGATTAGGTCTCTTGCTTGTTAGTGGTATAAATGATTTGTACTCAGCTATTTTCAAATTAATAAAGAAACTTGTTCTAAGACATGTCTTTGTACACAGAGGACTGATCCTTCCCTCGAAGTGGATCAAGAGGCTGATCTTCCCTTTAAGAAGATCAATCACGTTACGAACCGATCTGGGAATCACGTTACGAACCGATCTGGGTTCGTAAGGACTGAACCTTCCCTCGAAGTGGATCGAGAGGCTGATCTTCCCTCTAAGAAGATCAATCAAGTTGCGAACTAATTTTTGTTTGTAACGCGGAAATCTAAAAGCAAAACACTAAAGCAAAGGGGACCATATTAAGAGAGAGAGAGAGAGAGAGAGAGACTCACAAAGAATCCGTGTCCTTAGAGAGCTGGAACTTGGTGACGAGAGGGAGAGCTTCAGTCTGCATCGCTGGAATTTCAAATTCCAGAAAAAGAAATCGTAAGAAAGAGAGAAAAAAATCCGCAGCAAAAAATCATAGAAGAGGGGGAGATGAAGGGGTACCGATGATGATGAGGATGGTAGAGATGGGCTTTTGTTCCGATCCCATGGCCTCCTCTGTGCTTTCTTCCTGAGGGGCCATGGCCTCTCTCTCTCTCTCTCTGGAACTTTCTCTGTGTTTTCGGATTTGCAGTAGGGGTGTGTTTATTAATAAGAGTGGGGAGGAAGAGAAGCACGCTTCCCGTTATTGATTTGCTGGCTCGCTGCTGAGTGCTGACTGGGATTGTCTCAAGTAAAAGAGGGAGGGGGGAGAGTTTCTTTCATTTTTGGGTGATGATAAATTCGCACCTTTGTAGGATGATTCAGCCCCCTCTAACGTCAATTGATGTCAAAAAGAGCTAAAGTCTGACGCTTTTTTTACGTCAATTCACTTCACAGGGGCGTGAATCATCCTCCAGGGGGTGCGAATTTATCAGTTCCGAAATTTTTGCTTCTTCTTTCTTCTCCATATACAGCGTGGGGCCATGTTGGGTGTCTTCTTCCTGGAAGAAAAGTCCCGGTCCACGGTGTTGAAGAAAAGGGTAGATATTAGGAATGCTAAAGGGGTGGAATTATCATTTACAAAGGTAAAAAATTAGAAATAATAGGAATGCTAAAGTGAAGGGTGCCCTTTTAAACCAGCCGCAATGGCCATTGGATCCATCGCATCGAGGTGCATTTATTATTCGTTAACTTTTACATTTTTCAATGGGGAAATGATATCAGCACAACCATATTTTAATAACTGCACAAAATCAGCTTGTCTTTTCTTTTCTAATTGGCTTGTGAGAGCTTTTTTTGGGAGTTGGAATAACCTTTGGCTTGGCAGCTCTTTAAATACTGGTGTATTGTCCCTTGGTAACTCGAGTGAGGAACCTGTTACTTAGAGGAAATTGAAAGTCTAAAAGTTCACATCTTTAGATGGAAAGCATGTCGGAGGAAATAAACTCCATTATGAAAAATGAAGTTTGGGAATTTGTTGAACCTCTTCTAAATTAGAAACTAAAAGGTGCATTTTTTTTAATAGAGCCATGGAAGGTCTCAGGTTTGTTATAAACGATAGCGATCATTGTATATACGCAAAGGTGAGTGGGAGGAATATTATACTTCCATCACTTTATGTGGACAACAAAGTGATTGCTTAAAGGAACATGGATCTATTGTTGGAAACTAATATGTGATTATCACGGAATGGTGAAATATAGGACCTAGTTAAGGCTATGTACATCTTGGGCCTTAAAAAAAAATATTATACAGATAGACCCAAATTAGTTGACAGCACTTTCACTGAAAAAAGTACTTTGATACTGTAGTAATGTGTTGTGCAATGGAAGAGGGAAAACCTATGAACGTCCATTTGAAAGGCGGAAAGACTCGGTATGAGTTTTGTGCTAAAACTCTTGAGGAAAAGGTTCAGATGGAAAAAGTTTAACATGCCTCAACTATGGGAAGCTTTATGTACGCTATGTATGCACACGACAAGACCTCTACTTTGTAGTGGGAATGCTTCGTAGGTACCGATAAACACCCAAGATCGTTACATTGGAAATTTATTATAAAGGTACTTAGATACCTCAAAGGTACTAAGGAATGCACACCGGTTAACAAGAGTGTGGAACTAAAACGATTGTAAATGGTCCTGTGGGGAATTAAAGGTCGTGGAATCAATAGCGAAAACTATTACATTGTATTATGATAGTGTGTACTGAGACCTAAGTTTTAAAGCGGAAGCGTTTAAAACGCATGCTGAATAAGTGGGTCTTAAGAAATTAGAGGAAATTGGTCTTTTAGGTCAAGTGGGGTGTCAGGAATGCGTACAGACCTAGTTAGTGTCGGGACAAGACCACAGAATACATCGGGCGGTAGTGATAGGACCATGGGACCTGCCGATGGAATTAAGCCCAGAACGTGGTACTTGGAATGTTCCGCTAGGGTCTGTCTAAAGAGATCAGCTCCTGAGGATTGGTGGCCCTATGTGTTTGAGGAAACACGTGGATCGTGCATTGGTGTGTCTCACACTAGAAAGTACTCACACAACATATGGAAATATACACATGTGCGAGGGATCGGAAAGTAATTCGACAGAATTGGGCTAATGTACGTTTTTTCTGGAATACATTCGAATTACATGCACTATATTACGATAGTGTATATGCAGCATACTTAAGTAGAGAAGCCTTTATGGTGAACTCTTTGGTATAGGACATAGGGCACTACACGGGACAGAGTGACGAATGCCCATGTTGGGACTCATTGCAATGTGCCAATCGAAGTTGAGGAATTAGCTGTGGAATTCCCGGTTAAGTTATATTTAATTATATTCAATTTGAGTGTGTTTAGAGGCCTCAACAGATACACGATAACTGAATATAATTACCCTGATGGTACTTGACGATAGATTGAGCCAAATTGGAATTTTTATCGAAATGTATTTAATGAAAAATTGGTGACATAATTTTTTCTATAATTATAATATTATTAAATATATATATTTTTTTAAATAATTATGTCGCTAGAATCTACAAAAACGATTTACAATTTGGCTGATCAAGTCGAGGAACACATTGAATTGAGGAAACTCGGAAATATACGGAGGAATTGGAAAAACGGAAAAATCACATATTCACACTCGATTCAAAGTGGGGGGTTTAATAAGTATGATTGACCGAGAAACTATCTGAGGGTGTGCACATTTTGGCTTTGTTATAATTACCGATTGATGATGGTTATATTGGTAATTATGTATTGGTGATGGGATGACCGATTTGCCCCTCACAAATTGGGAATTGACCAGGGAGACCTAACCCTAGTTTTTGGGTTTTAGGGAAGCCTATAAAAGCTATGAGATCCCACTCCCTGGCAACGGTTAAAAATGTACAATCTCTGGAATTTAGAGATTGGAAGAGAGCACCATCGGACTCGCAGTTGAACAGGGGGTGGATCAAAATTGGTCGGCACTTCACTTTCAGAAGGTTTGGGATACGCCAATTCCAAATCCTATGATTTGATCATCCGCTGCAACGAATCAAGGTACGCTTTTCGGATTCGGAATATTAACATGGTGGACCGTTGTGCACATGCAGCCCAAAACAAAACAGTAGAGCCCACATTGTTTGGGTGATCTAAACTGTTCATTTGTTGGGCCCTGATGTATATAGGGTGTGCCAAAAAAATCTTCTCAATAGGATGATCTTAACCCTCCGATCTGCAGAGGATTTTATATTGTGTCGTCCGTTTTAAACCTTCACAAGTCGAAGGGTTAGGAACATCCCAAGGAGAAGAATTTCTGGGCACACCTTATCGACATCAGGCCCCAACAAATGAATGATTTGGATCACCCAAAAAAAGTGCGCCCCACTATTTGTTTTGGTTGCACGTGCATGCACAGCCGTCCACCATATAAATTCTCCTAAAAGACAAGATGGGTTAGTGAAAATATCAAGACATGGTGGTGCTGATATCATTTCCCTTTCCAGTGATATGATAAGGGCAATGTTAAAATCGCACCCCCTTTAGGATAATTCGCACCCCTGTAACGTGCATTGACGTTAAAAAAGTGTAAAAAGTCTGCCACTTACCCTCCTTTGAAGGGGTGTGAATTTATCATCGCCATATTACAAATGTAATTTGATATCCAATGGAGGTGTCCCTTTGCTGATTTTTGCAAGGTCAACCTTTACTTTAGCATTCCTCAAAAAAGAACCAAGAGATAAAATTATCATATGCTTGGTAATAGAGAAACTGTTGATTTGATGGGACATCACAAGATAACCAAGAGGGTAAGTTTGATAATTAATAGAGTTCTCATTTGTAAGGTTGAGTAGTGCAGAATATGACTTAAAAAGACATCTTCAAGGGACAAAGTCTTTTTCATGATGGTTGAAATGTCTAGAATCTAATCTAATCTAATCTTCTTGGGACGAAGTCTTTTTCATGATGGTTGAAAGGTCTAGAATCTAATCTAATCTAATCTAATCTAACTACTATATATAAAGGCAAAATGATGGGTTAATGTCTTCCACCCTTTGCCAAAAATTCCATCTATATCCCAGTTGTATTATGCCTATTCTCTTCAATAAGACGTTATGATATTACCTACTTTCTTTAGGGTAAAATCGTAATCTACATCTACATATTTCTTCCACCCTTTGCCAAAAATTCCATCTATATCCCACTTGTATTACACCTATTCTCTTGAATAAGACGTTATGGTATTACCTACTTTCTTTAGGGTAAAATCGTAATCTACATACAAAAAGTACCGACACGGTACCTGTCTATGACAATTAGGGGAAAAAGTACCAAGAAGAGGTAAAGACATATGACAATGACGAAAGAACTACTTGATATTATTCATGCAGGACACTTACAAAATATTAACGGATTCCGGGTACCTTAAGAGGAACAACAATTATAGAAATCTCTATCGATTGGAGGGCTAGGATCAGCCTATATCGATTGGAGGGCTAGGATCAGCCTATATCGATTGGAGGGCTAGGATCAACCTATGGAAATGATTTTATGGGAACAACCGATTGATGTTGTGTTCCATCACATGGACAGTTTGGATCAACCTATAACCCTCTATAGATCGGAGAGTTCGAATCAACCGATGAAAATGATTTTTCGGGCACCACCGATGTAGGCAGTGGCCCATCTAATGGATGGTTTGGATCATCCTATGGTACAGGCCATACCATACATTTTCATAAAGTGAGGAGTGCGATCATCAAAATACGGTGAGTAGTGCCATTACAAAATATGGTAGTGAGGACATTAGCACTATATATAATTTGAAACCATCGTTGTTACTTAGATGTTCCCACGCGGGTCGGGTTCAACATTGAAATAGTCTCCACAGTCCACAATAGACGGTTTGGATAATCCTATGGTGCGGGCTTTTGAGAACCGATTGTGAGTTACAAACTGATTATTGGTGACTCACTATTGCTTCTCAAAATCCAAAACAACCCGGCTTGAGTTGAGGTGGTCAACAATTGGTACCATATCTCAGTGACATAGATTCATTGACATAGATGAAGTCCAATCTCTGCCAAAGGGGATAAAAAAATCGGTCAATGCATTGGCAATAAATGATTGTGAAACTCTACTTTCTGGCAAAACTAAGAAGGTATATTTTATAGTTTACATTTACTTTCTTCTTAATTTGTCATCTTCATATTAACACATCATTTAGTTATTTAGTGACTTGCCAATGTATGTCTCTCAAACTTCTTTTTTTCTTTTGAAAATTTTACTTTTATTTATTTATACGCCAATACTTACATTTTCTCAGCGATTTATTTCTTTTTCTTTTATTTATATGCATCCATCTAAGAAATAAGCTCTCAACTTTATTCTAGGTTAATTAATATAAATTTTCTTTGTGAAGTCTTCTTAATCACATTGTCATAGGATTTACT
Source organism: Tasmannia lanceolata (assembly GCF_043159265.1). NCBI lineage: Eukaryota > Viridiplantae > Streptophyta > Magnoliopsida > Canellales > Winteraceae > Tasmannia > Tasmannia lanceolata. The sequence goes on along the minus strand of NW_027518688.1, from coordinate 13,451,459 downwards.
TATGCTAAATGTTTGTACCAATTCACATGCCAAATGGTCTTTATCATAAAAAAAATTCATTTGTGCTTATGCCTATCTAAATGCATTAAGTTCACTTATGTAGGTTTTACAGCTATTTTTAGGCCATTACTTAATTTGTGGTTATTCTTACGCGACGCATGTGCATTTTTACTAGTACCCTTTAAAAGGGGAAAGCATCCATAAATGGCTCTTCATTAAAAAACAAATTTTATTGGAAATTTTTTCACCAAAAATAAAATTTCAGGGTTTGGTTAACTTCCAAAATTCTCCATATTTTCAAGGAAACTGCAGGCCAAATAGACAGCGAACTTTTATTTTTCATAAAATATTTTTATGAAATTTTCTTGTCCCTATACCCAAACCATAGTTAGCAAAACGGCAAAAAATTGGGAAGGCAAAAATTCGAGTTTAATAAGGTGCTGGTTAAAAAAAAAAAAGTAGGACTTCGATTGCTATACATACAACGATTTTTTCCGAATGTGGGCTTACCTGTAGGTAAATGTTCATAAAAAGAAAGTATAGTGGAGTTCACATAATCAGATCATCTAAACCATTCATTGGTACCTGTCTAAGGTGCCCGAAAATTCTTATCTTCCTCTTTTTTAGAGATTTGAAAAATCTAATCTTCTGCGTAAGATAGTCATATACTTTTGATCTGTGGATGTTTCTATATGTTGCCGTTCATTTTACACCAAATATATTGCAGGGTTAGGATCCCCCTATCTATATCGAGGACCAACATACTGTACTTTTATTAACAAGTGTAGTGGCTACCATATAAAAAATATTGCTCAAGAGACCCAATTCTCATCCCATTATTTCAGTAAGGCGCTGTTTGGATTGCAGGAATTTTCTGAAGAAAGTTTGAAAAGAAAAAATAGTTGTAGAAGTTTCTAATTTCTTTTAGACAAGAAAGAAAAGTAACTTGAACCACCCTATTCAATTTTTATTTTGAAGGACCTTCAATGTACGATGATATCCCTCTAAATTAACCATGATTATATAATTTCCTTCTGAATGGGGAAAAGAAAAAAATTTCCCCGGAAAAGGATTTGTCGTTAGCAGGAAAAGAAAACACCAACTTGTCTCAATACTTCTGTAAACTCCATCACATGTCAGATTTCAGACAAAGTTTTAAACCATTGCCCCCTATATGAACAACACTGAAAATGTCATACGCATCATTTTAGTGTGTGTTGATGGAGGTTTTGATGATGGAAATGTTGACCAAGGGCATGTCTGGCTGCCAGGGATTTTTTATCATGATAAATCGAATAGATTCCTTTCACATGAAATTTTTCTAAAGGATTCATTTAGCCGACCACAACTAGTTTAGGACAAAAGCTTTGTTGAGTTGAGCTGAGCTGAATATAAATCGGTGTCTCCAAGTGGTGAGAGAGGGGTAGGGCAGTAGGATGAGGAGAGAGATTTGCAATGGCACGATTGAGATGAGCCTGAAAAGTGGCTAAAAATCAGGAAGAAAGTGGATACGATTTTGAGTTGAGTTTTTTGTTTCCCGATTTTTAACCACTTCACCCAAATCTTTACTTGGAGACATCGATTTATCATGAAAAAAAATATTCATGGTAACCAAACGTGCCCGAAATGTTAAAAAAGTTCAAGCTCTTGTAAAGTGTAGAAAGACCAATGAGCCCTACACTACTTGAACAACATAGGAAATAATTAAGGTGAAAAATCTCCCTTCTATTGGTTCAAAGGTGCCCAAAGGTCATTGATGAAGGACCTAAATGAGAAACTCATGCCCCAGGTTCAATGCCTTACAAGCTTGGGAGCAAACCCTAGTGAAGTTACTTTGGCCATAACTAAACCAAGTGAAGCTAGCTGCGGCCTAACAAGATCTGATGGTAAAATTAAAAAGAAAACTAGCTTATGACAGGTTGCGAGGTTGAGAGAAGACTCGAGCCAACTTGGACCTTTTGACATTAGTAGGTCTTCAAATCTATAAGAGAAGGGATAGAACGTTATAGAATAATTCAACAGTTTAGTTAGATTGCTAACAGAATCCAAATTAAATAAATAAGGAACAAATAAAGTAAAGACAAAGGCAATGAGTAACTTTGTTGAGCACTTGGTATATAAACAAACATGAGAGATGGTGCTCTGAAGCAACCAATCACTCCAAAATCTTAAGCTAATAGACTTGGTGTTATTTAATCATTTATTCAATATTGCCCCTCTCGTGTGACCCCTCTTTTTTGTGCTGGCAATACACGTGAAATTTGAATATCAAGGAGTTGTCCGTCACAGGAAATAGCTCTATACCATGTGAAACAACCAATCACTACAAAAACTTAAGTTAATACAGTTGGTGTTATTTAATCATTTATACTTCAACATTGAGTAGAAGACAGTAAATGAATAATAGAGCATATATTAGCTAGACATGCTAGTCCGGGACCTCAGTGTTGTGCTCATTGTGTGATGAGTACCACAAGATAATTTTTTGTCAGGACCTTAAGGGCAAATCCCATATCATTAGCATATGCATAGGAAAATACAAACAGCATATGTACATGTAATGTATAGCTGTTCTCTTAGGCAAAAGTGAGCAACGAAATGGCTCTCCACGGACTTGCCGGGCAACTTCCATACTAGTTCAGGCAGCAGTCCTTATTTTTCACCTCATTGATACCAATCAATACCATTTACCCTCAATCTTTTGCTATTCTAGTAGAAGTTTAAAATTTCGACTACGATATCCTAGTTACTAGTAGCTTGTAAAGTGTGAATATTCATCCTGAAGTTTCATTTAGCACTATGACGTTATAACCTCCTGCCCCAATGGCATCATCATGGGTTGTTTTGCAACATGCAATTGGTTAAAGATTTGATACTTTTTTTTTTAACAAGTAGAAATCTAAAGAGTTGGTACATTAGAACTTGAAAGAATAAATAAGTGACTATGCCATAAAATATCTACCATGAAATTTCAATTTTGCTCCTCAAATTTCATGCTATCTGAAATTTGAGAGCAATTCCAATCTTTAAAAAAGGGATTTCACTTTGTACTCATGAATTGTTCATTGCAGGTCCTGTCATGCATATTCTTATGGAGGCACAATTATTGCAGCGACAATTCTCTTTACCTTGTTTTCCTTTTTGGCTTTGGGACTCCTATGGGGACTGTATGTAAACTACACTTTCTCGATCAAGTCTTGATCAAGGGTTTAGGGTCCATCAGATCATGGAAAAGTTTAAAACTGCAACAAAATATGGAAAGGAGGGAGGGAAAGGCATGTTCATTATGTTGAGAGTCATCGCTGACTCTGCAAATAAGCCGGAAGGGCCGGGCCAGCTCTGTGCGGGCCCACACACATCGTTCGTTCCTAGTTAAAGTAGGATTTTAATTTGGTAGTTGAATTAGATTACGGTTTTTTTATTTGGATTAGTTTTGGTTGTTAGAGTTAGAAAAGGAAACATCTATTTGAAAGCAAAAGGGTTTGTTGTTTGGTGGTTGAGTTTGTTTAGGATGTTGGAAGTTTGTCTCTATATGAACTATTTATTTGGGAGGAGGAGAATCGTGTGTTTCTGTGCAGTTGGTTTTTAGATGGTTAGTGGACTTTGAGTCCTAGTTGGAATGTCTTTGCTTTGTATATAAAAGAGAGATGGGAGCATAATGTGAATACAAAAGTGGTAGCCGGTGTATTAAGTGGGTTTAGTATTCAAGAGAAAAATTCCTCTCTCTCTTCTCAATTTGTATTCTCTTCTTGGTTTTTGGGTTTTTTCTTCTTTTTGATTTGATTTCTTATTCAACAAGTGTATCAGAGCTTTTGAGCTTTGATCCTTGTTTTCTACAAGTGGTATCAAAGTCTAGTGACTGGTGAATGGTTGTCGAAGGCATTGGTCAAGGACTGGCGAACGATCGTTGTAGGAAGCCACTAGTCTGGGACTAGTGAATGAATGCCAAAGGAAGAAGATCAGACAACCGGTCAGAAATTGGTGTAAGTTTCTGAGTTGTAGATCTCATATCCGACTTCAAGATATGAATTATTTGCTAACGTTCATTGATGATTTCTCGCATTTTGTGTGGGTTTATTTTCTAAAAGAAAAATTAGAAGTTCTTGGGAAGTTCATAGAGTTCCAAGAACAGGTGGAGAGTGATCTTGGTTGCAAGATTAAATGTCTGAGAACTGATAACGATGGCAAGTACATATCGAACGAATTCACAACTAACTTACATAAGCATGGGATTCGTAGGCAGCTCACATGTTCTGATACACCTCAGCATAATGAGGTGGTTGAGAGAAAGAATCGACACTTGGTAGAAATTTCGCGTAGTATGATGCATGCAAAGAATATACCGTTTCGATTTTGGGCCGAGTGTATGAGAACTACTACTTATGTGACGAATCGTCTTCCACAACAGAAACTTGGGTTTGTCTCACCATATGAGAAGTTGTACGATACTAAACCCACTGTAAGTCATTTCAGATTTTTTTGATTCAGTATGTTATCTTTGTACCTGACCATCTGCACAGCAAGTTTGATAAAAATGCACTTCGGTGTGCCTTTACCGGGTACGACTCTAAAAAGAAGATTTGAAGATGTGTGAACCCAGAAACTGGACGTGGGCACGTTTCAAGAAACATGGTGTTTGATGAAGTTTCATCATGGTGGTCATCTGATCGAGTTAATCTTCCAGATGGTCTATAGCTAGAGACTGATCTGCAAGAGAAGTTAAAAGCAGATGTTCCAAGTGGAAATGGTTTCGAATCGACGAAATCTCACGAGGAGGTGGTGCCTAGACAAGAGAGCCCTAAAAGTCCAAAGCAACGAAGTCCTTGGAAAACTAGTGTTCATGAGACAAAAGCAGCTGAAGAAATGAGACCATGTCCGCTAAAGCAATCTGACGTTGAAGTGATCAAGCTTAGAAGATCATGTCAGATGCGAAAGCCAAATCCAAAGTTTGCAGGTGCGGCATATGCAGAAATATCAGATGGTGAAGTCGGTATTACAGAACCAAAGACTTTGAAGAAGTTTGTAGGGAAGCTTAGCATGACTTGCAGAGAGTCAGTGCTAAGGGGGAGTGTTGAGAGTCATCACCGACTCTACACATATGCCGGAGGGGCTGTGTTGAATCCCCAAAATTTTAGGGATGACAATAACCAACGCTTACATTGGCTTGTTAGTTTTAGCTATCTTTTATATTTATCTTTTAGTTTTCTTTTATTTATTCTTTATTCTGATTTGTTGTAGAGTCCTGGTTGTGTTGAAACTTGAGAATATTGTAGATCTTTATATGCTCTCATCTCTTAATAAAAAAGGCAGAGAAGATTTCAACCAAATTTCGTGCTCTTGTACGAGGGACTGGTTTCCCAAACGAACCATTGTTTGATCTTCTTCTTGTCTATTTCTGGATACCTATCATTTTGGTATCAGAGTTGGTTGATCTGGGCATGACAAAAAGGAGTCAACTCAAGAACAATTCAGCCATGGAAGAGAGAGTGGAGAAATTGGAAGAGACCGTTAACAATCTGGCAGAGATGTTTTCCAAGTTTATGGAAAGTCAAAACCGGAAATCCGTTGAGGATGAGGTTTTCTGTGGCAAGGCTACCTCTTCCAACATGGAATTAGGAGGAAACGACGCATCAAGATCTGGAGCAACGGGTGGATATGTCCAAACAAGGTTCACGAGACTCGAGTTTCCTCGCTTTGATGGTCTAGAAGATCCTACGGGATGGGTATATCCCGCAGAACAATTTTTTCGCTTCCATCAAATTGCAGAAGACATGAACGTACCTCTTTCATCGTTTCATCTGGAGAGTGAAGCGCTACAATGGTTCCAATGGTACGAGAAGGTTTCACAAAAATATGGAGTGGACGGACTTGAAGATAGCCTTATGTGTTCGATTTGGGCCTACTGAAATTTGAAGATTTCGACTCAGCCCTTAGTAAGCCGCGACAGACAAGTAGGGTTAGAGAATATCAGAAGGAGTTTGAAAAATTGTCAAATATGGTGGAAGGATGGACTGAGAAGGCCCTAATTGGGACTTTTGTGGGAGGTCTCAAGGATGAGTTGGCAGGAGAAGTTCAAGTCTTCCGCCTGAAGACATTGAATGATGCTATTGGGTTGGTGCGGATGATGGAAGAGAAAATCCAGCATGGCCAGATATTTCAAAAGGGTACAATGATTGAGCATGAGTACCCAACATCAGATCCGAAGGGTCCTCGAAGGCTTACAATGGGCGAGATGAAGGAGAGACGTTCTAAAGGGTTGTGTTACAACTATGACGAGCGATTTGTTCCTGGTCACAAATGCAAGTTTCCTCAATTTCAGTTAATTCAAGTTCTTGACGGTGATAAGGAAGAAGAAGATGAAGAAAATCAACAGCCTTAAGGACAAGGCAATTTTCAAGGGGAAGGGAATGTTGAATCCCCAAATTTTAGGGATGTCAATAACCAATGCTTACATTGACTTGTTAGTTTTAGCTATCTTTTATATTTATCTTTTAGTTTTCTTTTATTTATCCGTTATTCTGATTGATTGTAGAGTTCTGGTTGTTTTGAAACTTGAGAATATTGTAGATCTTTATATGCTCTCATCTCTTAATTAAAAAAGGCAGAGAAGATTTCAACCAAATCTCGTGCTCTTGTACGAGGGACTGGTTTCCCAAACGAACCATTATTTCATCTTCTTCTTGTCTATTTCTGGGTACCTATCAGGCCTGGCCGGCACAGTGTAGGCGACGCAGGCCAGTGCGGGTCCACACACACATGGTTCGTCCCTAGTTAAAGTAGGATTTTAATTTAGGATATGAATTAGATTAGGGTTCTGTGGACCCAGATCCGAGAGAGGCGGCGGAGGGACGAGCCCCACGCTACTATAGTCTCTATAGATCATCCACGTGAATGGAGAGCTCTACCAAGGAACTCTCGAAAGAAGTGCCCCTCATAGCATGAGTGGCGATACAAAGGTGAGATACCTCTCGATTCGGGGACTAGCCCAGATTCGAGGTGTACCTTAAACAAAGAAGAGTCGCCATCCAAGGAAGTGGGCCAAGGATCCCATACTATGCTCTGTTGCAACGGATAACCAGAGATATAAAAGAAGGTTCGTGCCAGGTTACGAATTCGGAAGGTCTAAAGAGCACCTCATTCGCCCAAGTGCAAACACCTGGTCTCTTATGCCATTTACTTAATAATTTTGAAAAAGTTTTGGGCAAAAGTCATATGAAATGGGAATCAATATCTCCGAGAAGACGTCTATCTAATCATGCATGTCTCGGAGATGAATAATAAGCACACATAAAAGAAATGAAAGAAGTGTTGCCTAAGCAAAACTAGGTTATAAGTGACATGCCTAATGGGTGTCTAAGTTCTGGTGTGCAAACACATGCATGTTACAGCTAAAAGCATAAGGTCTGCGCAATAAAGTAAGAAAACACTGCAAAACATAGAAAATGACTCGATACCATACAACCCTAAGACTCTAATCTATACCTAGGCCCGAGTCTTTAGATGATCTGATGTTCATCCAAAGAAGCCTACGTATCCCCGCCTCCACGAGAATCAAGGCAACGTAGTTCTTCGCACCTATTCTAAGCTATGATGCCTAAGATATCTAGACCTCTATCCTAGACTCGATCTAAAAGACCGGACTAGTTCTTAAAGCTTCTTGTGTGATTATTTAAATTCCAATGGATTGTTGATTTTAGGACACCCTATATGCCCTAACTAAATGCAGGTTAGCCCTAAGCTAATGCAGGTGGTTCCTATAATCTATGTGTAGCTAGGCTGTATATCCTAAGAAAAACAGTAGGATCTATCGCATCTTAGACCTAGTCATCAATTGGCGATGTGGATCGCCAACTGACCGGACGGAGGCGTAAAATTCCTAGCTAGGACTCACTCCTAACTCTAACACAAACAAATAAAACATACAACAAACAAACAACGAACGAGGGAGCAACTTCCGACTCAAAAACTCTCTAACTAGGACAACCTCCTAACTCTAGAGGAAGATCCTTTCGAAAAACACAATATTTTGAAAGATTTTTGTAATTTTGAAAGATTTAAAATACTTATTTTGAAAGGTTTGGCTGGACTTGGGATGTGGATCCCAAGCTGCACTACGTACCCTGTTGAAAGGGATCAAGCCAACGTAGTTCGGAAACAGAATTCCCTAACTACTCTGAAAGACTCAAAATTTTTGAGATTTTTGGATTTTAAGATATTTTTGAATTTTTAAGTGTTTTTGAAATGTTTTTTTTGTTATTTTTAAGTGTTTTTGACTCAAGGGGGATAAATCCTATCATCATAAGGGGAGGACAGACTCCGGATATCCCGCAAAGGTTGGACAGCATCCTATGCTTTGCGGGGGAATGAACAGAATAACAACTCTGCAAGGGTTGGACAGCATCCTATACCTTGCAGGAGCGGATAGAAAAACACATGATTTGATGAGATGTAGGATAGAATCCTAACCCCTATGATGATAGAATTTGATTCTTGAATAAGAGGACTGACTCTCTAGACTAAGGACGGATTCCTATGCTAGTGGACTATCAAACTAAGATAAAGCTCACAAGTAATAAGGAAAAAGAGACCTTGTGCATATTTAGCAAAGGTAAAACACCCAGCCGGGCCGGACAGCTACCTAGCCCTAGGGTGCAACAAATGTGCAACCCAATACCCATAAGGGTAGGGGTATGATGCCAAGCCGAGTAGGGTGTTCTCCCAAAACCAAAAGACGCACAGAGATGAGGTTTAGCAAGAAAATGAGACCGGGTAAGTCTCTTAGACACAGAGGTAGGATAGAGAAAAATGCTAACAAGGAAAAAAAGACCTTGTGCATATTTGGCAAAGGTAAAACACCCAGCCGGGCCGGACAGTTACCTAGTCCTAGGGTGCAACAAATGTGCAACCCAATACCCATAAGGATAGGGGTATGATGCCAAGCCGAGTAGGGTGTTCTCCCAAAACCAAAAGACGCACAAAGAGGAGGTTTAGTAAGAGAATGAGACTGGGTAAGTTTCTTAGACACAGAGGTAGGATAGAGAAAAATGCTAACAAGACTAGGCAAGTCTCCTAGGCACAGAGATGAGATAGAGAAAAATGCTAGCAAGACTGGGCAAGTCTCTTAGGATGGGCTTGGGCTATCACCTTCATCGCCCTACAAGAAAAGGGGATTCTAATATCTAAAGGAAATTAACAGCAATCTATAAGACTGTGTTAGTCTATCAAAGAGAGAAGAAAAAGCTACCAGATAATTGCAAATTTCACTCTATTTTTATAAAAATAAATCAAGTGCTAAGCAAAGAAGAATTTTCAATAAAAAACAATACACAATCTAAAGCAATCATAAAATGATAAACAACATTAATTAGTCCAGACCAGCCGCTGGATAGCCTAATAAAGTAAAAGAAAACAATATCAAACACTTCTATGCCCAACCACAAACACCACCCCAATATGGGGATGAAATCAGATGATGCTAAAGTAATCATCTGATATCATATACACATGATAATATTTCTATATCCCGCCTTGAGATCAGACAGTACTCATGTCGATAATATCGAATAGAGTAGTCATCTGATCTCCTTCTTCCTATTAAACGATTTATTTAAATAAAAAGGAATGAGTATAATAAGCTTTGAGATAATCTCACCTGAACAATCCATTTATTACCGTCTTCGAACCCTAACTCAAAGCTTAGTATGAAAGAGAAGCATTAAATTTCCAACAGATTATAGAAACACATTAAATGATATTTTCAATTTGTACAAATTTTAATACATAACAGGGCATCAACTTGTGCAGATTCAAATGTAAAAACTGTGAGAGTGAAATATAAGCAGATTTGTGCCAACAGTGGGGCCGAAATGTGAACTTATTTGTACCAAGCAAACAAAGAAAATAAACGAGCTTTCCATCATTAAAGCAGCATTACACTGAAGGTATTTCCCATGCCCCAAATATAGCATGTTACCTTACCAAAGGAACATGTTTGATTTAAGCAATTAACAATTGATGATCATACTGATAATATTCCCTACCAGGTAAAGCCAAAACCTTTCACTGCTCACTGATAAAATTTGAAACTCATTTTTATCAACAAAAAGAAATGGTCCCCAAATCATTTCTACTTAAACAAGAGGAATTTCACTTCAACAGCCATATAAGTCCCAATTTATTCTTAGTCATTGAATTGCTACAGGATTTATTACTATTTCTAGTAATCCAACCAAGTAGAAAAATCTTATCTGATGCAGAGAAAAGCTCGATTAAAGTATCTCATGCAATTAGCAAATCATCATTTTTTTTAAGCAATTGTCAAGAGAATGACTCATAAACAAGTGTAATTCCACACACATACAAAAAAAATAAAAAAAATTACATCCGTCTTATCTTATCATCTATGGTTCTAGAAGAGTCTATTGAGGCAAACAAGGAAAGCCGGTTCAATTATTGGAATTTGATGATGGAAGCATCAGCCTTCCATACTACTGGAATGCTGAACCGAATGTCATTCAATATAAGAGGCCAACTATCTTACCCCTTTCACTATCACCTGGTCCTCCTATGGTTTCTACACCAAAACTGGTACCGATACTATTGGCCCGCACATTTAAACCGAATGGCATTCTTGTTCAGCAGGGTATGTAAGTATCACAACAATAGGGGCAACCGATTCTACAACAGCAAGGGCAGCAAGTGCCACACAATCAAGGGCAGCCAATGTTAAAACAACAAGGACATCAAATGCCACTACAACAGGCTCAACAAATACTACCGTATCAAGGACAGCAACTATACGGTTTGCCTGACAGTTATAAATCACAATTACAAACACAATTACAAAGTGCAGAAATTGTGGGGACAACAGCTGTGTGCTTTGAAACAGACACAAATTCTAGTTGTAGTGCAAAAACTTATTACATGTCTCTACAAATTACAGCTGATAAGACACCCTACAGGAACATCAACTACAACTACACAATTCCAAACAAATGCCAAAGTCACGAAAATCCTGCTCACACAATCTCTGCACATTCATACTTCACTCCCATTTATAATGGCATATCAAAATGACATAAAGCAAGCTTAAAGTATTTGGATTAACACTGCATAGCTATATTCTGTGTAACCTTTAAACTTAACATTTATTGTATAAAATGAATATTATCAGCAGGCATACTCTACCTACCAGCCAGAACAACTATTCTCAAAGCATAGACGTAGGCATAATATAAGGTATACAATCAAATCTTGTCAAAACCTCATAATATAAAACTTACTAGCAGTAACAAGAACAAATTCTTAGATTCTCCACTTCCTCTTTCTGATTTCCGATATTTCAATCTTTAGATTATACCAAATTTTCAACTAAAATGCACTAAAGTATGAAAATTTTAAACATAACACAAAATAACTATGAAATTGAAACCACAAATCTCATAGAACAAGGAAAAGATCTAAATATTTTTCATTGTAAAAAAGGACAAGAAGAGAAATCCATACCTTTTTCGATACTTCTTTTGTTTCTTCCTCTTCAGCTCATTGGATTTTAGCCTTAGATCTCGTCGATCTCCTTTTTATAAATGCTAAAAAAAAAATGTTCTCAATACAGCTCCTTTTCTTCTTTCAATGTACAGAGCTAGCTTCCTTTTTTTCTTTTCTTTTTTTTTAAATCAAAGTAAGATCTTCATAATTCTCCAAAATTTTCGTCAATTACACAGAGCATCCAGATCTATGAAGATCTATGTACTCGAAACTTGACCGGAGTTCTGCCGAAGATAATCGGAGAAGACAATGATTAGTGCTAGGGTTTGGATCTGGGGAAAGTTCTCTCTCTCTCTTTCTGAAACGAAATCTTCTCCTCTTTTTTACAGATCTGAGGCTTTGGATAAGCAGATCTACGGTTTTGATTTTAGTAGTCTAAAGAATGTAATCAGCATAGAAAATCGGAGAAGAACAAATTGCCGAAGCTCCGACTGGTTCGCCGGAAAATGATGATCGGAGAAGAAGAAAGAAATGGCTAGGGTTTAAGATTTGGGGAAAAGATGATAGAAAAGGATAAACTAACGATTAGGGGAAGAGATCTACACCTGGAGGTCAGAGATCCGACGCAAACCTCCCGGAGAAGATGATCGGAAAATCTCTCTTTCTCTTATTTTCGCTCTGCTAGGGTTTTAAAAAAAAAATCTCTCCCTTAGAAAATGAGTTTAAGTGAGTATTTATAAGCAAAATTCGAAAATTAATATTACCACTCCAAATTGATGAGCGCGCGGTTTGCGCAAAAGCTGATAAGCGCACGAACGAATCGTGTCTTATCCGGCCCAGGTTCGACCCCATCTAGGATAATCCACCCCCCTTTTGCTGGTTTACCCTACGCACACTCTCGGCTCGCTCGCTAGGCAAACGTGCTCGGAATTCGACGAAATTTTGCGGGGAGCTAGATGAGACCCTAAGCTACCTTGGGGTGAAATTTGAGGCCCTAGCTGATTGATTTGGTTAGTTTTTTGCTCAAACACGAGAGGTTTAGGGTACGGTCAAAATGGGGTGTCTACAGATGCCCCTCTTTGGCAGAGCGTGTTTGTCACGCGAATGTCAAAGCTGAACAGATAGCACATTTTGACTGGCCCAAGATTAAAGAGTTTAAAATTTTTTATTTTTGATTTTTGAAAATGATATCCACAAGATAACATGGTGAAATAGCCTTTCACCAAACTCTGACTCTGCAAACGCTGGTGAGATAGCCTCTCTCCAACTCTTAACTCAATACATATTGACGAGATAGCCTCTCTTGCAAAACATTAAAGGATAGATTTGATTATGAATGATCTTGAAATTTGAAGAGAAAATGAATCTGGATGCCGTGTGAAAACAGTCTTGAATGCCGTGTGGAAACGGACTTAGAATACTTGAATGCCGTGTGAAAACGGACTTGGAATACTATGAATGCCGTGTGAAAACGGACTTAAATGCCATGGCGAAAACATTTTTTAAAATCTTTCAAATGGTGAAAGAAATGACCAAACTCCAAATCGCGGAGCCATTGGCGAAAACAGCTTTTAAAATCTTTCAAATGGTGAAAGAAAGGACCAAACTCCAAATCACGGAGCCATTGGCGAAAACAGCTTTTAAAATCTTTCAAATGGTGAAAGAAATGACCAAACTCCAAATCGCGGAGCCATTGGCGAAAACAGCTTTTAAAATCTTTCAAATGGTGAAAGAAATGACCAAACTCCAAATCGCGGAGCCATTGGCGAAAACAGCTTTTAAAATCTTTCAAATGGTGAAAGAAATGACCAAATTCCAAATCACGGAGCCATTGGTGAAAACAGCTTTTAAAATCTTTCAAATGGTGAAAGAAATGACCAAACTCCAAATCGTGGAGTCATTGGCGAAAACAGCTTTTAAAATCTTTCAAATGGTGAAAGAAATGACCAAACTCCAAATCGCGGAGCCATTGGCGAAATCAGCTTTTAAAATCTTTCAAATGGTGAAAGAAATGACCAAACTCCAAATCACGGAGCCATTGGCGAAAACAGCTTTTAAAATCTTTCAAATGGTGAAAGAAATGACCAAACTCCAAATCACGGAGCCATTGGCGAAAACAGCTTTTAAAATCTTTCAAATGGTGAAAGAAATGACCAAACTCCAAATCGCGGAGCCATTGGCGAAAACTGCTTTTAAAATCTTTCAAATGGTGAAAGAAAAAACCAAACTCCAAATCGCGGAGCCAAAGGCAGAAATATTTTTTTTAAAAATGAAAGGAAAATTCATTGAAATGATTGAAGAAATGACCAACTTTGATCGATTTCACAAAGTGAATAAGTCATTCTTTGCCAAGAATGATTGAAAATGCATGATCTTTGCTGAAGATAAAACTCAAAAAACTTGAAGAAAATTTCAGGTATTAACCCTTTTAAAATGAGTGAAAAGCATTTTGCTGAGGGTTTGACGATTGCAGGAGCAAATTCTAGACTCCACTAGGGATAAGATTTTCTGAAAATTGGACTTCAAAAGAAAACAATTTGATTGAAGAGACTGACTCAAAGATTGTGCTCAAGCTTCTCTGGTTTTCATTTGCTGAGAATAGTTATCCCAATTATCATCACGCTTGATATCTTTTATGACTTACGTCTATGACAGATTCGTAAGAGAGCAAAACACAGGGAAATGGTCAAAAATTTTCATTTCATTGAATACTTGAGGTTACAAAGCTTTCAGGTTTACAACAGGCTGTATCTGCCCGACAACCGCCTTTCACCTTCGATGATCTCTGCCATTCCATTTGAGCTTGAAAACCCGCCATATGGACTTGATAATCTACCATCTTCTGAGCTTCACTTTGCTGCGCATCACCCTTGAGGGGATACAAATTCATCATTTTTTTCTCATCACCCCAGCCTTGGGAAAGATACTAACTACACAGGACTTTGGAGTTTAAACTTGACTCGACATAGAAAAGACTTCGACAACCAGCAAACGAGGACTTCGATGGGCACAATGACTTAAACTCTAAAAGAGACTGAATCTGGTCCTTAGCCTGATAAGTATTTTTTAAAATGGTACAATCTACCACTCTTAGAATCTTTCAAAAACCGTATTTAAAGGTGTTTTATTCATTTTTCGGTATTTCCATCATGGTTATTATTCCCTTGGATTGTTTAGTCTCAACCCCCTGGCTTAGAGAGTATCAGAAGAATTTCTGTCGGCGCTTACTCAGACTTTGGAGTAGTGCCACCGAAGAAATGAAAGTCTTGCTGGCTTTCAGAGGTTCTGTCCTTTATGAAGTCACTGCCATGACCAAATTGCCTTTTCAGGTTTTCGATTTGGCGGACCGCATGCCTTAATTTTTGCCTGGACTGTCTACCCTTGTAGATTTTCCATCCAGCAAGCTGTGCACCCTAATTTTTGCCCAAGCTGCCTTTTCGGGTTTTCAGCTTAGCGGGTGAATTGACCCTAACTTTTGCCTAGACCGCCCTTGCGGGTTTTCAGTCTAGCGGGTCTAAGACTCCATCATTCATTTTTTTTTTGTTTCTCTACAAACCTAGGCTTAAGTACACCAGAAGGACTTTTAGGTAGGCTTGGGTTCAAACAAGTTAACATTTGGTAAGTTTTCATGTATTTGATCGAATTTGGCCCTCTAGACTGCCTACGTATCCCCAAAGAAATGGGAATCAGGTCCGCGTAGTTCGCCCATTTGGGTTTCAAGGATTGTTTGTTTTCTTTCTTTCCTCTTTTTTTTTAAGGATTTGAAAGGTTTGAAGGATTTGACCGAACCCGAATTGATCAGGCTACCTATGTACCCCCGAAGAGCTGGGGATCAGGTCATGACGTAGTTCAGGCTCAATATCTTTTATGACGCAAGTCATAAAAGATGCCCCTGGTTTGAGTTTATCAAAGAAAGAATGTTTTCGTTTATAGGTTCAAAAGTGTTTGCAAAGGATTTTCGACTTTGAGGTAGTTGGCTTTTAAGCTCTGATCGATCAAAGATGGCCTCCTGGTGTATCTAAGCATAATACTTCTTTAGTTGGTCCAGGTTTGTAGGTTCTGTTAATTTTTCTCCATTTCATTGAGGAGTCTTACGGCTTTTCCAGGCAGGACTTCATCAACAATGTAAGGACCAGACCAATTTGGTCTGAACTTCCCTCTGGGATCAAACACCGGTGCCCGGTAAGATTTCAAGACGAGATCTCCTGGCTTCAACTCTCGGACCTTGACTTTCTTATTGAAGGCTCTTTCGATTCTTCTTTGATACCCTTGGATATGATACAAGGCTCTCAGCCTCTTTTCATCAATCATCTGCAATTCCTGATGTCTAGCTCTTGCCCACTCAGACTCTGACAGATTCGCTTCCATCATAACTCTTAGGGACGGGATTCTCACTTCAACAGGGAGGACTGCTTCCATTCCATACACTAGAGAATATGGAGTTACACCTGTAGAGGATCTGATCGATGTCCTATAAGCCCATAAAGCAAAAGGAAGCTTGTTCGACCAGTCCTTATAAGTCTCGGTCATCTTACTGATTATGACCTTGATATTCTTATTCGCTGCTTCTACAGCCCCGTTTGTCTGCGGTCTGTAAGGAGATGACTTATGATGCTTGATTTTAAACTCTTCGCACAGGTGCACTACTTATTTCTTGAAATGAGATCCATTGTCAGAAATCAGTTCATGAGGTACTCCATATCTGCAAATGATATTCGCACGGATGAACTTCGCAACTGTATTGGAAGTTATGGAAGCAAATGAAGCAGCTTCTATCCATTTTGTGAAATAGTCAATGGCCACCAAGATGTATTCGTGTCCACTTGACGATTTAGGATAGACTTTTTCGATGATATCAATTCCCCATACTGAAAATGGCCATGGCGAGGTCATAGAATGCAGCTCTGACGGAGGCACATGAATAAGATTCGCATAGACTTGGCATTTATGACATTTCTTCACGAATGCGAAACAATCTGTTTCCATTGTGGGCCAATAGAATCCAAGTCTTAGGATTTTCCTTGACAGCATCTTACCATTCATGTGAGGACCACAAACACCTTCATGTGTTTGCTCTATGAGCTCTGCAGCCTGATCTTCATCAACACACAGAAGCTGAATTCCGTCAAACGATCTTCTGTACAATTCTTCACCACAAATGATGAAGTTAGCAGCGAACCTCTGAAGAGTTTTCCTCTCTTTGCTGGAAGTTTCAGGCGGATGCCCCTTGCCTGAAATGATATTTCGAATGTCTGTATACCACGGCTTTCCGTCTGGACACCTTGCTGATATCTCTATCGCATTCACATGCGCAGGAGCCCATTGCAACCTTACAGCTAAAGGTTGAACCTCCATCGTCGCAGAAATGTCTAGCATTGACGCCAGGGTAGCCAGAGCGTCAGCAAAATGATTCCTTGTTCTCGACAGATGAGTAAAGGTAACATTCTTGAACTTCCCGACCAGAGATGCAAGATAAGTGTGATATAAGATCAACCTGGCCTCTTTTGTCTTCCAATCCCCATTTATTTGACAAATGATCAAGATTGAATCTCCAAATACATCGATGTCTTGAATTCGCAAAGCCAAAGCTGCCTCAAGCCCTGCGATGCATGCTTCATATTCTGCCATATTGTTGGTGCATTCAAACTGCAACTTAATGGATATAGGGATATATTCCTTCTTCGGAGATACCAAAACTGCCCCTATTCCTTGACCATGATTATTGACAGCTCCGTCAAAGTACATAAGCCACTTGGAACTCGGAATCTCTTCTTCAATGTCCATAATCTCTTCATCAGGAAAATCAGCCTTCAAAAAAGCATTCTCTTCAACAGGAGCATCAGCCAGCTGCTCAGCAATTACCCGTCCCTTAATTGATTTCTGAGTGACATAAGTGATGTCAAACTCAGACAACAATAGCAACCATCTAGCTGTTCTTCTAGTAAGAGCGGGCTTTTCGAACAAATACTTCAACGGATCCATCCGTGAGAGCAAAAATATCTTGTTCGACAGAAGATAATGTCTAAGCCTTTGAGTTGCCCCGACCAATGCTAAACATGTCTTTTCCAAGACAGTGTACTTGATTTCATACTCCAACATTTTCTTACTGATGTAGTAGATGGGTTTTTCTTTCTTAGACCCCACATCCTGCTGAGCAAGCATACAACCCATTGCTGTATCCGTGATGGACAAATACATCAACAACGGTTGACCAGGAATGACCGGGGATAAGACAGGAGGCAAAGACAAACACTGCTTGACCTTTTCAAACGCTTCATGACATTCTTCATTCCATTTCTTGGAGGAATTCTTTTTTAATAACTTGAAGATGGGTTCACACGTCATAGTTAAATGAGATATGAATCTCCTCAAGTATTGCACTTTGCCAAGAAATCCACGAATCTGCTTTTCTGTCTTTGGTGGTTGCATTTCTTGGATAGCCTTGATCTTCTGAGGATCCACTTCAATTCCTCTCTCGCTGACCATGAATCCAAGCAACTTCCCTGATGTTACTCCAAATACACATTTATTTGGGTTCAAGCGAAGTTGAAACTTTCGGATTCGCTCAAAGAACTTTCTCAAAGCGATTGTATGCTCCGGTCGAGTCTTGCCTTTGACAATCATGTCATCTACATAGACCTCGACTTCCTTGTGAATCATGTCATGAAGAAGAGTAGTCGCAGCTCTCTGATAGGTTGCACCAGCATTCTTGAGACCAAACGGCATCACTCTGTAGCAATATGTCCCCCACTGAGTAATAAATGCCGTCTTCATCATGTCCTCAGGCGCCATTTTAATTTGGTTGTACCCTGAGAATCCATCCATAAAGGATAAGAGTGCATGACCAGCCGTATTATCAACCAAGAGATCAATGTTCGGAAGCGGAAAATCATCTTTCGGACTGGCCTTGTTCAGATCTCTGAAATCGACACACATCCTGACTTTCCCATCCTTCTTGGGCACCGGTACAATATTTGCAAGCCATTCAGGGTACTCAACTACTTTGATGAATTTCACTTCTAGTAGTTTCTTAACCTCATCATGAACTTTCAACTCCCATTCTGTTTTAAGTTTTCGGAGTTTTTGCTTCTTCGGCTTGATGCCAGGGATTAGAGGTAATTTGTGTTGGAGAATGTCCTCGCTCAATCCAGGCATGTCGTCGTAAGACCAAGCAAAAACCTCCTTAAACTCCTTTAGCAAGGTGATTAATTCTTCGCGCTCCTCAGGAGATAAAATTTTGCCAATTTGTATTTCCCGAATTAAGGTTTCATCACCTATATTTACGGTTTCAATTTCCTCTTCAAGTGGTTTAGCTCGGTGACTCTCCTCTTGTTGAATCATATGTTTGATTTCAAGAGGAGTGTCATCGGCTTCCTCATTAGAGGGGGAGTCTTGATTGTTATTATTAGTTACTTGATCAAGTTCAGAAGCAGAATCAGCAGAAGAGACAAGTACAGGAATATAAGCAAAAGAGTCTTTTATTTCATCAGAATCAATGATTACATCAGATGACTCGCCCACATCAGGCGTTACAGACTTTGAAACAGAATGAAAAAATAAGTCGACATCAGTATCGACGCGATGGGAAACATGTACAGACAAAGAATCAGTGAAGACGTCCTCAAACTCGGACTCAACACCACCAAGAATAGGCTCATCACCCATTCCAGAAGTAGACTTGACCTCTACAGTACCTGCATCAAAAGAAAAGTTATAAATGACAGACTCTGGGATGAACTCAGAAACTGACACAATTTTTGAAACAATTGACTATTTTGAAGGGACTGGAATATACTGAAGGACTACTTGGGGTATAACCTGTGAGGTCCAGTTATCTAGAGGTCCCTCGGCTGGGGTGATATAGTCCTCTGGGTTCAGAAAAGGTGCATCTCTTCCAATCATAGCTATGACTGATGCCTCGACCTGAAGTAGAGAATTTAGGAGATCTGGCTCAAAATTCTCAACCCAGTCTGAATCTGGTTCCTCTGTCATAACTGCTTCTGCAATTTGCTTACTGAAAAAGTCTGCTGGTAGTTCATCTGCGAAGAAGATCTCAAGACCTGGCAGCTTTACCCCATTCTCATCATACCATGGCTCTAAAAAATCGTAATAAGGGCAATCAGCTCCCTCTTTCCGGAATCTGCCATTCATGATCATACTGAACGGTCCCATTGGAAACTCTAAACCCTTGCGGCGGCATTCAGCCCATTTGAACATATAAGATCTCATTTCTTGCACCTCCTTGCGAGTTGGCTTGTATCCCAACCCAAACAACCCGTCAGATGCTTTTAACTTTGGCCGCTCAGTCAGACCCTGCATATTCTTTCCCAAACCTGCCCCTGGGAATCCAAATCGGCGCATCATCTTGACTACCCGAGTATTGGTGCTAGAGAGAAACATAATTTCTTCACTCATAGCCTCTTTCATAGTGATAGCTGAAACTTCTACTGAAAATCCTGTCAGACTGATATCTCTTGTGTTTTCAGTAACAAGCTCTTGAGATATTTGTCCGACTTCTGGCTCGGGATCTCCCTTGACTGTGATCACCCGGTTGTTTCGAATGAATTTCAATTTTTGGTGAAGCGTAGAAGGGATAACTCCAACCTTGTGCAGCCAAGGTCGACCAAGCAACAGACAAAAAGAAGTCTTGATATCCAACACCTGAAATTCAATGTCAAAGGTTTCTCCTCCAATGACAATCTCAGTAGCCAATGTTCCGATAACATCCCTTCGAGTCCCATCATATGCCAGTATGCCTTGCTCAGACGGTATGAAGTCTTCAGGCCCAAACCCTAAAGTAGTGGCAGTGCTCAAAGGACACACGTTCAAAGCTGATCCATTGTCTACCAGTACTTCGGAGACTTTCTTCTGGTTGCAAAGCAAGGTAATCTTGAGAGGACGAGTATGGTCTCTTCCTTCAGAAGGCAAGTCCTCATCTGAAAAAGATAAAGCTTTTGAAGCCTTGGTCATGGCTACCAGACCGACCAACTCATCTGGAGTAATTTCAACAGATACCTGGGACGAGTTCAATTCACGAAGTACAACCTGTCTGTGCTTCGGCGATGCCATCAGTAAGCCCCAGATAGAAACATTAGCTTGTGTCTTCTTGAGCTGATTCAACAAATTGTCTTCTTCTTCCTCAAGCCTCTGTTTCTGTTTCTGATTGTCAACCCCTCTTGCAACCTCAGCTGGATTATCAACTCTGAGTTCAGCTGGCTTAAAGACTCGTCCACCCCGTGTGACATGGCGGAGCTCATCGCATTGATCGTTCAAGAGTAACAGATCTTCATCATCTATCTTAAGGATGTATGGGGTTTGTATCTCTTCTTCCTCATCATCACTCACCCTTAAGACGTATAGAGATTCAGAATCTTTCTCCTCATCTTCACACTGAAAAACGTATGATTGGTTTGATGGCCCAGCCACCTCAGGGTCATTCCAGGATAAGACATATGGCCTTTCGGATTCTGCCCACTGATCTTCTTCTTCAAATTTCCAGACATATGCCCCTTCAGATTCAATAGCGAATATGAAGGAAGCAGGATCAATGACAGACTCTTCAGCACAAATGACATTGACTGAAGGCGGAGGCGGCATTGCATGCGTCGGCAGGGGATTTCTGGTTACATTTGGTAATTCTATTGACAGCTCCTTCCTATCAATCATGTTATGTATTTGATGTTTCAAAGCTAAACACCTATCAGTGATGTGACCAGTGTTACGATGATAATCACAGAACTGATCCTCTCTCCAAGATCTCGGCAACGGGTTGGGAGGGGGCTTAATGTCAGGTAGCTTGATCTTTCTGTCCTTCAACAGCTTCTTCAAAGCTACGGACAAAGAATATGGAAGGGGATCAAAATGACGAGGAGGCTTCTGCTCCATCGGCGGCCTTCTCACTTCAGTGACTATCCTGGGTGGGGGCCTGACATAATTGACATTATGTACTTCCTTCGGCGCCATTACAGGTCGCTTCCCCTCTCTGACATCAGACGATACTCTAGATCTCAGGCCTTTAGCCAATGCATCTTCTATCTGAGTCCCATTCTTAATGAGATGATTGAAATCGAGGAAATACTGAATAGCCATATGATGATAATATTGCGGCGACAGATTTTTCACCACAATCTTGATTTGATCCTCATCTGACAGACGATGAGTCATTTGTGCGGCTTTCCTTCTCCATCTGCGGATGAAGGAAGTAAAGGTTTCATTGTGACCTTGCTTCAAAGCCTTCAAATCTCTCTTAGTTACATCGATCCCCTCTTCCATAGAGAATTGTTCGACGAACCTATTTGCAATATTCTCTAGAGTTCGGATCTCCTCTGATTTCAAACTCAGGAACCACTTCTTAGCTGTTCCAACAAGGGATCTAGGAAATAGAAGAGCAACTTGCTCTGGAGATAAACCATGCTGCTGAAGAAGCGGAAGGACAGACATTAGATGGCTTCTAGGACACCCGGTCCCGTCATATTTATCCATGTCTGGAACTTTGAATCTAGGGGGCAATGTGACTCCTGGATACAACATAAAATCAGCCATGTTCAACTTTTTCGGGCCTTGAAATTTTATGTTTTCCATCTCTCGGGCTAACATATCCATTCTGTCCGCCATCGCTCTGTCCTCATTGGCTCTATTCAGATTAGGATGACAATTCTCTTCTGCATACTGCTCATCATCAATATCGTCTTCGACATTTAAAACAGCAGGCCGGGCCATTGCAGGAGGGGGAGGAGGTAAAACAGAAGGGTGCTGAGCCACATGCTCTTTAGAGGTAGACTCTCTGTCATTTTTCAGACGGGCTATAATTCTCTTCATGTTATTCATTTGCTGGAGCATAACCTTCATCATCTCACTCATCTCAGCTATAACGTTTGCAGATTCAGCCATCTGTTCAGGAGTAAATTGGACGGGCGAAGGGATTTCCTGGAGATTGGAGAAAGGTAATGCAGGGGAGGTAAAAGAAATTGGTGAGGAAGAAAAACGACTCAGCCTGGAATCAGCGGACTGACGGGACCAGGTTGATTTTGAAACAAGGATTTTCTTAGGAGCAATGACTGCTCAATCAAGAATCCTGTAATGGAAATATGAACACTAGATTAAAAATTTGATAATTGAGATAAACTATTCTCATCAAATAATGACAAAAGAAACAGAAAACACACTTTCATTGATAAGAAATTTGGGATTACAATTGATGAAAACATCAGTCTTTGATTTCAATTAGATAAACAAATGGTAATTGAAGAAATCAATACGACAAAAATATGATAAGGTCTTCAAGGTCTTTCGATACGGGCTCTCTTTCCCTCGGGTTCTTCTGAAAAATCATTCCGCTCGATCTTAGACGATAGAGCAAATCTCTGACTAATGACTTTGTTTCTCCAGGCAGTTACAATAGACAGGATGAGATCAGGAGTAAGTTTCTCGCAAAGAGGAGGGGTTACGATTCTGGGAGGATATGGTTTTCCCGTAATCTGGTAAAGCAAACGCATGGGTGCGTAGAAGGTTGATTTTTCCAAACCCATAAGATATACAAAGGAATATGGGTAAGTACTAGTAATGACCTGAAGGCATGAATGACTCACCATGTGAAGTTGGTCATGGTCTACATGCTGCAACCAATGGTGCCATTCGTCAATGGATTGGGGTTGGTTGGCCATTGATTGCCATGACGAATGATCCTTAAGGGTATACTTAATGGAATTTTGTGGCTTAAGAATAGTAAGCTTTTCACAAAGCCACAAATAAAGCAGTTTAGCATACCCATAGAAACTAGTTTGGACTTTTGAAGGATCAATACGATCTAGTCCTAAGATAGTTTCTGCTAACATAGTAGGAATAGGATTTCTTCCTTTGTTAATCTGGTCTACTATGCCCAGCAAAGCCAATGGGGCAACACGGGGGTCGCCACGAATGATATGGCGAGCAAAAACTCCAAAGATTAAGGCACTACACCGACAGCTTTGGAAACGGGAGTTAGTAGGGTCAGTGTTTTTAGAAAAAATTTCAATAAGGATATGGACCTCTACATGCGTGCCTTTGAAGCAAGGTAAGGCATCAACGATATCATTTTTGAATAACCCGCAAAAGAGGGAATTAGAAGAGTTTATGTTTGCAGGTTGAATCCAGAGTCCTTCAGATGTGATCTCTAGCAAGGCGCACCAATCTTCAAAGATTGGGCAAAGTTCAAAGGAACCGAATCGAAACGCATGAAGAATGGGATCCCAAAGCTTTGCAACTGCCTGAAGAAATTTCCAATTTATACCCGATACGCTCAAGTAATTGAACGTGCTTATGAATCGATCGATCATGCTTCGCTCATGCTCACGCGGAAGGGTTCTGATGACTTCACTTATCCAAATCTTCAACATATTATTCGACATGATTGAACCTGACATTCAGATAAGATAGAGATTATGAAGGAATAAGAAGGACCTTGCAAATGATAAGAATAATTTGACAATCATTTATATAGGAAGGATACGATTGGTGACAATGGATTTTTCATCTATGATCAGAATGATCAACAGATCAGAAAATAGAACACAGTCATGGAATGACAGAAGTAGGTCATAGGCTGGATCTAAATCTGGCGATGAATACTAACTTTACGATCAAGGAGATCAAGATGATAGATCATGGTCATGAGGATAGCAAAGAAGCCATCGGCCAGATCTCAAAACGAAACAGGTAGACAACAAATATATGCACAAATTGAATCTATGATACAACACAAGAATGGTTATCCTCCAAAAAAGGATAACAAAATAGATTATGACCAACAATGACATGTATGGGTCACTGACGAAAGAACGTGAACGCAATTGATCAAATCAGAGATTCCCATTAAGAGTGAACTTTTAAGCTAACTGATACTGAAAATGGGAATCGAAACAATGCAAACTGACTCTAAAGACTAGCAGTCATGCTCAAAATGATTTGGATAAAATCCGGCAGCATAACGGCTATACAGGGAGGTCAGGGTAAAGTAAACTCATGAGGCAATGATAAGATAGGCTCATGGTTATCTAACTCTATCCACAAAAGGTTCTAGGTAAAATTTGACAGCATGACAGTGCTACAAAGGGTATATGGGTAAAAAGAAATAGTAATGTAGCACTCTGAACAAGAATACTAATCATCTCAAAATGACAGTGTTATGAGAAGAAGGTAATTGGATAAAACTTGACCAAAGTTGAGTCTATGTGACACAGGGTCTAATCCAATAGCTGAAAGATCGAATGACAGATCATGACTATGGTAAGTCAAGTAAGAGTCATAGATTAGATCTGAAACTGGATAATGAGTGGATGTAACCCACTGAATTGAATAAGGAACTCTAATTAAAGAGAGAAAGGGAGAACCCTAATCTAAAAATCAATACATATATATATATATATATATATATATATATATATATATATACATATATATCCTAACCAGGGGCACCAGCCCTAAATATATCCAAACAGAGTCAAGATACTTGACTCAAGACAGACATGTGAGTGTACTAGGACCGCATTGTAACCACATAAGGTGAGTTACAATAATCTATACACAGGACAAGATTCCTAAATCTAGGTTCCAACATGTGTAAGTAACACATGTTCGCTCCTATATGAATAAAATACATATATAAGTACAAGCAAGTCCTAATTGGGTTTTTACTAGGTTAGCAAATATACTCATGTACATAATATATGTAAAAGGAAAGTAGAGCTCCGGACTCAATCAGGTACTATGCATATGATCCATACTTAGTATGTATAACACAAGTGCACCGAGTGCTATACATAGTATGCTTCATTGCTCATCGGCTGCTGTAAACACAAGTGCACCGAGTGTTTACGGGTGCAGCACGAGCGCATAGCTTGGAAATAGATACAACAGCACCAACAGGGTAATGACATCCCATGTGGCACGCATTGTTTCTATCCCGTGGAGCCAATTATAATAAAATCAATAAAAGAAAATAAAGAACAAAATTATGTATGTCTCTGTGCAGTGTGTGAATCCCTTGTTTTAAACACCTATTTGGTGCCCCTGGATTCTAAGCGATTGAATTCCAATTTATAATGATTTTAGCTCAAAATTCTTCAAAATTAGTAACAAATGGCATTTAACAGAGTTAGGCAATATCTCGAAAGAGATTTTCCCCAGCAGAGTCGCCAGCCTGTGGACCCAGATCCGAGAGAGGCGGCGGAGGGACGAGCCCCACGCTACTATAGTCTCTATAGATCATCCACGTGAATGGAGAGCTCTACCAAGGAACTCTCGAAAGAAGTGCCCCTCATAGCATGAGTGGCGATACAAAGGTGAGATACCTCTCGATTCGGGGACTAGCCCAGATTCGAGGTGTACCTTAAACAAAGAAGAGTCGCCATCCAAGGAAGTGGGCCAAGGATCCCATACTATGCTCTGTTGCAACGGATAACCAGAGATATAAAAGAAGGTTCGTGCCTGGTTACGAATTCGGAAGGTCTAAAGAGCACCTCATTCGCCCAAGTGCAAACACCTGGTCTCTTATGCCATTTACTTAATAATTTTGAAAAAGTTTTGGGCAAAAGTCATATGAAATGGGAATCAATATCTCCGAGAAGACGTCTATCTAATCATGCATGTCTCGGAGATGAATAATAAGCACACATAAAAAAAATGAAAGAAGTGTCGCCTAAGCAAAACTAGGTTATAAGTGACATGCCTAATGGGTGTCTAAGTTCTGGTGTGCAAACACATGCATGTTACAGCTAAAAGCATAAGGTCTGCGCAATAAAGTAAGAAAACACTGCAAAACATAGAAAATGACTTGATACCATACAACCCTAAGACTCTAATCTATACTTAGGCCCGAGTCTTTAGATGATCTGATGTTCATCCAAAGAAGCCTACGTATCCCCGCCTCCACGAGAATCAAGGCAACATAGTTCTTCGCACCTATTCTAAGCTATGATGCCTAAGACATCTAGACCTCTATCCTAGACTCGATCTAAAAGACCGGACTAGTTCTTAAAGCTTCTTGTGTGATTATTTAAATTCCAATGGATTGTTGATTTTAGGACACCCTATATGCCCTAACTAAATGCAGTTAGCCCTAAGCTAATGCAGGTAGTTCCTATAATCTATGTGTAGCTAGGCTGTATATCCTAAGAAAAACAGTAGGATCTATCGCATCTTAGACCTAGTCATCAATTGGCGATGTGGATCGCCAACTGACCGGACGGAGGCGTAAAATTCCTAGCTAGGACTCACTCCTAACTCTAACACAAACAAATAAAACATACAACAAACAAACAACGAACGAGGGAGCAACTTCCGACTCAAAAACTCTCTAACTAGGACAGCCTCCTAACTCTAGAGGAAGATCCTTTCGAAAAACACAATATTTTGAAAGATTTTTGTAATTTTGAAAGATTTAAAATACTTATTTTGAAAGGTTTGGCTGGACTTGGGATGTGGATCCCAAGCTGCACTACGTACCCTGTTGAAAGGGATCAAGCCAACGTAGTTCGGAAACAGAATTCCCTAACTACTCTGAAAGACTCAAAATTTTTGAGATTTTTGGATTTTAAGATATTTTTGAATTTTTAAGTGTTTTTGAAATGTTTTTTTTGTTATTTTTAAGTGTTTTTTACTCAAGGGGGATAAATCCTATCATCATAAGGGGAGGACAGACTCCGGATATCCCGCAAAGGTTGGACAGCATCCTATGCTTTGCGGGGGAATGAACAGAATAACAACTCTGCAAGGGTTGGACAGCATCCTATACCTTGCAGGAGCGGATAGAAAAACACATGATTTGATGAGAGGTAGGATAGAATCCTAACCCCTATGATGATAGAATTTGATTCTTGAATAAGAGGACTGACTCTCTAGACTAAGGACGGATTCCTATGCTAGTGGACTATCAAACTAAGATAAAGCTCACAAGTAATAAGGAAAAAGAGACCTTGTGCATATTTAGCAAAGGTAAAATACCGAGCCGGGCCGGACAGCTACCTAGCCCTAGGGTGCAACAAATGTGCAACCCAATACCCATAAGGGTAGGGGTATGATGCCAAGCCGAGTAGGGTGTTCTCCCAAAACCAAAAGACGCACAAAGATGAGGTTTAGCAAGAAAATGAGACTGGGTAAGTCTCTTAGACACAGAGGTAGGATAGAGAAAAATGCTAACAAGGAAAAAAAGACCTTGTGCATATTTGGCAAAGGTAAAACACCCAGCCGGGCCGGACAATTACCTAGTCCTAGGGTGCAACAAATGTGCAACCCAATACCCATAAGGATAGGGGTATGATGCCAAGCCGAGTAGGGTGTTCTCCCAAAACCAAAAGACGCACAAAGAGGAGGTTTAGTAAGAGAATGAGACTGGGTAAGTCTCTTAGACACAGAGGTAGGATAGAGAAAAATGCTAACAAGACTAGGCAAGTCTCCTAGGCACAGAGATGAGATAGAGAAAAATGCTAGCAAGACTGGGCAAGTCTCTTAGGATGGGCTTGGGCTATCACCTTCATCGCCCTACAAGAAAAGGGGATTCTAATATCTAAAGGAAATTAACAGCAATCTATAAGACTGTGTTAGTCTATCAAAGAGAGAAGAAAAAGCTACCAGATAATTGCAAATTTCACTCTATTTTTATAAAAATAAATCAAGTGCTAAGCAAAGAAGAATTTTCAATAAAAAACAATACACAATCTAAAGCAATCATAAAATGATAAACAACATTAATTAGTCCAGACCAGCCGCTGGATAGCCTAATAAAGTAAAAGAAAACAATATCAAACACTTCTATGCCCAACCACAAACACCACCCCAATATGGGGATGAAATCAGATGATGCTAAAGTAATCATCTGATATCATATACACATGATAATATTTCTATATCCCGCCTTGAGATCAGACAGTACTCATGTCGATAATATCGAATAGAGTAGTCATCTGATCTCCTTCTTCCTATTAAACGATTTATTTAAATAAAAAGGAATGAGTATAATAAGCTTTGAGATAATCTCACCTGAACAATCCATTTATTACCGTCTTCGAACCCTAACTCAAAGCTTAGTATGAAAGAGAAGCATTAAATTTCCAACAGATTATAGAAACACATTAAATGATATTTTCAATTTGTACAAATTTTAATACATAACAGGGCATCAACTTGTGCAGATTCAAATGTAAAAACTGTGAGAGTGAAATATAAGCAGATTTGTGCCAACAGTGGGGCCGAAATGTGAACTTATTTGTACCAAGCAAACAAAGAAAATAAACGAGCTTTCCATCATTAAAGCAGCATTACACTGAAGGTATTTCCCATGCCCCAAATATAGCATGTTACCTTACCAAAGGAACATGTTTGATTTAAGCAATTAACAATTGATGATCATACTGATAATATTCCCCACCAGGTAAAGCCAAAACCTTTCACTGCTCACTGATAAAATTTGAAACTCATTTTTATCAACAAAAAGAAATGGTCCCCAAATCATTTCTACTTAAACAAGAGGAATTTCACTTCAACAGCCATATAAGTCCCAATTTATTCTTAGTCATTGAATTGCTACAGGATTTATTACTATTTCTAGTAATCCAACCAAGTAGAAAAATCTTATCTGATGCAGAGAAAAGCTCGATTAAAGTATCTCATGCAATTAGCAAATCATCATTTTTTTAAAGCAATTGTCAAGAGAATGACTCATAAACAAGTGTAATTCCACACACATACAAAAAAAATAAAAAAAATTACATCAGTCTTATCTTATCATCTATGGTTCTAGAAGAGTCTATTGAGGCAAACAAGGAAAGCCGGTTCAATTATTGGAATTTGATGATGGAAGCATCAGCCTTCCATACTACTGGAATGCTGAACCGAATGTCATTCAATATAAGAGGCCAACTATCTTACCCCTTTCACTATCACCTGGTCCTCCTATGGTTTCTACACCAAAACTGGTACCGATACTATTGGCCCGCACATTTAAACCGAATGGCATTCTTGTTCAGCAGGGTCTGTAAGTATCACAACAATAGGGGCAACCGATTCTACAACAGCAAGGGCAGCAAGTGCCACACAATCAAGAGCAGCCAATGTTAAAACAACAAGGACATCAAATGCCACTACAACAGGCTCAACAAATACTACCGTATCAAGGACAGCAACTATACGGTTTGCCTGACAGTTATAAATCACAATTACAAACACAATTACAAAGTGCAGAAACTGTGGGGACAACAGCTGTGTGCTTTGAAACAGACACAAATTCTAGTTGTAGTGCAAAAACTTATTACATGTCTCTACAAATTACAGCTGATAAGACACCCTATAGGAACATCAACTACAACTACACAATTCCAAACAAATGCCAAAGTCACGAAAATCCTGCTCACACAATCTCTGCACATTCATACTTCACTCCCATTTATAATGGCATATCAAAATGACATAAAGCAAGCTTAAAGTATTTGGATTAACACTGCATAGCTATATTCTGTGTAACCTTTAAACTTAACATTTATTGTATAAAATGAATATTATCAGCAGGCATACTCTACCTACCAGCCATAACAACTATTCTCAAAGCATAGACGTAGGCATAATATAAGTTATACAATCAAATCTTGTCAAAACCTCATAATATAAAACTTACTAGCAGTAACAAGAACAAATTCTTAGATTCTCCACTTCCTCTTTCTGATTTCCGATATTTCAATCTTTAGATTATACCAAATTTTCAACTAAAATGCACTAAAGTATGGAAATTTTAAACATAACACAAAATAACTATGAAATTGAAACCACAAATCTCATAGAACAAGGAAAAGATCTAAATATTTTTCATTGTAAAAAAGGACAAGAAGAGAAATCCATACCTTTTTCGATACTTCTTTTGTTTCTTCCTCTTCAGCTCATTGGATTTTAGCCTTAGATCTCGTCGATCTCCTTTTTATAAATGCTAAAAAAAAAATGTTCTCAATACAGCTCCTTTTCTTCTTTCAATGTACAGAGCTAGCTTCCTTTTTTTCTTTTCTTTTTTTTTTTAAATCAAAGTAAGATCTTCATAATTCTCCAAAATTTTCGTCAATTACACAGAGCATCCAGATCTGTGAAGATCTATGTACTCGGAACTTGACCGGAGTTCTGCCGAAGATAATCGGAGAAGACAATGATTAGTGCTAGGGTTTGGATCTGGGGAAAGTTCTCTCTCTCTCTTTCTGAAACGAAATCTTCTCCTCTTTTTTACAGATCTGAGGCTTTGGATAAGCAGATCTACGGTTTTGATTTTAGTAGTCTAAAGAATGTAATCAGCATAGAAAATCGGAGAAGAACAAATTGCCGAAGCTCCGACTGGTTCGCCGGAAAATGATGATCGGAGAAGAAGAAAGAAATGGCTAGGGTTTAAGATTTGGGGAAAAGATGATAGAAAAGGATAAACTAACGATTAGGGGAAGAGATCTACACCTGGAGGTCAGAGATCCGGCGCAAACCTCCCGGAGAAGATGATCGGAAAATCTCTCTTTCTCTTATTTTCGCTCTGCTAGGGTTTTAAAAAAAAAAATCTCTCCCTTAGAAAATGAGTTTAAGTGAGTATTTATAAGCAAAATTCGGAAATTAATATTACCACTCCAAATTGATGAGCGCGCGGTTTGAGCAAAAGCTGATAAGCGCACGAACGAATCGTGTCTTATCCGGCCCAGGTTCGACCCCATCTAGGATAATCCACCCCCCTTTTGCTGGTTTACCCTACGCACACTCTCGGCTCGCTCGCTAGGCAAACGTGCTCGGAATTCGACGAAATTTTGCGGGGAGCTAGATGAGACCCTAAGCTACCTTGGGGTGAAATTTGAGGCCCTAGCTGATTGATTTGGTTGGTTTTTTGCTCAAACACAAGAGGTTTAGGGTACGGTCAAAATGGGGTGTCTACAGGTTCTTTATTTGGATTTGTTTTGGTTGTTTGAGTTAGAAAAGGAAACATCTATTTGAAAGCAAAAGGGTATGTTGGTTGAGTTTGTTTAGGATGTTTGAAGTTTGTCTCTATATGAACTCTCTTTATTTGGGAGGAGGAGAATCGTGTGTTTTAGTGTAGCTGGTTTGTAGATGGTCACTGGACTTTGAGTCCCAATTGGAATGTCTTTGCTTTGTATATAGAAGAGAGATGGGATCATAATGTGAATACAGAAGTGGTAGCAGGTGTAATAAGTGGGTTTAGTATTCAAGAAAAAAATTCCTTTCTGTCTTCTCAATTTGTATTTTCTTCTTGGTTTTTAGGTTTTGCTTTTTGTTGACTTGATTTCTTATTCAACAAGTGTATAAGAGCTTTTGAATTTTGATCCTTGTTTTCTACACAGTATAGCTTTGTGGTCTTGTTACATATTCACAGGATAGCTTCATCACTGATTTATTTCTTATCACTTCTTGTCATTACCATCATTGAGTAAATTCTGCTTTTTGGTTATAAAATTTCTCTAAGGTTTTGTTTTTCTTTTGTGATAAAATTGGTGTAAAACTAATTTTACTCCCATTGTTACCCTTCAAAATTGTCAAAATATTTGTTTTACACCAATTTTACGTTGAATTTCTGTTTCTTTAGACATAAAATGGGCAGAAAGCAAATTTCATGCCTATTTTTCCACTTAAAAATGGGCATAAAATTTGTTTTATGCCCATTTTACTTCGAAAGAAACAGAGCATAGTGAAATTTGTTTTGAGGGCCAACCTAGGCTACTCGATGTCCGCAAGAAAAATCTACTATCTAATCGTCTCTCAAATCAGTCACCTGATTCAAAATGTTGGCTCTATGGGCTACATTTTGGTATTTATATTTCTCACAACCATCACGGTTTCGTATTTTGACACATTAGTGATGTTAGAAATTTTTCGACAGATTTCATGATTTGAAGTGGAAGAAAACAACATATGAAAGATTATAATTTTTCATAAATCATTGTGGCATTGTTCAGATTAGAACCATGCTTGAGGAGAGTTTTCAATTTTCACAAAGAATGATCATACTCAAAAGATCAGGCACAACTTAGGTACTCAATAATTTCCAACTGTTCAGAGTAAGCATAAAATTCTGGTACAAAAAAAATAGATCCTAATACTCAGGATGTCCACAACTTTGACTAAAGTTCATCAGGTAGTGCAGGAAAGTCATCTGGCAAAGGCATTTCACAGTTCTCGCCATTAAAGTAGACTCTTCGTGGGAATGTCCACCCATTTCTCAATGTAAATGTGTTCAGATCCTTCTGCAGGATTATCTCTGTTGTCACTGAACCAATATTCTTCTGAATAGTTTGTAAAAGCTCACTGTTATAATTATCAAACCCCCAGAAGAGGCCCACATCATCTATCAACCGCTTGCCTGCATGAGAAATGCACATATGTGGTTTATATAATAATGAATTAGTGTTGTTTTTAGATGTCAGTGTTCTTTCTAAAACAGTAATTAATCGAATGTTTAGTTCATTCCATGAACCAAGGGTTCAAACACAAGAAAACTTAATACTCAAGGGAAAGAGCCCAAATTAAGTTGATTAGAGAGTGCTAGCTGATCTTCATACTTCATTCCATAAACCAACTGAGTAAATCTTTTTGGATGTTAAATTTGGACAATTTTTAATACTTTTGTACAATTCTTTTGCTAGATCTTGATTTGGAAATTAGGATTATTTGATCACATCGATTTTCGGGCAATGGACAATCTAACCTGAGCCCATGTAAATAGTATCCAGGCTCTATATCTCTGTTTCTAAACTCCCCGCATCAATCATTGACTCACCCGAGTCAACTCCCTTTTACCTTGGCCAAGTTCTAGTATGAGTATGCATTTTTTTCCCTTCCAACTCAAATGAAACTCCTTCAACTCTCCTGAATATTCGGCTGTGTCAACCGAGTACTCGGTGTCATTGCATCAAGTCAAGTAGTCTTTGCTTTGGCCGCATTTTGGCCCGCATCCACATTTTGAAACACTTCTCTATATAGTAGACCAGATAGAGTCATGCTACAAGCACAACTCTCCAGCCATTACAGAACAAAAACAACAACGAACATAGCTGTAACCAACAACCCGTACTGATTATGACCTGGAGTGGGCTCAATAACCCTGCTCCAGAAACACATAACACGACAAAAAATAATAAGAAATAAACTGACCAAGTAAGGAAATTAACTTATTACCTTGTTTGGTTGGCTAATTCTTATTTTTCCATTTTGATCGTGCAATTTTTCGTAGTTGAACATGGCTGGTTGCTCATTTTTCTTAGTCATTTTTTTGACTTTCAATTTAAAGGCTAGGAAAATCTGATGATTCTGATCACTACGATTTCTGGGCTATCCCCATTGATGTGGTTGTCTCTACTAGATAAATTTTCCTGATCATTCTATATGAGCTACAGCTTTCTATAGATTGATCAAGTCATGTAATAACTTTAAACTTGTTTTTTTAAAGATAAATGCCATATAAACTTTACCTGCATAGCCCAGTGAGTCGAGTGTCGTACTGTTGAAGCTGTAAGACATAAATTTCTGACTGAAACCTGGATGCTGAATCATTAGATTCCAGTCGGAGTAATTGGTCCCAAAGTTGTAATTCGATATCGTTAATTTCACCCGCCAATACTCTCTGTAGTTTGTTTTTACGTGCCAATGAACTCGAATTGGGCACATGTGATTAGTGCATCGTATTATATTATTGTAAACTGAAAATGCTTCTCCCGGCACGTCGTTGTCTCTGCAATTAGTGAAAAGATCAACTGAAGAACAATGATATGCAAAACGGAAAACCAATGCAATTTCGATTGGTATCGAGCTTATGTTACATGGGTACGGATATTAGTGTCGAAATCCGATATGGGTATAGAGTGTCTGTAAAATCCCACATCAGAAAGGGGGAGAAAGTTCCTCGGATATATATGTGAACTCTCCTTCTCCTGTGTAGACGTATTTTTAGCATCTCCAAGGGCCAAGCCCCGTGGGGTGGGTCAGGCATGGTTAGTGCTGTTGGGAAACAAAACGGAGCAGGGTAGAAGACCCAGAACCGGACAATATTCATAGTGGGGAGAGGCGTGACTGTGTTAGATTCGGCTAATCTCAAAAAAAAAATGAGGATTCATGGATTCAGCTAATTTTAGTTCTTTTTTTTTGGTAGGTAAGCTGGGATCGAACCTCAGACCTCATGGTTGAAGGCCAAAGCCTTTAACATTGAGCTAGGGGCTCAATCCCGCTAATTTTAGTTCTTTTACATGATAATATGGTTATCCATTGAGAATTTTGGTAAGTTAATGTAATGTTTTATTTCCATATAAAAAACTTACTATTTGGACAGATAAAATGAAAAACATATGATGATTGTAAGTCAAGGGAGATTATATAAGCACACCCATGTTTTAATAATTGCATAAACTCAGCTTGTCATTTCTTTTCTAATTAGCTTGTGAGAACTTTTGGGGAACTGTAATAATCTCTGACAGCCCTTTAAATAATAAAAGACAAGATGGGTTTGCGCAAATATTAAAACATGGTTGTGCTGATATCAATTCCCTAAGTTTATTGTAGTATTTAGCATAGTTGCAGGAAACGTTGGTGCAAAGTGGGAAACACATTTCCGAAACGGAAACGATACGGGCTGAAAAAAATAGTGAAACAGATGGGAAACTCCAGGGAAACGTGCCGGAAACTCCAGGGAAACGTGCCGGAAACTACTGGGAAAAGGAGGTAAAACGTATGGGGGAGAGAGAGAGAGAGAGAGATGGTAGGATTAGGGTTTTGTTGAAAAAAAAGTAAGTGATATATTCACCTCTTTTTTTTACATGGAACAGCCCCCTTTAGTGTATTTATGACTCCTCTTTTACACTAGATGGGGCTGTCCCCAATAAACAAAAGGGGCTATACAATATTTGCACAGCTGTCTTTTCTTCTTTAATAGGCTCGTGAGTTGTGACTTGTGAGAGCTTTTTTGGGATATATAACCTTTTGACAGTTCTTTAGATACTAAAATTATTCGATCGTTTATTTTACTTAAAACAGTCCCGTTTAGTGTATTTGTGGCTTCTCTTTTACACTGGATGGGGCTGTCCCTAGTAAGTAAAAGGGCCTATACATCACAACCATATTTTAATATTTGCACAACTGTCTTTTCTTCTTTAATCGGCTTGTGAGAGATTTTCTTTTTTTGGGAAATGTAATCACCTTTTGACAGTTCTTTAAATACTAAAAAGACAAGGTGGTTTGAGCAGATATTAAAATACTGGGGACAGCCCCCTCTAGTGTAAAAGATGAGTCATAAATACACTAAAGGGGGCTGTTCCAAGTAAGA
Organism: Tasmannia lanceolata; assembly: GCF_043159265.1. Taxonomy (NCBI): domain Eukaryota; kingdom Viridiplantae; phylum Streptophyta; class Magnoliopsida; order Canellales; family Winteraceae; genus Tasmannia; species Tasmannia lanceolata. Next base: position 13,415,662 of record NW_027518688.1, on the reverse strand, counting down.
AAATGGGGTGAATATATACTTACCAGCATAAAGTATTCGCCCCATTTGTTAAATGGGACAACCCCATCTAGTGTAAAAGAGGAGCCATAAACACTCTAAAGTGGGCTGTTCCGAGTAAAAAATCTGGTCAATATATTACTTACCTATATAAGGGGCAAATACTTTATGCAGGTCAAGTGATATATTCACCTCATTTTTTTTTACTTGGAACAGCCCCCTTTAGTGCATTTATGGCTCCTTTTTTACACTAGATAGGGCTGTCCCCAAAAACAAAAGGGTCAAATCATTTCCCTTTATATATCACACTATATTGATAAAAAGAGGGAGAAAGTTTTCAAGAAAACGCGTTTCACGTTTCTCCTTTGATTTTTTTCAGGCATTTCACGTTTCCGTTTCACGCTTCCGTTTCCCGACCTGACAACTATGGTATTTAGACAGAAATATATTGAAGTGATCCAGGAGTGTCGCGTTGAATCCTAATGTAGTGGAATCCGACATGTATCTGACACGGGTACTTCACCGATTCAGAAGAATCTGTTAAAGTATAAAAGATTACATAACGCCTTCTCCAACAGCTTAAGCTTTTGGAGTAATTAGTCGTTTCGTATCGGAGCAATTGCCCCAAGTTTAAAACTCCTTGATATTAAAAGTTCACATCTAATGGCCAACCCAAAAGAGGGGGCCACATGTGACACGTGTAGGCCAACCCTAAAAAGAGGGGCCATACGTGAGGGGGAGTGTTAAAGTATAAACAGATTAAATAACACCTTCTCCAACAGCTTAAGCTTTTGGAGTAATTGGTTCTTTCACAGAATCCATGTAACATAGGCACTGAGTAGTCATATAAGGCGTCAAACTTACCCAACACATGTGGCATTGGTATTTTCATCGCCGAAGAAGCGACAGCCGCAACTGCAGGATGGGCATGAAGTAATGGTGGGATTGTAAAATGAAGATAGTGAAACACAGCAGATGGGTGCCTTGTTAGCAATGAAACTTGAGTAAGTGCAGATTGATTTCCATGTCCCTGTCAACATTATAGTAGGCTCATGAATGAAACCCTTTTTTTCAAATTAGAGAACAGTATTTTTTTTTTCATTTTCATGAGCATGATAAACTAGTTTATGAAAGCTTACTACTGACATAGGAAAATCTAAGAGTGAATTTTTGATACGTTAAATGTTAATTTATCTCTGTACTCCCTTTTCTTAAGAATGGCCCTCCTCTCTTCATGTTACACTTGTAATCAGCTGTTAAAGGCTGTTACAATTCCCCAAAAAACTACCAACAGCCAATAAAATGAGGAGTGGAATTAGCTGTTCAGCAGAATTGCATTTAAATCGGAAAATTGAGGTCTAATTCTGACAAATCTCATCTGATTCAAAAAATGCTAGAAATGTTGAATTATTTCGGAATTTAGAGTTTAAAATGAGTGAAAAAATCCGGATTTTTCAAGAATTTTTCAAATATTCGGAGAATTTTGTAACTATGCACACTCAGACATTGACAAAGATGTCTGACATTATTTAGATTTTTAGGCCATGCTTAGGAGCCATGAAAGTTTTTTTCAATGGAATATTAGGTAATCAAGTGACGGGAGAGGGGCTGGAAGGGTGGGAGAGGGACAGAACTGAGAGGGCATGGGTGAGGCGAGGGTGAGAAGTGAGTGGAAAACAGGGAAAAGAAAAACTCTACTCAAAATAGAGTTTTTGTTTTCTTTATTTTTCAGCCACCTTGCCTCACCACCTCACTCATTCCCTCTCAGCTCTCTCCCTCTCCCACTCTTTCTACGCTAATATTCTATGAAAAAAAAATTTCATGGTTGACAACATAGTTTTAAAACTCCCCCGCCTCATCGTGGACTCCCCCAAGTCGTCTCCCTTTTCCCTTGGCCGCATTTTGCCACCATGTTCCGTGTTTTGCCCTAAAGACTAAAGAGTAAATAAAAACTTCTTTGACTCTCCCGAGTTACTACCGCATCAACTGGTACTCAGCCGCTTGACCGCGTCCGCACAGAGTCGACAAGGATTTTTCTTGGCTGCATTTTGACCCACATCCACGTTTTTAAACACTACTTACCAAATATAGAAAAAAATTTCCTGGTTACCAAACATGGCATGAGAGTCATGCCTATCCCTAAAGGAAAAGAGGGTCATAAATACTAGCAGTAGAAGAACCTTCCTAGAAGGGCAAGGGGACTTTAAAATGTCACACTTTGTGCATTCCTAGTATTCGTTGTAAGTAATTTTCCTTTTGTTTTTGTTTTGAGGTAAGGTGCTATATGTCCTCCTCATACTTCGTATATTCATCAATAAAATTTAAAATTTCGGGTGCCCTGGGCTCCTAGATAAACTTTGGATAATAAAAAAGTTACACAGGTAAGAACACTTACTGAAAACCTGGGCTTCTCTTCTCCCATCATGAACAGAAAAAACAGTAGGAGGATAATCCGCAAATGGGCCGCATGTGTAACCCGGCCCGGGCACCATGAACGTGAGGTTCTGAGGCAAATGGCCTGAAGAATTGCTCTCCAAATTCCCAACAACTATCTCAAAGGATGAAAATGAATTGGCCTGATCAATAGCCCACCCTGCTAAAAGCCCATCTTTGCAACAATTCTCAGACCGGTTTTCTGCCAAAGCCTCTGGCATAAGATCAACAATAACCGGATCCTTCTTGCACGAGTATGGAATTTGGAACTTGAAGGCTGAACAGTTCCCTTGTTGTGTGGCAAGTGCACCAGTCATTGACCAGATTACCTGTTAAAGTGTGTAAGATTAAATAAAGCCATCTCTAACAGCTTAAGCTTTTGGAGTAATTGGTAGTTTCAAAACTCCTTAAGGGTGTCCCAGTGCACGAGGCTCCTGCCGTTGCAGGGTCTGGGGAGGGCAAGATGTACGCAGCCTTACCCCTACTTTGTAGAGAGGCTGTTTTCATGACTCAAACCTGTGACCACCAGGTCACAATGGAGCAACCTTACCGTTGCGCCAAGGCTCGCTCTCAGTTTCAAAACTCCTTGATATTGAAAAAAAGATTCACATGTAATGCAAACCCAGAAGAGGGGGCACACGTGAGGGCGAGTGTTAAAGTAAATAAAGCCATCTCCAACACAGCTTAAGCTGTTGAAGTAATTGGTTGTTTCACATTACCTCGTTGGAAGTCCATGACCAACCCAATTGCCATCCGGGTTTTTCTACGTGGCGATACTTGTAGTAGTTTTGGATTGTTACTGTTGCCTGCACACACCTAACTATCCATATCCATATCATCCACATCACAAGAAATTTCTCAAGGACAAAAAAAAGAATTTTCAATGTAATTTCGTAATGTTATGTCTGCATGGTTTCTTTGGGAGATTAGTCTATTTTTTTAGTGGAAATGATATATTCGCACCCCCTGTTTTTACATGGGACAGCCCTCTGGTGTAACTCGGGCTGGGTTGAGGCTAATCCTAGCCCAACCCAATGTAGCGTTCCCTCGTACCTAACCCGACCCAACCTGAGCCTCCAGTTAGGAGGGTCAACCCTAACCTGACCCGCCTCTAAATCTCTCAACCCTAATCTGACCCATCTAATCTGTTTTTTTCCAAATTGGGTCGGGTTGGGCTTGGGTTGCTTTAGGGCAGAAATAGAAAAAAACACAACCCTAAGACTTTGAAAATCACTATAAAATTAGAGGATGGAGATCGGGCTCGGGTTGGGTCAGACTCCCGGAGTCCTCAACCCTAAACCCAAAATTAAATTGGGTTAGCTTTTTCCAACCCAACCCAACCCAAGGAAATGCCAATCCAACCTACGCTGAAATCAAGTTTAACACGTCGGGTTTGGGTTGAGCCCGACGCAAGTTGCGCCCTACTATTTTTGTGTCAACCCGTTAAATAAACAGACAGTCTGGTGCAGATTATACTAACCACATAGCCATCCTGTGTCCATTTATAGATGTCAAATGTTAGTGTAATATTTCCATTAGGATCCACAGGGTCATAGCAATCTGCAATCAAAGACATCATCAGGATAAGCAAGTGATATTTTAAATATGAAGCACAAAAAATAAAGAAAAACTGAGAGAAAGATTCATCTTTCCTCCAAAATTGCATATTGTCACCAACAAAATAGTCAGTAGAGAAGGCCTTATCCATGAAAGGAGTGACTTCATTTTTTTCTTGGAGATTTTCTGGTAGAGATGGATAAGAAATCTACATTACAATGAACAAAATGAAGATTCCATGGGCTTTTCTAATCAGGAGACATTTTTATAGGAAGGATAAGAGAATTTCATTTGCAATTTTGTCTATATCTGTTAAGCTTGGTTAAGACAAAAAAGAAGCTTTGGGAAGTTCGAATGGATTACATGAGACAAATCAGCGGGCCAAGTCTGATGAAGACTTTCCAAGAGATTCTCTTAAGTAGACATTGACACAGGAAACACTACAGACACTGGTGGACATTTTTTTGTCTTTCAGAGTATATGCCTGCATAGAGGACATCTCTGCAAGAAGGGATGTCACACAAGCACAAACATGTAGGTGTGTGATGCCTTGTACAGCTATGTACTAGAACTTTAGAATATGAACAAAATGTAAAATTAGTATGTGAAAACAAAGGATTGGTTGTATCAGGGCCATTAATCTGGTGGGACTCCATCACATCGCAAAAACACAGAAATTGGATTATCTTTGCCATCCCATCAATGCCTGGCAAATCAACATTTAGGAAAACATTCAGCTTTCAAATCAACGATTAGGGAAACATTCGCCTTGCTAAATCAGGAGCTTATATGGCCTCATTTTGTATGGAGCAATGTTTGTTGAAGTATAAATGATTAAATGGCATAGCCCAAGAAGAACGAGTCTGGGTTGATCATCGTCGACCTCCGATCGGAATAACCTTTGAATCCATGAAGAACAAGTAAAAGTACAGCTTTCTCACTAAGAAGAAAGGAGAATAATTTACTTAAATCAAACAAAAAAAAAAAAAACAAGTGTAATTCATGCAACACCTTTGCACGTAGGGTATTTATAAAGAAGTTATACTTCCTATTCTGAGAAAAACTCCTACTTTCCATATCCTACTCAATTACCCAATCTAATTCCTAACAAACAGCTAACAAATGACAACTAACCAAATAAACTTGGACTCTTTGTAAAAAAAAAACACATAATTTAAAGTAACATGCTAGGTTTCTGGAAATTAACTCTTCAAATCTTTGGATCAACCGAGTACCAAGCTCCGAGTTTGCTACTCCAACCATTACAAAACTAATACCTATTCCATTTAGTACTTTTGGTGTTTTTGTAGCGTATAATGTAAATCCCACAGCGGATCAATTCCAACGACATAGTAGAGACATGTGATACTTTAGGGAAATTTTGGAAATTTCGAAAATGACATGCCTTGCAACCCATGTCATTAAATAACACCAACTCTAACAGCTTAAGCTTTTGGGGTAATTGGTTGTTTCACATGGTATAGAGTTATTGTCTCACAGCAGCGCTCCTAGATTCAAAACCCGACAACTCCCTTGATTTTAAAAATCCACGTGTATGGTCAACCCAAAAAAGAGGGGCCACATGTGAGGGGGAGTGTTTATGGATAAATGATTAAATAACACCAACTCTAACTGCCAGAGAGTTGTGGTCCTTTTTATAAAGAGTGTGCGAAACGTCACCCAAAATTAAAACCTCCATAACTCTCTCTCTCTCATTTCAATTTTAAAATTGGTGGAATTTCTACCAAACCGAGGTCTTCAAATTTTCTTTCAGGGGAAAGAAATCTCGTTCAAAAATCGGTGGGATGAGTGAGTTCTCGTCCGATTCATAAAGAGTGTGCGAAACGTCACCCAAAATTAAAACCTCCATAACTCTCTCATTTTAAGTTTAAAAGTTGTGAAATTTCTACCAATCGGAGGTCTACAAATTCTCCTTTAGAGGAAAGAAATCTCATTTCGAAATTTGGTGAGATGAGAAAGTTCCGGTCCGTTTCATAACGAGTGTGCGAAACGTCACTCAAAATGGTATACAAAGAGCGCCCCCCCCCGCCGCCTGAAACAAAAGTGATACAAAGCTAATGACAGATGAATTAATCACTAATCTTGAATAGTTGAATGGTTTACAAAGAACCCACCTGAATGTTTCAGGTGGGCTCCATTGTCGATGGGCCACAGCCAGAAATACACACCAATTGAACCAACCGAACTCCGTAACCGACGTAGAACTTTGATGAAGGATTTCAAATGGATGGTTAAAACGAAATCACAAATGGTTGCATTTAGTGGCCAAAATTCCAAAACCTGGACAGCTAAGGTCATTCAATCTGTTTGATTTTGGGCTCTAGCCCACCCAAATGGGACCCACAGGATGAATGGTGGAGATCGCAAACTTGTGTGATACATATACCAGATTAAAGCCATTTATTGAGGGAAAAAAGTACACGGCACAACTTAATGATGCAGTGCTCATAGACTCTGGTCATGTTCAGCAAGGCCCATCCCACAAGTAGCCAAACAACAACTACCATCCAGTGCCAATCAAGGGAGCTGAAAAATCTAAAAGGTATATCCTTCCTAATAGAATACATAATGGTATAAAGATAGGCGAATGGTATAGGGAGATGGACTGAAACAAGAAAGAATCATTAAACACATCATTGACTTGCCCTGAAGTGGTTGTGGGTGGCTCCTTCAAGGTCAATAAACATGTCTGCGCACCTCATTTTCAACGTATAGATAACAACAGTAAAAGTATGGCCAGCCTGGTTTAAGTCATTGGAATGAAAACAAATTGTGAATAGGAACAGAGCTGGACTCTAGCTGCCATGGTTTGTTTATTGAGAAATGATATAAGCACCCCTCTTCACTTTGTTAAATTACACTGGCTGTTGGTAGTTTTGTGAAAATTACAATAGCCTTGAACAGCTGATTAGAGAAACATAAATAATGGCTTTCGTGCTTCCATTATTAAAGCAAGGGAGTGAGTATATTATTTCCCTTACTATGGAGTTGACTGTTGAATAAATAAGTTAAATTTCAAAAAAATAGTTGCAAATCCTTATCTGTACAGAAAATGACCAGAAGTAACTCTGCTTCTTAGAGAGGCAGGCTTTGGAGAATGCAACTAACAGAATAGTGATCATCAAGACATGTTTAAACATACAGGAATAAAAAGCGACATTTATGACCAATATCTCCGATAGAATCGAGAAATGCCTTCCTCTTTTTGTTTTTGAGGGAAAAAAATAAACACGCCCAAGTTTAAATTTACTGTGTGTTTGGGTTGGGGGGGGGGGGGGGGGAACTGCACGTGACACGTGGCAGAAGAACCCTGGTCGAGTGCTGCCTCGCAGCACCACCACTATTGCACTGGTCGAGAGGAGAGCCCTCGGCTGGCCAACATCCGACAGCCCGCAGCCGACAGCCTACACGCAGCGAGATATAAGTCCGAAGTCAGCCGAGCCCCCCGCGGCCAAGAGAGAACACTCTGCGACTGCAACTGGACAACACCACGCCACCTGCCAACTCATCCACTTGCTGCTTGTGAGACCGTACAACGTCTCTTCACCCACCAACTACCAACCAACTGCCTAGAGCCATACATGGTCTTATCCTTCACTAACTCATGGCCAGTCACCATTACAGGCAGTACACGCTCCATACTTCCTCACGTCATTGACTAGCCATTTCTGGCCAGCCGTGCTCTATCAGTGAATGTGCCCATACCTTTTCTCTTCTTTTCCTTTTCTTTTCCTTTTCTTTTCGTTATGCAATTTGCTCAGGATATTTGACCTAAGGAATGCGACTAAATAGAGCCATTTACAGGCATCAAGAGCTTCTTGGAAGCTTAATTCAAGCAGAAATGCCGAAATGCCACCTAATAGAGCTACTATGGCTGACCCTAGCGGTTATACATTGGCCGATGTCATGAGACGGTTGGCCGTTAATAAGGAGCAAATGGATGACAGAGAGTTCAGTTGGAAGTCTGGATGGAAACATTGACTGAGAGAGTCAATCGACTGATCCAGTTGTTTCCACTTTTTCTGCTCTGTCTTCAACTATACTTATGTAAAATTCTTGCATTTTCTGTCATTTAGAGCAACATATCGTTGAACTATTTTTTGAACATTCTTTCTCGTGTTTTAATCTAATCTAGCAAGTCAATTGTAGATCTACTCCATATAGATAGTTATACTCCATTAGGGCATGCACATAAAAAAAATTACATGAATTAAAATATAAATTCATATGCATGCTCATTTTTAGTAAAATAAAATCCAAGTCTTTATCTGGTGGATTTCAGACCACCACCCTCTTGGGAATGTTGTGATAAGAAATACCCAATGTAATCAGAATTATCAGTAAATTACAAACATAATACACCTTACTCATAAAAACTACAAATGTTATCAACGTTACAATGAATAAATAATACTACTAATGCCCAGTTTGCATGTTGACCTTTTCTCACATTAGGAGCTTGAATATGAGTCTCCAATGAACTTTTGTAAGCTAGTTTTCTTCTTCCACCCCTCCCAAAATTGAGCTCAAGATGCTCAACCCAACTACGATTGTATGACAAGAATAACAATAGCATATTCTTAGAACATTGTTAATCCTGTTCAAGCAGGACCCAAACTTCTCCTAATTGTAAAAGAAAGAACCAAACATGAACTCATTTATTTTTATACTAGTGGGACACCCGTGCGATGCACAGGGCCAATGACTAAAAATAACATTTTAGAAATTTTTAAAATGGGCAACAGATCAAAATCTTAATAATAATTTTTGAAGAATTCGTTGAAGAATTTTTGGCAAAAATAATGGGAGAGTTACTATTTTCGTTTTTTTCCTAACTTTTTGCCAAAAATATTGGTGATTGGAAGGAAATCTATAATGTGAAAACAGCTTAGCAAAAAATAATGGGAGTGTTGGTGATTCGAACAGAAATCTACAATTGGAAACCACTTAAAAGATTGGGAGGGTAAATTTGTCATTTTCAAGAGGACATGTGGGTTCAACCTGATTTTGGCTCGGGTTGGGTTGGCATTTTGTCGGGTTAGGTTGGGTTAGGGTTGGGAAAAGCTAACCCGATTTAATTTCGGGTTGGGTTAGGGTTGAGGCCTTGGCAACCTGACCCGACCCGACCCGAACCCGACCTCTATCCTCTAGTTTTCTCATGTTTTTCTAGGATTATGCCTTTTACCTTGTTATTTTCTATTTGGCCCGCGACGAACCTGACTCAACCCGACACGAAATGGAGCCGGGTTGGGTTAGGGTTGACATCCTCAACCCAAGGCTCGAGTTGGGTTGGGTTACGGCTAAGAGAATGCTATCTCGGGTTGGGTTAGGGTTGGACCCAACCCGACCCAAGTTGCTCCCCTATGTAGCGATGCTATGAGTCTAACAATCATTATCTAGTAAGAACCATCAGGACGATTTTCAAAGATTTTAGAAAGCCGAGAGAGAACAATAAATGTGGTAACTTTAATGTAAATGTTGGATTTTTGTAAGGATTATCTAGATTGCGGAAAAAACACTTCCGAAATCTAATAAAAACCACAAAAACACCTTCTATATCTTGGGAGACCTTGAAAAATATGTTTCTAGGCCCACCTTTTTCTCCCATGAAATATGGATTGAGGCACCCATGAGCAGACTGAGTTTCACACAAAAAGGTTCTAACATTGGTAGGGTGACTTTTATTGGGATGATATCTTTTCCCTAATTATAATCATGCATTAAAACTATGCACCACTACTCATAGACCATACACTACAACAAAAGTGGGCTTGCCCTACCGACTTTAATTTCATTTGTAGGGAGAAGTTTACTTCTAACTTCTACCTACGGATTTAAATTTTGTAGGGAAATAAACCAATATCCCTACCGGTGTTAATTTTTCCGTAGGGATATAGTGTTTACCCATGGGTTGTGTAGTAATCCGTAGGGAAATCCTAGCATGTATGCCTACGGAATTCTTAAATCTACGGAAATAAATATTTTTCCGTAGGGATATTGTAAGTTTTTCCATAGGGATATGTGAAGTAATTCGGTAGGCACAGGGATATGCGAAACAATAAGTTATGCGCGTTGCGTGAGCGGAGAAATGTAAAATTCTGACTTATTATTCTAGTTATGCCCCTAACATTTTATTGAAATGACAAAAAGAACCACGAAAGGGGGTAAATCCATTTTGTTCTCTCACTCTTTCTCGCAAATGGAGAACATAAACCCTAGAGAGGCCATCTCCTTTCTACCTTATCTCCATTCATTCTATTATTTATTATTTCCTGGTTTCTTTGAAAAATCCATTTCTTCTTCTTCTTCTTCTTCCTCTATCCCTCTCATTATATTCTTCTACTTGTACCTTCTTTTTGGCATTTGTTTCAGGGAAGGACCCTTAGCGAAGGGAGATCTTTGGTGTTTGCTCGTGTTTGGTACTAATGGCTGTATTTCTCCATAGGTTTGATATTTTTTTTCTTCTAATGGATGTTTTCTGTTTTGAAATTAGGGTTTTGTGTCTTGCTTCCTCTCGAAGAAGTCGATCTTCTGTGCTGTAATCTGGGATCATTTTCCAAGGAAGTTTTTATCTTTCTTCTTTCATTGAATATTTGAATGGGTTTTTTTTTTTGTTTCGTTTTTTGGGTTCTCTTCTCCGCAGTAGCCAGTTTCAATGGAGGGTTCTCTTCTCTTCTCTTTTTCTGCATCAATCACCCAGGTGTTATTATTTCGTTTTGATTACTTGCTTTCATGATTCCATTTCCTTTTTCTTATTTTTTCTGTTTGTAGGTTTGGTTTATGGCACTTTGCTCTGTTATCTTTTATAAGAAGTTTCATTTCTTTCTGTTTGGGAACATATACCAACAAACAAAATGCTCATGGAGCCTTTGAATTAAGCAGTAACCTAATTGAAGAAGAGCTTTTTGTTTCAATCTGTATTTTCCCAACCTAATAGCATTGATCTCTATATCACTTGCGTGGTAGAAGCTTCTGTCTCGTTACCTTCACGAATAGAGCTTTAATGCCTTGACACATGTAGAATGTCTGCCTTCCAAATGTTCGTTGAAATGCCTGCTTGCAATTGACATGCTGCAAATTGACTTGGAATTTGAAAACGACCAGTTATTAAGTTCTTTAGGGAAAGTCCAGTGCTATCCCTATGGTTTATTTCGTAGGGAAAGGTCCTATCCTTATGGAACTTAAAATCCGTAGGAAAAGGGCTTTCCCTACCCCCCCCACCTAGCCTACGGAAGTTGCACACGTTGAAATCCATAGGGAAAGATCTTTACCTACGGATTTTGATACTTTTACCTAAGGATTTTTCTGTAAGGAAAACCCAGTTTTGTTGTAGTGATAGAGATACTTTCTCAAACACTTGTTGTTTCGAATGCATCGGCCTATTAATCTATCATTTTGTGAGGACCCTGAACCCGAACTTGACCTGACTCTCAACCCGATGAAAACTAACCCGACCCAACCAGAAATATTAATATCTAAACCCGAACCTGATTTCCCAATTTAGATCTGGTTGGCCCGGTTATGGTGATATCTTTCCCCTTTAGGTTTTTATATTGTATAAAAACAAAAAAAAACAAAAGAACTGTAAAAACAAAAAAATTTAAAACGTTGGGTTTTGATGCAGGTCGGGTCAACCTGACAGCTCAACCTGAACTCGAACCCGAACCCATCCCGACCCAGTTTTTAACTGCATTAACCCAAACCCGACCCGACTGAAACACAATCTGGCCTGTAATTTTTCGGGTTGAATCCGACCTGAGTTGCACCCCTAAGTCCACCCTTGCTGAACTTCACGAAAAAAATACTTCTCAAGAAAAACATTTTGTTAAAAAAAAATTCCCTAAATTTTATGGAAAAGTTTGGAAAGGAAAAATATTTCTAAAATTTTGTAATTTGTTTACACATGAAAAAAATGACCAACCTTTTCGATTTTTTTCCTAGAGGGGACTTCAATTTAATATAATATCCCTTTAAATGAGAATTTAATTGGAGGGTCAAGATCATCCTATGGAGAAGATTTTCTGGGCACACCTTATCTACGTTAGGGCCCAACAAAGGGGTGGTTTGGATCACCCAAACAACGGGGGCCCATTGTATTTTTGGGATCCACATGCATGCTTGGCCGTCCACCATATAATTTCTCCCTTTAAATTAATTGGAGGGTCAAGATCACCTTATCTACATTAGGGCCCAACAAAGGAATGGTCTAGATCACCCAAACAATGGGGTCCCATTGTATTTTTGGGCTCCACGTTCATGCATGGCCGTCTACCGTATAATTTCTTCCTTTAAATTAACTATCATCATATCATTTTTCTCAAAATTCTGGAAAGAAAAAATCTTCCCAATAAAAAAATTTCAATCAGAAATGGTTTTCTTGTAATCCGAACATGGCCTTAAGGGGAAACTGGCTTATTTAGATGGAAGATATAGGCGGTTTAGGGAGAGATAGGAGAGATTTTAGGGAGGGAGGGAGTGATTTTAAGTAGAGATTGGAGAGAGATATGGAAATATAATCTGCAAGTTTTTAGGTTACTTCAGGTGATTTTTTAGCTAAGTAATCTCCTATTTTTTAGCTTACTATTTTCCTTCCAATAAACACAAAAGTTGTGTGTTTTTTCAATATATGCCAAAAAAAGGATGCCCATTTTGACCGGGTCCTAAATTACCAAGTTCTAGTAAAAATCCCGTCAAATCAATGTTTTAGGTCCTCAAATATTACCCCAACATAGATTAGGGTCCCGGCTAGGTCTCTGCAAAATTTTCTCAAAATCTGAGCAAACATGCCTAATAAGACAAGTCGAGTTAAAATGATAGTGTAAATAAGGGCGTGTATTAGCCATTAGCTTAGCCAGCTTTTACACTAGAGTGAAAAACGGGGGTGATTTAGTTAATTACACTAAGAAAACTTACCTTAGGATGTAAGCTACCTTTAAAGGGGGGTGAATTATCTCACCCTAATTTTGACCTAATTTCATTCCGAGACCACCCATGTTCAGCAAAATCAAATATAAAACACATAGGAGGGATGTCTTAGGGTAATAGAAGGGGATAAAATTATGTTAATTTTTTACTTAAAATTTTCTCCTTAGACCACCTTTTTGCAACCAAAACCAAAGTAAATTTTTTGAAAAGGGGTTGTCCTATAAACTAATAGGGGACAAAAATTAAGAAAAAACTCTATAAATAGAGCATTTGGGCTCTCATTTGAAGAAAAAAATTAGGGGTTCTTGATCTAATTTTAGAAAGAGGGAGAGAAACAGAATAGAGAGAGAGAAGATTCTAGAGAGAGAGAGCTTTTTAGAGAGAGAAAGAAAGAGATCTAGAGAGAAAAATAAGGAGATCTAGAGAGAGAAAGGAGGAGAAGAACCTTTCAAAGAGAGATAAAAAAAGAGAGCACAAGGTTAGTAGATTTTGAGTTTTTTTAGAACTTCTTTTGAAAATCTAGCCTAAAATGAAAAATCTAAAGGGAAAATGCATGAAAAATGTTAGATCTAACATCCTAGGGTTAAAATCTACATAAATATTTTTAAAATGTCAGTTTATATTAAGATCTTGAGTAATTCAACTCAGTTTTTGAGTTTTTAGTTAAAAATTGAGGAAAAATGACAAAACTAGGTTTTGTACAGCTTAGTTTTGGCGATTTCTCATCAATTTTTAGCTTAAATTCATGAAAAAATCTCACATAAAGGTGTAGTACTCGTCGAGATCTTCGATTTGATAGCTCACGGCAAACATTGGCCAAGAAACGAAGAAGTTATAGCCGTTTTAAGATTCCAGCTCAAAATTCGGCGCAAAATGGTTATCTATGTGTGTTTTTGTGAAAATCCGTGTAAGATTTGAAATGTGATGATAAAATTGGTAGATATAGGTTTAAATAATATGTCTCATCATAAATTTGAATGAAATTTCCATAGATCTAATGTTTGGATGCCTTTTAATGTGAAATTTCAAGAAAAAGCTTGAAAAATGGTGAATCTATGCATTTTTTATAAGAATTCCTTAAAGATCTTCAAAATTGAAACTAACATGGTTAGATACAAGCCTACTCAGCATGTATTATCATATATTTTGTCAAATTCTCATAGACCTTGTGTTTGAATGAAGTTTTGATGTGAAATCTCATGAAATTATGTTGAATTACACGCTGTCCAGATTTTATTTTCAATTTTTTCACTAAAATACGGTTAGATCTAACAAAAGTGATACGCACAGAAGTTGTAGATCTTTCCGAGATCTTCGATTTGACATCTTTTGGGCCTCCTAACGATGAAAAATGAAAACGTTATGCTACTTTTAAGTTGTTAGTCAAAAACACTACATATTTGGACTTGATCAGAAATAGGCATTTTTCGGCCACTTCCAGCAAGATCCAGCCGAAATGGTCAACGGAGAAAATTTTATTTGATCAATTTTCTAAAACTTCGTAGTTGAACACTTTTCTTGAAAATATATTTTGATCATCTGTTTTGCAAAATCAAATTAAAACTTTTGAAAAGCAAAACTGCAGAATTAAAATCTAAACTTTGCTCGGAGATGGTCCTTTTTCGGCCCCTTCCGGCAAGAACCAGCAAAAGTACTTAACTAATCAAATGTTCTCTGGTGTGTCCCCTACAATGTTTATGTGTATCGCTTTCTCTAGTTTTTCCATTTGGATAGTGTAATTTTCAATACAAATATTTAGCTTCCACGTAAAATGCACATGCATACTTTTGATACTTGATTCATGCTTAGCCTAGGGCGATGAAAGCGTTAGCCCAAGCCTATCTTTAGAGGGACGTATCAGATCATGGTAGTACCCTCTGTCTTCTTTCCACATTTTTAAGAGAAAGTATTTGGCCTCATAGATACCCTTGAACATTAGCAAGCCCTATTCATTGCAAGGGTGATGAAGGCGCTAGCCCAAGCCCATCCTTAGGGGACTTGGTCGGTCCAAGTAGCACTCCCCTCTTTTATTTATAAGACTTGCCCAGTCTTTTTTAAGTCATGTAACCTTGTACATTAGAAGTCCCCATTCATTGCAAGGGCAATGAAAGAGTCATCTAGAGCCCACCCTTTTAGGAGACAAGTTATGTCTCAGTAGAAAAGTTATTCCCTTTTAGGAGACTATCCAATTATCATTGTTAGTTGCAACCCTTCATTAGAAGACTAACTTAGTCAGTCAGTTACCCTACCTTATTTATCATTACAAGGGCAATGATAAGGTTACTTGGAGCCCTCTATAGGAGACATTCAGTGTCTCGTTAGTGATAGTTGTTTCCCCTATATAAGAGACTTGCCCAGTCTCATTAGCACCCCTCTCTTAGAGTTACCAGCTTAGGAGTTAGTCCATCAGCATAGGAGTCTGTCCTATCATATAGGAGCTAAGATTCTATCCAACCTTTCATCAAGTCATGGGATTCTGTCCAACCCTTGCAAAGTATAGGATTCTGTCCAACCTTTGCAAACTTTCGGAATCTGTCCTGCCCTTATAGATGTTTATGAGTCTGTCATTTCTTTCCTTCTAGGAGTCTGTCCTTCAGATAGGAGTTCTCTTTTAGCTCTAGAGATTCTGCCCTTAGCACTGACATTCTTCTATACTGTGGATCACGAGGTGCAAACATATGGGTTCCCTTTGGCTAAAAGGGTGAAAACACTTTAAAAATTCAAAAACATTGGAAAACTTTAAAGAACAAAAACATTTAAAACATTCAAAACAACAAAAACACTTGAAAACATGAAAATTTAAAAACAACAGAAATAAAAAACATACAAAAACATTATCAAAAGTCATGAGTCATTAGGAGAGTAGTTAGGAAAGTTTGTATCAGAACTACGTTGGCTTGATCCTCTCCCACGAGGTAGGTAGGCAGCTTGGGATCTTTATCCCAGGTCCAGTCAAACCTTAAAAAACAAATCATTTTAAACCTTTTGAAAAACACAAAAAAGCTTTTAGAGTTTCCCAGCAAACGGTTTTCGAAAACATCTTCCCCTAGAGTTAGGAGTCTGTCCTAGATATTTGGGGTGTCTTAGAGTTAGGAGTTTGTCCTGATTATATTAATATTTTGCGTGTTTTTTGTGTGAGTGTCCCTAGAGTTAGGAGGCCTCGAGTTATGGTCGGTTACACACTTAGTCGAGCCGATTGCTAGATTATGATGCACTTAGTTAGCCCATTATTTTTCTTAGGACATGCAGCCTAATTACGCATAGGATGTAGGGCCCACCTGCATTAGACTATGTTGACTTGCATCAGTTTAGGACCATATAGGTGAATCTCAAATACTTAAACAACTTAAACATGAGTCGAGTCGTCTCGTGTCGAGTCAGGTGTGGTTAAGGCACATTTAGGCATCGTAGTTTAGAATAGGTCACCGAACTATGTTGATTCTGATTCTTCCCGAGGACGGGATACGTAGAGCAGCCGGGATGGCCATCCTGGTCTGAGTCAAGTATCACATTAGAGTCTTAGGGTTTTTTGTTAGTATTTTAGAGTTTGTGTTTGTGGTGACTTCTTGCTTGTTATGATTCTTTGTATAGGGATATGCTAGTGTGCTTCTCTCTAACATGTTGAATGACACTTTCTTTAGATGATTCGTATGCTTTGTTGTAGCTCTCACATGCTTAGTTGTAGTTCTCGCATACTTAGCTGTAGCTTTCACATGCTTAGCTGTAGTTCTCATATGCTTAGTTGTAGTTCTTTATTATTGTTGATTATTACTTTTGTTATCATCTACTGACGTTTGCTCACTGTGCAGGTTCGTTTCTTTAGCTATAGATGTGCATGTATATGTTTACCGCTTTCTTAGATGTGATGAGTTAGGATTAGTTGTGATGTATAGAGACTGGTAACAGGGTTATCTGTTATTAGATAGGTGCTAGTCTTGTCCGCTTCTTTATGAGACGGCAGATTCTAGTATTCGTTTTAATGACAGATGAAACTGGTACCAACTCTCTTTAGGCATGGATGTTAGATATGATATATGGAGATAGGTAGCAGGGTTATCTAATATTGGATTGACTCTAGTCTTCTCCGCCTCTTTCTGAGAGACGGCAGATTCTAGTGTTAATTCCAATGTCAGGTGACACTGATATCAACTCTCCTTAGGACTTGGATATTTTCTTTTCTTTACCAATCCCCGGGACATGCATGTTTAAGTAGACGTTTTCTCAGGGAGATGAGTTCCCACTTCACATGATTTTCGCCCAAAATTCTTCAAAGTTAATAAATAAATGGCATAAGAGACCGAGTGCTTGCACTTGGGAGGATGGGGTGCTCTTCGGACCTTCCTCATTCGTCACCAGGCACAGACCCAATTATCTCTGGTTTATCCATTGAGCAGATTTTTGGTTCCGTGGCCGTATTCCACGGATGGCGGCTCTGAGTTATTTTAGGTATGTCTCGGTTCAGGGCTCGTCCCCGAATCAAGAGGTATCTCATTTACATCACACTCAAGTAGTGAACGGGCACTCTTTCGAGAGTTCCTTGATAGAGCTCTCCTTCACGTGTGGAGATCTCAGAGGATTGACGTGGATCTCGTATCCTCGCAAGTTTCCTCGGGATCGGGGTCCACAATGCCACGTCAGATCTTAGAAAGATGGGGGAGCTGTCCTCATCAGCGTGAACAGTGAAACCCCCATCCTGCTATATTATAATAGATCACTTGATTAATTGTCTCTGGTTTGTTTTGTTTTCCTTTTACGACTTAAATGGAAGAAGAAGTGTAGTCTCTGCTGCACAGGTATCTAAATATACTCTACTTTACCTTCAAGCCTATTTCTTAAGCGAACCACTCAATTCCTCACATACTATATGGTCCTTTACCTTCACGTATCAAGTATGGGGACTTACGTGTTAGTACTTTTAGGATAGGTCACTTGGGTCAGTTAGAGAGCAATAGTACGTGTATGGTGTGGTAGGTTAATAATTATATGCAGTGTTTAAAAATGCGATTTCGACGCGGAACGTGGCCGAAGAAAATACATGTCGACTCGTCGTGAATGCGGTCAAGAATGCGGTTGACGTGGCCAAGTCAAATCCCGCCCTAATGTTATTGCGTAAAACATTGATCGAACATTTAAGATCACTCCATCAGTGGTTTTTTATGGGCCAATTAGTCAACATGTGAACCTATTCAAATATAATCAAGCCAGACATTTGCTGGATACACCAAATCTGAAAAAAGAGAAAGAACAAAGGAAATAAAGAGTCACCATCAGAGGCAGAAAAGCATTAAATTGGTCTCTGAGTCTCTGTCAAAGCAATTTTGATTTTTTTTTCCTTTTTTATCAACTGATAGGATAGTGATATATCCCCCATATTTTACTTGGAAAAGCCACTTCTAGTGTGTGTATTACATAGATGTGGCTGTCCCAAAAGGGTCAAAAATATCAATTCATCCAAAAAAGTTATGGCTTCATTTCTTACCTAAAAAGTTAAAAAGTTAAAATACAAAACCTTTCTTCTTCCTTCAACTTAGGGTTTCGTCTCTTTCTTTCTTTGAATCACCGAAGGCAACATGAAAATGGGATTTGCACGAGAAGCTAAGGGAGATCAGACATTTCCAGGGATGAATGGAAATGGGATACCCATCACAAATTTATAGGTACAAATCACATTATTTGTTGTTAAATAACTCGACATCAGATCTTTTCTTTTTTGTTGTTCTGAAGCTAAGATTTGGGAATAAAATTTGGGAAGATCAACCGGTCAGATGAGTCACGGATCACCAAGATTCGTCTGCCGGTCAATTACATCCAAGAAAAAGTGAGAAAAAGTGTTATTCATGTTGGACTCATCTTGACACGGCGCAGACTCGCCGAGTCCGCGACTCAAAAATCCAGTCGGCACGAATCCGCGTCGACTTGGCCGAGTTCTGAGCAGAGTCAACACGTTTTTAAACACTGCTTATATCTCTCTTATGTCAGTTATGTAGTTGGAGTCTATTAAGAAGAGCAGAATGACACGTGTTTCCATGTATTTAAAATGATAATTCAATGAGAGGATGCCTTGCAACTATCAATTTTTCTTTTGAATAGGTGAGTTAGCCCAAGTTGTCTTCTTCTTTGTTCTTCTTCAAGATTGGACGAACGCATAGGAAAGGCCATAATACACCTTTGATTCACCATGAAAGTCAAGACCTATCTCCACAAGAAAGCAAATTTGACACTTGAACAATCTCCTTCAATTGAAGCTCTGTCTTTTGTACTTTTTGCTCTATTTCAAAGCGTGATAAAAGAGCAGTAAATCCGTTCTTTAGTTTACCTTCTCCTTTTTCTTGGTTTTCTTTGTTCTTATTTTTCATCTTCTTCCACACAAATATTTTTATTTTGTAGAGATTAGTTCTTAATAATTTTTAGGGGCGCAACTCGGGTCAATTTCTGGGAATTCGGGTAGAGCTTTTAACTTAAAATCGGGTCGGGTTCATTTCCAATTCATTTTCAGAAAGAGCTCAACTTGATCCGACCAAGTTGCATCCTTATATTTTTTTCCTTTTTAATAAACTGTAAGACATTTCCTTTGTGAAGACTTCAACAACTGTGCTTAAAAAAGAGAGAAAGAAGACGAGGAAAAAGAAAGTGAAGGAGAAGAAGAAAAGAAGAAGAGAAAGAAGAAAAAGCAAAAGATAAGAAAGAAGAAAATAAAGAGGGAGAGAGAAAGCTGAACAATCAAACGTTTCACGTAGTGAGTAAAGGCATAATAGTGTCTTCTTTCGAGTATGACAAACTGTAGACACCCCATTTTGACTGAATCCTAAATGACCATGTTTGATTGAAAGCCATATCAAATAGGTGAATTAGAGTCCCAAATTGTGCCTTAGGGTAGTTTAGGATCCCAATTAGGTCCCTTTAAAATTTGTCAAAATCCATCGCGGTTTGCCTAGCAAACGGGCATAGTTTATAGCGTAGTTTAGCATAGTGTAGCAGAAGGGGAGTGAAATATCCTATAAGCCAGCCAGTTTTTACACTAGAATAGAAAGATGGGTGTATTATCCATGTAATGTCGCACATGAAAAGTTTTATTTGAAAATACCCATCATTTAGTTAAAATACAACATATATATCATTAAGGAGTCTGTTCTCGCCTCTGTCCGGTCAGTTGGCGATCCATATCGCAGACTGATGACTAGAATATGATGCGTTAGTGATCCCATTGTTTTCCTTAAGACACAACCTAGTTGCACATAGGATGTAGGGCCCACCTGCATTAGTTTAGGGCTAAAAACTTGCATTTAGTTATGGCACATAGGGAGTCCTAAAAGTTACAATCCACTTGAACTTAAATAATCACTCAAGAAGCTTTAACAACTAGTCGAGTCTAGTTGATCGAGTCTAGGATAGTGGTCCTACATGTGTTAGGCATCATAATTTAGAATAGGCAATCAAGAACTACGTGGCCTTGATTCTTGTAGGGGGGATACGCAGGCGGCTTGGATGGATGTAAGGCTGTCTAAGATTTGAGCGAAAATACTTAGAGTTTTAGGGTTTGTTATTAGCATTTTAGGATTTAAGTCAGTTATTCGGCATTATTCCTTGCATAGGATCATGTTAGTGTATTTACTTATTTGGATTGCTTGTTTATCATTGCCTCTTATATAAGTACATGCTAGTGTGTTTACTTTTTTCTTCGGGTTATCTTTATTTCTTACACAGCCTCACATGTTTACTCACACTTAGCTGTAGTGTTGAGTTATTTTTCTTTACTACTCTTTACATATTTAGTTGTAGTATACTACTCCTTTACTGCTTTCATTATTGTTTATTCACATCCTTAGTTATAGCTTTTTATTGTTTATTTTTTTATTATCTCCAGATCACATGCTTAGTTGTAGTTCTTTTACTGCTTTCCTGCTTATTCTAGTTTATCATATTTTCTCATTATTATTACTATTATCTGCTTAGCTGTAGCTGTGCATGTGATTATTTTACTACTTTCTAGATGTGACGAGTTAGAATTAGATGTGATGAGTTAGGACTTGGATGTTTTATTTCTCTATTACCCATCCCCGGGTCATGCATGCTTAGGTAGACATTTTTCAGGGGATATTCGCTCCCATTTCACATGATTTTTGCCCAAAACTCTTCAAAGTTAATAAAAGATGGCATAAGAGACCGAGTGCGCTCAAGCGAGTTGGATGCCTAACACCTTGCCAACTCGTAATCAGGCACAGACCCTTTCTTCTCTGGTTATCCGTTACAAACAGAGCATTTATTTTTGGTTCCATGGCCTATCTATGGATGACGACTCTTGTCATTTAGGTACGTCTTGGTTTGTGAATTTATCCTTGGATCAAGAGGTATCTCATTTATCGCCATTGGGCGCTTTATTTCGAGAGTTCCTTGGTAGAGCTCTCCTTAACGTGGAGATCAAAAGGACTGACAGGGACTCGTTCCTCGCGGCCTCCTCCGGATCGGGGTCCATAGGCTGACGACTCTGCTAGGGATCTTTCGAATCTATGTCTAACTCTGTTAAACATGCAATTTTAATTAATTTTGGAGAAATTTGGGCTCAAATCAAGTTAAATGGGAACTTTATCGTTAGAAATCTAGGGGCATCAAATAGGTGCCTAATAAAACAATGAACTCACATACTTCACTTCATGTTTTATTCTATTATATATATATATATATATATATATATATATATATATATATTAGAGTCGGCCTCCGGGTATAGGTACAGTCAGGCCTGACAGGAGGTGATTACCTGTACGAGGCACTGGGTGAGACCTATATCCAGGGCTATGCAGCCAATGAGCGTGATCCATTAACTCTGTGCATTGCTTAGATCATTCGTGATGTATAAGAGCATGGATCATAAGCATAGTTCACCCATTTAGTGTATAATGGGGCCATATTTTGACACAAATATATATATATATATATATATATATATATATATATATATATATATATATATATAAGACGTACATGTGCGATCAGCACATGTGAGCCTAGTTATAGCCCGGCCTTGCCCATGCAATATAGGAGAGTGGTTCGCCTTATGTGGCTACTCGCTTCGTCTTTAAGTACTCACCAGTCAGTTATGAGTCGAGATCCCCTTGACTCCGCTAGATTAGAATTAGGGTTGGTGCCCCTAGTTAGGATATATATATATATATATTAATTATTAGATTATGACCTACTCCTTAGTGAGGTTCCCTTATCTAATCCAAATCAATTATATTCATTCATTGTTCAGATCCAGATCTGGTCAGTGGCTTCTACCTGCCACCCCATGGCCATGGTCTATCTTTTGATCATTTGATCATAAAATTTGATTATACCCTGTATCATTGATTCTTATACTACAAGTTCATTATTAGATTATGGTTTACCTCTTAGTTAGGTTCCCTTTCGTAATATAATCGATTCTTTCTATTTATCCATTCGTTGGATTATCATTAGATTATTGGTTCTTTATCCATAATCTATTTCTTGATCTATTTGTCATAAATTGCTTCGTGTTTCTCATCATAGACTGACATTATTAGATTAGGGTTTACTTCTTAGTAAGGTTTTCATTCCTAATCTAATTAATTATTATTATCCATTCATCTTTTGGATTACGATAAGATCGATGGCTTTTAATCGCCATTCTCATAGCCACGATCTATTCTTCGATCTTTTGATCGCAAATCCGACCCATTGCCACATGTCGTCATTTGTGGTCAGTCCTTCATTTGATTACATCCCTTTGGTGACCATATTCTGCTTACCTATTGTGAGTTTATCTTGCCATCATTATTTGAGTGCGAATATCCTTGCTGGGAGTCCTATATTACAGAGTTTCCATTCATATACCCTTACATTGAGTTGTGGGGATCTCTTTTATAATGCCGTCATGCTGCCGGATTTTACCCAAAATAAAATTGAGTGTGACCGCTATTCCTTCAAAGTTATTGATAAACCATGAGTTTACTTTACCACGATCTTTTTGTAAGGCTGTCAAGCTGCCGGATTTTACCCAGCACATTTTCAGTGTGATCGTTATCCTTTAGGGTTATTGATAAATCATCTGTTTACCATACCTCGACCCTTCTTACAATTGTTATGCTGGCGATTTTTACCCAAGGGAGAGACGTGTTTGTATTGTCTTTTGTTTCAACTTCTGTATAACATTGACATATGAATACCTTCTACTAAAACTAATGTTTGTCATTTCCATGACAGGAGTCTTAGCCACTCACTTGCTGTTGACACCAGAAGAGCCTTTATTTCTGAACCTATTAGATCTCATTAACTTTTGAGACCACATCACCACTTTGCTTCATTAACTGAGACTGAGAAGCAAATAGTAGAGTATAATGGTGATTCCGAGGAAGAACAACATGTTGAAGAGAAGTGTCTCCCATCTCCTACTTCAGCAGGAAAGGTGAAAGAAAGTGTTAAAGAGATTGAAAAATTGACCATTAATCACCAAAGCATGAAGAATTCAAGGAATGATGGCAAACCAATTGCTAATTCTAGAAAGATCAGTAGTATTGAGTCATCCCATTGAGCACCTCAAGCTGTCATGCATAAGTCTGATCAAGGAGAGGAGAAACCAGCACGCAAACCTAAGAAGAAGTTTACTCCATTACCGAGACCTCCAGCGGTCATTCTCCGAAAACTTGTTAAGGATGGGCAGTTGAAACTCATGGCTCCGAAGGCTCCACCCAGGGTTCTTCCAAGATTCTATAATAAGGATGAATACTATGAATATCACCAAGGCCCTGGTCATGTCACCAATCGTTGTCGCTCCCTCAGATTTGCGATTCAGGACCTCATAGATAGGGGTCGTCCCATTTGGCCCGGGTTTAATGTCACTCAGAATCCTCCACCTATACAAATTGCAATTCCTCCAGCTACTACTAAAGCTAACTCGGTGGTTGAGCCTTTTGAAGGTCCCATTATCATCACCCGTCCCACCTTTGAGTTAGGGAGTTCTTCAGCTGCAAACTTGGAAATATCAGAGTTTGAAATGTCAGGAGATGGTTATATGCCAGGGAGATCGTCACCGATGCCAGTAATTGAAGATCAGCCAGGTCAACAGGACCTACACCAGGGTTGGACTCCCCAGTCATACATCATGGAGGAAGGGGTGCTACCCATAAACTCTCAATCCCAGTCATACATCATGGAGGAAGGGGTGCTACCCATAAACTCTCAATCTCAGTGCATTACTGTAGAAGAAGTGTCATGTTTTGTTAGGTTTGTCTTTCGTTGAGTATACACCAACTTTCTTCTCTTAAAGTTGGTAGGTCTTACTGTGTCGATGTAAAAAAAAAGGCATCATGTTTATCAGTCGTGTTCATTCAGAGTCTGTGTTTCCGTCCTTTGTCATGTCCAATGTAGAGCCCATTGAGGCGTGTCGAAAAAAAGAGAGTTACTGATGTACTTAAGAGTTTTCAATTCAATAAAATTGTTCATTTCGTATCTTTAATGTTCTATGATTCACTCTTAGATCTAATGTTTAAATAACTAAAGACACCCTTCTCGGATGAGAATGCATATGACATTTCCCTTGAGATCTGAAAAGGTCAAACGTGAGGAAGAGCGTCTAGCATAGCCACTCAAAGAAGAAATCGAAGCCATCGATAGTGGTATCGAAATCTGAAACTTGAAAAAGATGGATTGGCAAAAATTTATCTCCCGAGTAATGCGAGGAATTGATAAACCTGTTTAGAGGGTTTAAGGTAGTCTTGCTTGATCCTATAAGGATAAACCGGGTGAATGCCCTGTCGTTGTACAAAACAAGACTCCATCAAGACTCCACCAGCTTTAGACTTTAAGTTGAAAGTGAAGATTCTAGAGAGCATAGCATCAATATCAAGCGAAGCTGATGAGAACATTGAGAGAAGACTTTCAGATGCAAAGTCACATTTATAGAACTTGCTCCCCAAGAAGAACACTTGAGTTGTACATCTTGGTGGGATTTCAAGTCATTGTATTCCTAGAGTAAGGACAATTCTAATGTCCAAAAGAAAGCGCATCTAAAAGAAAGCAAAGCATGAGAGAAAGACAAGAAGGAGAAGGGAATGTGTCCCTGTGATGAACACATTTATGTGTGAATGGTAGTGATAGGAAACATGCATATTTTATCATTTAAAGCGGTACTACTAAGGTATTTTCTGTGTTTTTAGTGTTTCAGGGATATTCTCGAATTTCATGAAAAATGGAGCTAAGAAGATGAGAGGCAACACATTTATCACAATGCCAATACTGGGGCCACAACTAATTTGCCCACAAGACGAATGGTTCGGATCATCCATTTGATGGCTCACCAAACAGACCGTTTAGATCATCTCATGCCCCCCTATGGACATAATTTAATGGGCGCAACCCGTCTACACCGCGGCCCCAGCGAATGAACGGCTGAGATTAGCTTATGGAAATGATTTAGATGGAGCAGTCACTTGATATTGTGTCCCAACAAAATAAACAGTTTAGATCAATCAGTGGATGGTTAGGAATCAGCCCATGTAAATGATTGGAGGGGCGTTATTAATTTACATTGCAACCACCAAATGGACGATTGGATTATCCAATGAATACCAATTTGGGGACTTTTAGATGAACGGTTTGGATCGCCTTATAGAAAAGGTTTGACGGAGTTCGACCAAGTTTGTCTCTCTTGGTGGACCCTCTCATCATGTATGGTTCGGTCATTGCTCTATAAACCAAATTCTGTGAGTATTTGCAGATCAGTAATGCGCCCAACTTATTTTTAGAAAATGCATCTGCCATTTTGATTTGAGGGCTAACTTTGATTTTCGATCAAGGGTGTGAATCATCCAGTGGAAATAATATATTGGGGATGCAATCTCTGTGGACCCATCAAGTAAACGGTTTGGATGATCCCATAGGGAATTATTGGGGGTGCAATCACTGTATATGGTATATGATTAAATGGACACTTAGGATGACCCCATATGGGAAATAATTTTGAGCCATAACCTCTTTGCATGGTAGCACACTAAATAGACGGTCAGATCATCCTATGGAAGTTTATTACGGGATTTTTGGACATATGTGATGGAAGGAAAGCCATGTTAGAGGAATTGTGGACAATTGTCTTTCTAAAAAGAAATACAAAAGAAAACCGAATATACTTTTTGGCCACCTTGCATGCATTGCATGAAGAAAAGAAAATGGAAATTTCTTATATATATATATATATATATATATATACTAGTAAAAAACCCAAAAACCCCGTGCGATGCACGGGCTGACAAAGAACTGTACGAACCACATCATAGGTTGATCCAAACCGTCCATGTGATGGAATACAACATCATTAGGTTGTGCCCGTAAAATTATTTCCATATGGTGATCCTAGCCCTCCAATCTATAGAGGTTTCCATAATTAACAAAGCATAAAGGAGTGGGGTAGGATTGGAATTATGTGGCTTTAATGGGTGCCTTTGTTAAAAAGCATAAAGGAGGAGGTAGGATTGAAAATATGTGGGTTGAATGGGTGCTTTTGTTAAAAAATGTCAAAAAAAGTGGTGTAATTCTCATAGAATTTTGGGAGAAAATCAAATAATTCGCTCATTTTCTCTTTTGCTATATATATATATATATATATATATATATATATATATATATACATGGATGCAATGGTGGGACCCACTTGGAAATGCACCTACATGCAAATTTCGTTCTATTTGTAGCGGCCACTCCCACGGTTTTTAAAAAAAAATAGTATTTTCTAAATTGCATGTATTGCATATACATGCAACACACGTGGGACCCACTTGCCATTTTATATGTATGCTATTTTGTCTTGCTTACAAAAAGAGAAAAATTTTCAACCTTTCCCACATAAGAAGGAGAAAATGTCAAACAAAGGAAGGAGAAAAAGTTGCTTAACTTATAAAGAGAAAAAAGAGGGGCAACTTCACTCCCAAACAGATTTCTATATGTAGAACATGCACAAGCTTCAAAAAGGAACATGAAAGAAGACTTTTGGGCAACTTACTAACATGGAAGATACACACATTCAAAAATTGTTTTGTCTTTGGCAAGCAAGTTCTAATTTTGGGACCTTTTGATACA
Source organism: Tasmannia lanceolata (assembly GCF_043159265.1). Lineage (NCBI taxonomy): Eukaryota > Viridiplantae > Streptophyta > Magnoliopsida > Canellales > Winteraceae > Tasmannia > Tasmannia lanceolata. The sequence goes on along the minus strand of NW_027518688.1, from coordinate 13,388,638 downwards.
CTATTTTATCATGATAAACTCATATCTCCCTCTGACTCTCTTGGATCTCTCTCTTTCCCCTTGTTTTTTTTTTTTGGTGTGCAACACTATCTCTCCCTTGCTCGAATTTTCTATTCCTCCCTTTTTCTTTTTTTTTATTGTATTTTTTTTTTGCTCTTATATCTTCCCCTACATTCTCTAATTCTCTTTCTCTCTACAACTCTCAAGCTCTCTCTCTCTCTCTCTCTCTTAGGTTTTCTTATTCTTTTTCATGCTCTTTTCCTTTTCTACTCTCAACCAAAGATCAATCATCCACCGTTCATTCCAAGGTGACACTAAAGCCTGAAGAGGAGGATTTAGCCAAAGTTGGAGGAGAAAAAAACTAAGTGCTATTTAATTTTTGTTATTTATTTTAAGTTCAATTTGATGTAATTTTGTTTCAATTCAAGTTAGTGAAGAAGTAATTTGCTTTGTTTCATTTCCTTTCAAGTTCTATATGCCAATTCTTCTCCCATCTATCTCTTTTTTTTTTCGCTTCTTCATGAATAACTAAATCCTAATTACTTAGGGTTTAGTTGAAGCCATGGGGAAGAAGAAATATTTATAATTAAATCAATCTACTCAATTGAAAAATTGTGTAGGATTTTGTGTTTAGAAAATTCCAATCATTCATGCCATTAGCTTTCCCCTTTCGTAAGAATGATTGTTGATTAACAAATATAAAGTTCTATATAATCAATGTAAATTGGAGAGTGAATTTGATTAATTACTTATAAGGAATGACATCCCTTTGATCTTATTCCTTATTGACTAGTTAATCAAATTTTCAACCCAATTCAAGAGTTGTTTTAATTAATCAATCTAATCCAAACCCATGGTGGATTCTAACCCTAAGTAATCTTTTATATTGAATTAAGGTTTTTACACTATTCCAAATTATTTTTACAATTTTTCAATTAACTTAGGCCCTTAGAATTTTAGTTTTCTAATTAAATTAGATAAGTAGTTAAAAGAGATCATTAGAACCTTGGTACACTTTGCCTAAATTAGGATTTTAAATAAAAAAGATCTTAGTTAAATTTTATTCTTAGATTGATTAGAATATACGCTTATATATAGTGTTGGCTCCGAGGTCAAGTCCACGGAAATTCTGAGTCCATTCCAGGTAACATTATATCATAGCTAGTATTCTAATCGGTACAAGAATAGGGTACAAGAATAGGAACAACAACTAGATTTATCTTTCCTGAGTTCGACCCGTATTTACACGATCTGTGCACTTGCGGTTATTTAATATTACAATCAAGTTTTTTGGCACCGTTGCCGGGGAAGAGAGTTGCATTAGAATCTTAATTATTCGAAGTGTTAGATTAATAGTTATTTTTAGTTTAGTTATATTTTTGGTTTCTTGCTTATCCATCTCTCTTACTTGGTTTTCTTGTGTTTATGAGTGCAGGTTGGGTGCGTAACTCGGCCAATCGATTAGATATAACTAACCGGTTAGAGACGGCGGAAGACATCGAACCAAATTCAAATCAAGTAGTCATGGCGGAAGAACAAGAGCTGCCAAAGAGTTTACGTGATCGCTTCTATCCTGCCCGAACCGCACAACCTTCTTGCATTAGATTGCCGGTTGCGCAGGGCAATAATTTTGAGCTAAAATCGCAATTTATCTCTTTGCTTCCTCATTTTCATGGCCTCCCTTCGGAGGATGCTTATTTATTTTTGCGTGAGTTTGAAGATGTATGTGCTTTGATTAAGTTGCAATAACTAACCGATGATGCGATAAAGTTGCGGTTTATTACGTTTTCACTCAAGGATGGAGCCAAAAAGTGGCTCTATGGCTTACCAACGAACTCCATCACCACTTGGGAGGAGTTCGCCGTCGCTTTTCTAAAAAAAGTTTTTCCATTACATAAAACTAATAAGCTTAGGAACGATATTTTACAATTCAAACAAAAGCCATTAGAGCCATTTTCTAAGTTTATGGAGAGGTTCAAAGACCTACTCCAAGAGTGTCCTCACCATGGAATCGATATGTGGCACTTATGCCAAATTGTTTATGAGGGCATAGATTACCAAACAAAGCAACTTCTTCAGTCCATGTGTCCTAACGGTTTTACATCTTTCATGGATGAGGCCGCGGCATGGAACTACTTACTTGATTTGGCGGAAAAAACAAGAGAGTGGGAATCCACTCAAGATGGTGAGAGAGCCACTTCAAGCAAGGGATTTCTAATAAGGGTGATGTGGTAAAAGAGGCCCATCTTGATAGCCTAATCAAAAGGCTAGAAGCAATAGTTGTCAAAGGACCTTCACAAGTCAATCAAATTGCACATAGTGTTCCCATGTGCAATTGGTGTCAAGCCACGGACCATGTCATGGAAGAGTGTCCAACTCTTGCTAAATTTGGTAATTCTAATGAGAATGTGAGTGCTCTTTATGCTAATAATCCTTATTCCAGCACTTATAATCCGGGATGGAGAAATCATCCCAACTTTTCTTGTAGTCAATGTGGGCCATCCAATTTTCAAGGCCAAGGCCAATTCAGCCAACCTAGGCCCACCTTCCCTCTCACTTTTGTTCGGCCATCACCTTCTCCTCCTACTTTTCAAAACCCATTTTAAATAATGTTTCAAATCAGCCCCCTCCGAGTTTTCAAAAACAAGGGGAGTCGGCACGAATTGCATCTTTAGAGAAGAACATGGAGCTTCTCATGAGTACCTTCATGACGGGCCAACACAACGTAGAAAAGCAAATTTCTCAACTTGCTACGGCCCTAAGTGAAAGGGAAAAGGAAAGATGCCAAGTCAACCCATTCCTAACCCAAGGAATGTGGCCATGAATGGGAATCAACAACCACAGGTGAATCAGTTGAATGCCATGCAATCTAGTTTGCCGCAGCAGGACCCTGCGAATCAATGCAATGCGGTTTATGCTTTGAGAAGTGAAAAATGATACCAAAAAGAGGAGGTCAGCACCAAACCTTCTAAAAATGCGCAAGATCCTCCAAAAGAGGTAAGCGAATAACCTCCCTCCATAAGCTCAGAAGAGGAGCCCAAACAGGTAAGTCTAGAAGAGATAACTTCTCCTCCTGCACGAGATTTTCTTCCTAAAGCTCCTTTTCCAAGGAGACTTGCTAATATAAAAAGGTAGATCAAATTGATAAAATTTTAAATATTTTTAAACAAGTGCATGTGAATATTCCTTTGCTTGATGCGATTTCCCAAGTCCCCACATATGCTAAAGTTTTGAAAGATCTATGTACACAAAAAATGACAACGAATGTGCCCAAGAAAGCTTTCTTGGCCGCAAACGTTAGTTCCATTTTGTCTCATCAAATGGTAGCAAAATATAAGGACCCGGGATGTCCCACCATATCATGTACTATTGGAAATACTCAAATCGACCATGCCTTGTCAGATTTGGGAGCTAGTGTGAACCTCATACCATTTTCGGTTTTCAAGCAATTAGGACTAGGTGACCTCAAATCTACCACCGTCACACTCCAATTGGCGGATAGATCCATTAAAACACCAAAAGGTATGGTTGAGGATGTCCTAGTAAAAGTAGGTGATTTCTTATTTCCTGTGGATTTTGTGGTTTTGGACACGGAACCCGTTGCTAATATCAAGGATCAAATCCCTATCATTCTTGTTAGGCCGTTCCTTGCCACTAGCAACACTCTAATTAATTGTAGAAATGGATTAATGAAATTATCTTTTGGAAACACATCGGTTGATTTTAATGTCTTTAGATTGGGTAAGCAACCAAATTTTCATGAAGAAATCAATATGTTGCAGTCCTTTCCTGACGATATTGTTTCTAATTTTGAAATTGATTTTGATGCAGGATTCCAAGAAAGCTTGGACGAATTAGGAAATGATGGAGATGATTTATTTTCTAAAGCTTTTGCCATTCAAAATGTGGAGCCCGTTGGACCACTAGCAACATCTCTTCCGAAGCCATCAATCGAAGAAGCCCCACAGTTGGAGTTGAAGCCCTTGTCTTCTCATTTACGTTATGCTTTTTTGGGTGATAATTGTACTTTGCTTGTAATAATTGCTGCGGACCTAACCTCCACTCAAGAGGAGGAACTCATTAAATTGCTAAAATATAACAAGAAAGCCATAGGTTGGACAATGGCCGACATCAAAGGAATTAGCCCTTCGATTGTGCAACATCACATCCATCTCTTTGAGGGTGCCAAACCTTCAATGGAACATCAAAGAAGGGCTAATCCTGTGATGAAGGAAGCCATCCAAAAAAGAGATTTTAAAATGGTTAGATAATGAGATCATTTATCCCATCTCAGATAGCCAATGGGTGAGTCCCGTCCAAGTAGTGCCTAAGAAGTCGGGAGTCACGGTTATACAATCCGCCACCAATGAGCTTATACCTACTCGCATTCAAACGGGTTGGCGGGTTTGTATTGACTACCGAAAGCTTAAAGCCGCTACTTGGAAGGATCACTTTCTGGTGAGCACATTTATGTGTGAATGGTAGTATAGGAAACATGCATATTTTCTCATTTAAAGCGGTGCTACTAAGGTATTTTCCTTGTTTTTGGTGTTTCAGGTTATTTATGGGTTTTCACAAAAATTGAGCTAAAGAGATGAAATTCCGAAGAAAATATTAAATACAAGAACACCACCTTTGTGGCCCATCATTGGGTTTAGATCATCTATGGTTCACTAATTGGTTGGCTCGAAATAACCTTAGAAAATGATTCGAGGGGTACATCCAATTCCATCAAGGCTCATAATTTTGAACGGTTCTGATCATCTCATTGAATGATTTGGAGACACAATTAATTTACATTGGTGGGCCCATCGTTTGAATAGTTTGGAATATTCCATGGAGTTAATAAGAAGACGCATATTATCTATATTGCAGCCCACTAATTGGGTAGTTCAGATCAGACCATGGAAATGATTGGGGCCACGACCAAGTCGCATTGAGATCCACAATTTCAATGGTCTAGATCATATTATTGCAATAGTTTTGGAGTGCACTCAATTTACATAATGGGCTATTTCGGGGATGGATTGGATCAGCTTAAAGGATTGCCCGATTTATATAAGGTACCATTAGCTGTACGGTCGAGATCATGACATTAAGTGGACGTGAAGCACATCAGCCCCTCATGCAGTCATGGATACACTCTACAGGGGTGCCAAAAATAGTAAAAAATGGTGCCTTGATTGGAGAAAAGTATGCATAAAATAAAAGTGGGGCCTACTGGCTTTTTAACATTTAAATTATTTCATGAAATTTGACAATGGTGTGGATTTAACATAATGGTGCCACTATCAATTTACATGATCTGCACAAGAAGGGAACCAATTTTGTGGGTCAAACATGTGATGGTCGGCAATATATGTGGTCCCAACTATCAATTTGCATGATCTTCACAAGAAGTGATAAATGGGAAGTAAAGCTGCTGTTTTTTTTAGTTAGATATTTTGATGCACAGGATTTCAGTCATATCTTGGCTCCATCTAGAAGTAGGCCCACTTGATATTTATTCTTGGGTGCATGAGGTGTCACATATTTTCTTTCTATTTGGATTTAGTGCTACAAGGAAAATTTAAAGAAAGAAATGATATTAGAAAGATCCTATAAAGAGAAAACAGCTCAGGTTACATACTCTCTATCACAATGTGAGTATACAAGAGGCAACTTTGTGTAGACGTGTGAGCATGCATGCATGCATGTAATATTTGATTTTTTTTTGTTGCCGAAAATAGTACCCACCTCCACGTCAAAATAGAAGCTTGATATATTTAGAGGTGAAGAAAATTTCTTTGTGGAAGTGGCTTTTCACTAATTGAGCAACGAATTTTTTGGTCAACTTGAAAATTGGAAGGACATTTAATTAATATTGGAAATTTGAAATGGCAATGCATGCAACTGGGACCCGCTTAGATTTGTATTGGAAATTGCATTTTTTCGGATGTTATGCATACAATAGAAATTTGATTTTTGGAAAGCTATCTCACGTGTGAAATTCCAAGCAATTTCTTCCTGCTAAAGAATTTAGAAAGTGCCAAAGAAAGAGGAGACGTTCTGTTTTGGACATTCAATGTTGGGGAAAGTTTTTTTTTTTTTTAGCAACCCTTGCCACATGGAGTGAGGTTATTGTTTCAAGGTGAAATTTTTTAGAAAGAAAATCTTGTATTAAAGAAAAGAGGAGAATACATTTGGATCTCTCTCAACCTCTCTTTTTCTTTCTCATCTCACCCCATCCTTTTCTCTCATCATTATTTGTTACATTTTTTTCTTAGCTTTTCTTTCAATTTCCATTCACTCTCTCTCTCATTCCCTTCTCTCTTACATTCTCTCTTTCTCTCTACCACTCTCAAGCTCTCTCTCTCTTAGGTTTTCTTGTTCTTTTTCATGGTCTTTTTCTTTTCTACTCTCAACCAAGGATCAATCATCCACCGTTCATTCCAATGTGACACTAAAGCTTGAAGAGGAGGATTTGGCAAAAGTTGGAGGAGAAAAAGACTAAGTTCTATTTAATTTTTGTTATTTATTTTAAGTTCAATTTGATGTAATTTTGTTTCAATTCAAGTTAGTGAAGAAGTAATTTGCTTTTGTTTCATTTACTTTCAAGTTCTATATGGCAATTCTTCTCCCATCTATCTCTTTTATTTATTTTTTTCACTTCTTCATGAATAACTAAATCCTAATTACTTAGGGTTTAGTTGAAGCCATGGGGAAGAAGAAATATTTATAATTAAATCAATCTACTCAATTGAAAAATTGTGTATGATTTTGTGTTTGGAAAATCCCAATCATTCATGCCATTGGCTTTCCCCTTTCGTATGAATGATTGTTGATTAACAAATATAAAGTTCTATATAATCAATGTAAATTGGAGAGTGGATTTGATTAATTACTTATAAGGAATGACATCCCTTTGATCTTATTCCTTATTGACTAGTTAATCAAATTTTCAACCCAATTCAAGAGTTGTTTTAATTAATCAATCTAATCCAAACCCATGGTGGATTCTAACCCTAAGTAATCTTTTATATTGAATTAAGGTTTTTACACTATTTCAAATTATTTTTACAATTTTCCAATTAACTTAGGCCCTTAGAATTTTAGTTTTCTAATTAAATTAGATAAGTAGTTAAAAGAGATCATTAGAACCTTGGTACACTTTGCCCAAATTAGGATTTTAAATAAAAAAGATCTTAGTTAAATTTTATTCTTAGATTGATTAGAATATACGCTTATATATTTACAACCAAGTTTTTGGCGTCGTTGCCGGGGAAGAGAGTTGCATTAGAATCTTAATTATTCGAAGTGTTAGATTAGTAGTTATTTTTAGTTTAGTTATAATTTTGGTTTCTTGCCTATCCATCTCTCTTACTTGGTTTTCTTGTGTTTATGAGTGCAGGTTGGATGCGGAACTCGGCCAATCGACTAGAAAGAGCAAACCGGTTAGAGAGGACGGAAGATCGCACCAAATCCAAATCAAGTAGTCATGGCGGAAGAACAAGAGCCGCCCAAGAGTTTGCACGATCGCTTATATCCGGCCCGAACCGCGCAACCTTCTTGTATTAGATTGCCGATTGCACAGGGCAATAATTTTGAGCTAAAATCGCAGTTTATCTCTTTGCTTCCTCATTTTCATGGCCTCCCTTTGGAGGATGCTTATTTATTTTTGCGTGAGTTTGAAGATGTATGTGCTTTGGTTAAGTTGAAACAACTTACCGATGATGCGGTAAAGTTGCGGTTTATTACGTTTTCACTCAATGATGGAGCCAAAAAGTGGCTCTATGGCTTACCAACGAACTCCATCACCACTTGGGAGGAGTTCGCCGTCGCTTTCCTAAAAAAGTTTTTTCCATTACATAAAACTAATAAGCTTAGGAACGATATTTTACAATTCAAACAAAAGCCGTTAGAGTCATTTTATAAGTTTATGGAGAGGTTCAAAGACCTACTCCAAGAGTGTCCTCACCATAAAATTGATTTGTGGCACTTATGCCAAATTATTTATGAGGGCATAGATTACCAAACAAAGCAACTTCTTGAGTCCATGTGTCCTAACGGTTTTACATTTTTCACGGATGGGGCCGCGGCATGGAACTTCTTACTTGATTTGGCGGAAAAAACAGGAGAGTGGGAATCCACTCAAGACGGTGAGAGAGCCACTTCAACCACGGGATTTCTAATAGAGGGTGGCGTGGCAAAAGAGGCCATCTTGATAGCCTAATCAAAAGGCTAGAAGCAATAGTTGTCAAATGACCCTCACAAGTCAATCAAATTGCACATAGTGTTTCCATGTGTAATTGGTGTCAAGCCACGGACCATGTCATGGAAGAGTGTCCAACTCTTGCTAAATTTGGTAATTCTAATGAGAATGTGAGTGCTCTTTATGCTAATAATATTTATTCTAGCACTTATAATCCGGGATGGAGAAATCATCCCAACTTTTCATGGAGTCAAAGTGGGCCATCTAATTTCCAAGGTCAAGGCCAATTCGGCCAACCTAGGCCCACCTTCCCTCCCACTTTTGTTTGGCCATCCCCTTCCCCTCCTACTTTTCAAAACCCCATGATTAATAATGTTTCAAATCAGCAACCGCCGGATTTTCAAAAACAAGGAGAGTCGGCACGCATAGCTTCCTTAGAAAAAAGAATAGAACTTCTCACTAGTACTTTCATGACAAGCCAACACAACATGGAGAAGCAAATCTCCCAACTTGCCATGGCGTTGCATGAGAGGGAAAAGGGGAAGATGCCAAGTCAACCCGTTCCTAATCCAAGGAACGTGAATATGAATGTGAATCAACAGGTACCGCCAAATCAGTTGAATGTCATTCAACCAATTTTGTCGCCGCAAGAGCCCTCCAACGAATGTAATGCGGTATATGCTTTAAGGAGTGGTAGAGATTACCACAAGGAGGAGGTCAGATCTGAACCTTCTATAGATATACAAGATACATCGAAAGAGGTAAGAAAAGACTCCCCTCCAACAGGCTCGATTGCGGAACCCAAACAGGTAAGTGAAGAGCAGGCTGTTTCTCCACCTGAAAATGAGTATGTGCCTAAAGCTCATTTTCCAATGAGACTTGCTAATAATAAGAAGGTGGATGCCATGGATAAAATTTTAAATATTTTTAAACAAGTGCAAATTAACATTCCTTTATTAGATGCGATTTCTCAGGTTTCTACTTATGCCAAAGTGTTGAAAGATTTGTGCACACAAAAGCGCACAACTAATGTGCCCAAGAAAGCTTTCTTGGCCGCAAATATAAGTTCCATCTTGTCTCAAAAAATGGTGGCTAAGTATAAGTGAAATACTCAAGAGGGGGGGTGAATTGAATTTAACTCAATATTAGGCCTTTTGAAAATTACCTATAAACCCTAATTGGAATTTTTCTTCACTTAATTAAATATTTGGTTAGTGCAAATATAATTGAAAGAACAAAGTGAAATGCCAAGCCAAACAATAATGGAAATGCAAGAGTGAGAAATGACACACCGATATATAGTGGTTCGGCCAACGGCCTACTCCACTCTACTCAAGGTCGCACTTGAGGGATTCCACTATTGGAGACCTCCACGATGCCCGGCTCCGAGGCGGTTACAATTCCAAGGGATATTAAACAAGGATGCCCTTACACCTTTACAAAGACTCTCCTTTTCCGCCGAGTTCTAAGCGGTTGCTCTCTAGGAAATTAAAAACGGAATGTCCTAGCCACCTATACAAGATATGAAGATTGAGTAGCTTGGCTTCTTCTTGAAAGCTTGATGCTCTTTGTAGCTCCTTGATTGCTCTTCAATGATGGTTGCAAGTGAAAGCTCTAGAATCCCAACTCAAATAGATTTGCAAGTTGCAAGGCAAGTTTTGGGAAAAAACAAAATCTCAAGCAATAATAGGTTGCAAGTTTTCTTTGATGTTCAAGAATGTTTTCAAATGATCAAGAGAGAGAGAAAAACTTCTCTACATATTGTATTTATAGCCTCTCCAAAGAATATGACCGTTTGGGGGTGGAAATATCAAAATACAAGAATTAATTCAAATCCCAACGGCTATATTCTGAGCTGTCGCAGGGTTCTCGGAGTTCCGAGAATTCTCGGAGTTCCGAGAAATATTCTCGGAGTTCCGAGACAACGGCCAGAAGAAATAAAATTTCTACTGGACCATTTCTCGGAGTTCCGAGAAATTTTCTCGGAGTTCCGAGAAAATGTCCAGACGCTACTGGACCTTTTCTCGGAGTTCCGAGCTCGGAGCTCCGAGAAGCCTAAAAATCCGCAGTTTTTGATTTTTATTGCTTGTTTGATTTTTAGCTTTTGGAACTCAACTCCTATGGTTATTTTGGAATGTTTATGAGGGTCCCAACATGTTGGTCCACCACATAACCATTCACTAATCAATTTTAAGTTCTTAAGTGTTCTTTGAAAAACAAATTGAAAACACTTTGAAAACGTTTTGCCTTGACTTGAAAATCTAAAGAGAAAGGATGTACAATGATACCTATGCAATCTTCGATCCCTCTTTAGCTTTGGTCTTCAAATGATCTTCCATCTTTGGATGCTTGCTTGAGTGATGATGTGAGCTACACTTAGCTCCTTTGGCTCTTGTTTGGTACACCTTTAAGCATGACCAAGTTGAGTGTTGGTTTCTTCAATGATCAATCATATCTTAAACACAACACTTCAAAGCAAATTGATTAGTATTCAAAAACACAATCAATTATGTTTAGAATCATCAAAACAAGATAGGAGAGTAGACCCTTGGGCTTACAATCTCCCCCTTTTTGATGATGACAAACAAAATTGATTATGAGGTGTGTGTGGAGTGACATAGTAGGCAAGTGAATACTGGAACTCCCCCTCAATATATGCACACATATAAATGATACAAGTTATAAGCAAGTGGTGCATATAGTCAATTGAATAGATAATCAATTTCAAACTTCTCCCCCTTTTGTCATCGACAGAAAGTGTGTAAAAAAAAATTAGGAGTGGATAACTCCCCCTAAATCAATGCTTATGGTATAAAAATATATAACCAAGTAATGCACATATACCTGTTCATGATCGAGATGTTGACATATGTCAAGATGTTAGGTATTTTAATTAAAGTGAAGATACCTCTCCAACTTAGAAAAACTAAGAAGGCTAAGAATATCAATTGAGTGATTTTTAAGATTAAAAATTTGACATCTCATTCATGCAGATACTACCAAACAAAGATTATATATATAAATACTATATAGATAAGCTGGTTAAAGGCACAAAGTATTTATTTGGCAATTTCTTTAATTTGATCCGCACTCCAAATGTTTAAGGCACTTCGGATATAACAAATTCTATCATCACTAAGGGGTTTTGTAAAGATATCCGCTAATTGATCTTCAGTGTTGATATATTTTAAGCAAATATCCTCTTTTTGTGAGTGATCTCTGATGAAGTGATGCCTAATCTCAATGTGTTTTGTTCTTGAGTGTTGTATGGGGTTCTTTGTTAAGCATATAGCACTAGTATTGTCACATTGGATGAGAATATTTTCCATTTTGATTGCATAGTCCATCAATGTGCTTTTCATCCATAGGACTTGAGCACAGCAAGCTCTAGCTGCCACATATTCTGCTTCTGTTGTGGACAGAGCTACTGAATTTTGCTTCTTGCTAAACCATGAAACAAGTGATTTACCCAAGAATTGGCAAGTCCCGCTAGTGCTTTTCCTATCTACTCTACATCCAGCAAAGTCTGCATCTGAATATCCGATGAGAGTGAAGGAAGATGATCTTTCATACCACAGTCCTAGACTTTGGGTTCCTCTTAAGTACTTGAAGATCTTCTTAACTGCTGATAGGTGAGATTCTTTAGGATCCGATTGAAATCGAGCACAGAGACAGACAGTAAACATAATGTCTGGTCTGCTGGCTGTCAAATAGAGCAAACTACCTATCATACCCCTATACAATTTTTGATCCACAGATTTGCCAAATTCATCTTTTTCTAGCTTAGCAGTAGTACTCATGGGAATTCTTGATGTCTTACTGCTATCCATGCCATACTTCTTTAATAACTCCTTTGTATATTTTTCTTGATTTAAAAATATTCCATTTTTGTATTGTTTAATTTGGAGTCCTAAGAAGTAGGTTAACTCTCCCATCATGCTCATTTCAAATTCATTTTTCATTAAAGTTGCAAATTCATCACACAATTTTTGATTAGTTGAGCCACAGATGGTATCATCCACATAGATTTGGACAAGGAGGATATCATGATTTTCTCTTTTGATAAATAAGGTTTTATCCACCTTTCCCATCTCGAATCCCTTTTCAACTAAGAAAGTGCAAAGCCTCTCATACCAAGCTCTAGGAGCTTGCTTTAATCCATATAAAGCTTTATCAAGCCTGAAGACATGATTTGGATGTTTGAAGTCTTCAAAACCTGGAGGTTGCTCAACATACACTTCCTCTTGGATATAGCCATTTAGGAAGGCACTTTTGACATCCATTTGATATAGTTTAAATCCTTTATGAGATGCATATGCCAAAAGTATCCTAATAGCCTCCATACGGGCAACAGGAGCAAATGTCTCATCATAATCTATCCCTTCCTCCTGATTGTACCCTTGGGCTACAAGCCTAGCTTTATTCCTAGTGATAATTCCATTTTCATCCAATTTATTTCTATACACCCATCTCGTGCCAATGACTGGATGATCACTAGGTCTAGGCACTAGCCTCCACACTTTGTTCCTTTCGAATTGACTTAGCTCTTCTTGCATAGCCATCAACCAATATTCATCCTTTTCAGCTTCCTTGATGGATTTTGGTTCTAATTCGGATAGGAACGCCAAATTGTTACTCACACTACGATAGTATGATCTAGTTCTTACTGGCAATGTGGCATCACCTAAAATTTGGGATTCAGGATGATCTACCAATGTTCTCCTATCCCTAGGCAATGAGTCCTCATTTTCATTTTCTACTTCCTCACTAGGTAATGTATGACTTGTTGATGCATGAGGAGGAGCACTCAATTTTGGAAAAAGATGTTCAATGGGTTCATCCTCATCATGTGGCATTTCTTGTGGTGTTGGCTCTCTTTCATCAAATGTCACATGCATGGATTCTTCTACTACTAGGGTTCTCCTATTAAATACTCTATATGCCTTGCTATGAGAAGAATACCCTAAGAATATTCCATCATCCGATTTTCTATCAAATTTGTGTAGATTATCTTTGATGTTTAAAATAAAGCATTTACATCCAAACACTCTAAAATAGCTTATATTTGGTTTCAAGTTTTTCCAAAGCTCATAAGGTGTTTTCTTATAAATTGGCCTTAGATATACCCTGTTTATGATATAGCAAGCGGTGCTAACCGCTTCGGCCCAAAAATATCTAGGGAGATCATTTTCATGCAACATAGTTCTAGCCATTTCTTGGAGAGTTCGATTCTTTCTTTCTACTACTCCATTTTGTTGAGGTGTTCTAGGTGCGGAAAAATTATGTTTTATGCCATGTTCATTACAATAAGTGTCAAAATGTACATTTTCAAATTCCGTTCCATGATCACTTCTAATGTAAGAGATAGCAACACCTTTTTCATTTTGTATTTGATTGCACAATATAAGGAAGTTTTCATAAGTTTCATCTTTGTGTGCTAGAAATATGACCCAAGTGAACCGTGAGTAGTCATCCACAACTACGAACACGTACCTCTTTCCACCTAGGCTACTTGTCTTCATTGGTCCAAAAAGATCCATATGAAGTAGCTCCAAGGGGTAGGAAGTTGAAATCATATTTTTAGGTGCAAATGAGCTTTTCAATTGTTTTCCTAATTGACAAGTTCTACAAATGTGATCCTTGATGAATTTGAACTTAGGCAATCCTCTAACACTTTCTTTTGAGGAGAGGGTCGAAATGAGATCCATTCCGGCATGACCCAACCTCCTATGCCATAGCCAAGAATCCTCACTAATGGCATTAAGACAAGTCACATTTTGGAGTCTAAGATCATCTAATCCAATTGTGTAAATGTTATTGTCTCTAGAACCTATGAATTTGACTACTCCATCTATCTTATTTTTAACAATGCATTTATCGGGATTGAAGACAACTTCAAAACCATTATCACATAATTGACTAATGCTAATAAGATTATGGGACAAACCATCAACAAAGAGTACATCATGTATGGGAGAGGTAGAGTTACCTATGGTGCCTTCACCTTTGACTTTTCCTTTCTTGTCATCTCCAAAGGTAACTTCTCCACCATCCTTGAGTGATAGTGATGCGAATTGAGTGAGGTCTCCAGTCATGTGTCTAGAGCATCCACTATCAAGGTACCATGTGTTCCTCTTGTTATGGCTTTTAAGGCATACCTACATATGAATAGGCAAGTGAGATCCCTTAGGTACCCAAATCTTCCTAATCTTGCTATGTTCATTTGTTTTCACATTAGAGTTCAACTTAATCTTATCTTGTTTAGCATGTAAGCAAGTAACCTTGTAATGACCTTCTAGACCACAATAAAAGCAAATTTTGGTACCGCTAGAAGAAACCTTTTCAAGTTTAGTTTTATAGTTGGATATTGTGGTGTTCCATTTATGTCCAAGTCCACTTTTGTCACTTGACATTCTTTGAAGATTTACAAGCCTATCCAATTTTAATGAACTATTTTCAAATTTTTCAAAAAGTTTCTTTAGTTCATCATACTCAAAAGATAATCTACCATTTTCATACTTTAGATTGTTGTTTTCATTTGAGAGTTCTTGTCGGTTTTTATTTAAGATTTTGATAGAAGCATTTAACTCATGAATTTCTACTTTGTATTTTTCATTCTTATCATCTAAAAATTCATGATCCTTTTTCAACCAACCAAATTCTTTTGTCATGTTAGCAAGAGAATTTTCAAGAGATGCAATTTTATCAAATTGAATTTCAAGTTCATCATTTGCATTTTGTAGGGAATCAAGAACTTCTTTTAAAACAATAACATCATTTAAAGTGTTTACCTCATTGTTGTCGTTTGTTGAGGCCATGAAGCATACGTTCCTTGCTATCAAGCAATCTTCGCCATCATTTTGTTCGCCTTCGCTTTCAATTTCTTCATCCCACGTGGCGGTCATTCCTTTCTTGCCTTCTCTTCTCTTGAAGCGGTTGTTTGAAGTGGGTTCATTGTTGAGTGGACAATCCGGGCGAATGTGTCCAAGCTTCTTGCAACCGTAACATCGTGGTTGAGAAGATCCATCACCGAGTTCTTCTTTCTTCTTGAATGGAGGGTTTGTCCTTCTATTTCTCATCCCTCCCATGTTCCTTTGCAAGAATTTGATCCTTCTTGTTAGAAGGGCAACTTCATCTTCCATGTCTTCTTTTGCATCTTCATTTTCACCTACATTACAAGCAAAAGCAATTCCTTTTCCTTTTTCGATTTTAGTTTCGATTTCGGGTGCTTTTGTTTTGAAAATCATTTCATGGGTGATCAAGGACCCTATTAGTTCATCTAGGTTCAATGTGTTCATGTCCTTGGCTTCGGTGATTGCGGAGGTTTTGGATTCCCAAGACAAAGGTAAGGACCTAAGGATTTTAGTCACTAAATCTCTATTGGAAAATTGTTTTCCAAGACCCCTTAATCCATTTACAAGGTTGGTGAATCTAGTGTACATGTCGGCAATTGTTTCATCGGATGTCATTTGAAAGAGTTCGTATTGCCGAAAAAGACGGTTCATTTTAGATTCTTTTACTTGATTGGTTCCCTCATGGGTGACTTCTAAAGTGTCCCAAATTTCCTTAGCCGAATTCAAATTTGATACTCTATTGAATTCTCCGGGAGATAGAGCACAAATAAGAGAATTCATGGCTTTGGCATTATAATTCGAAGCTTGTTGTTCGGCTTCGGTCCAATCATTTAAATTTCTTGTGGGTAAGATGTATTCATTATTAATTGCTCTCCACATTTGATAGTCTTGGGTTAAAAAGATTTTCATTTTGGTTTTCCAAAAACCATAGTTTGTTCCATCAAAATAGGGTGGCCTAGTGTTTGAATAACCTTCATGGTGTTGAGGGTAGTTTGCCATTTTAGAATCTTTACTCTATACCGGTTAGGGTTTTCAAAAAAAATTAGAGACGAGGCTCTGATACCAATTGAAATACTCAAGAGGGGGGGTGAATTGAATTTAACTCAATATTAGGCCTTTTGAAAATTACCTATAAACCCTAATTGGAATTTTTCTTCACTTAATTAAATATTTGGTTAGTGCAAATATAATTGAAAGAACAAAGTGAAATGCCAAGCCAAACAATAATGGAAATGCAAGAGTGAGAAATGACACACCGATATATAGTGGTTCGGCCAACGGCCTACTCCACTCTACTCAAGGTCGCACTTGAGGGATTCCACTATTGGAGACCTCCACGATGCCCGGCTCCGAGGCGGTTACAATTCCAAGGGATATTAAACAAGGATGCCCTTACACCTTTACAAAGACTCTCCTTTTCCGCCGAGTTCTAAGCGGTTGCTCTCTAGGAAATTAAAAACGGAATGTCCTAGCCACCTATACAAGATATGAAGATTGAGTAGCTTGGCTTCTTCTTGAAAGCTTGATGCTCTTTGTAGCTCCTTGATTGCTCTTCAATGATGGTTGCAAGTGAAAGCTCTAGAATCCCAACTCAAATAGATTTGCAAGTTGCAAGGCAAGTTTTGGGAAAAAACAAAATCTCAAGCAATAATAGGTTGCAAGTTTTCTTTGATGTTCAAGAATGTTTTCAAATGATCAAGAGAGAGAGAAAAACTTCTCTACATATTGTATTTATAGCCTCTCCAAAGAATATGACCGTTTGGGGGTGGAAATATCAAAATACAAGAATTAATTCAAATCCCAACGGCTATATTCTGAGCTGTCGCAGGGTTCTCGGAGTTCCGAGAATTCTCGGAGTTCCGAGAAATATTCTCGGAGTTCCGAGACAACGGCCAGAAGAAATAAAATTTCTACTGGACCATTTCTCGGAGTTCCGAGAAATTTTCTCGGAGTTCCGAGAAAATGTCCAGACGCTACTGGACCTTTTCTCGGAGTTCCGAGCTCGGAGCTCCGAGAAGCCTAAAAATCCGCAGTTTTTGATTTTTATTGCTTGTTTGATTTTTAGCTTTTGGAACTCAACTCCTATGGTTATTTTGGAATGTTTATGAGGGTCCCAACATGTTGGTCCACCACATAACCATTCACTAATCAATTTTAAGTTCTTAAGTGTTCTTTGAAAAACAAATTGAAAACACTTTGAAAACGTTTTGCCTTGACTTGAAAATCTAAAGAGAAAGGATGTACAATGATACCTATGCAATCTTCGATCCCTCTTTAGCTTTGGTCTTCAAATGATCTTCCATCTTTGGATGCTTGCTTGAGTGATGATGTGAGCTACACTTAGCTCCTTTGGCTCTTGTTTGGTACACCTTTAAGCATGACCAAGTTGAGTGTTGGTTTCTTCAATGATCAATCCTATCTTAAACACAACACTTCAAAGCAAATTGATTAGTATTCAAAAACACAATCAATTATGTTTAGAATCATCAAAACAAGATAGGAGAGTATACCCTTGGGCTTACAATAAGGACCCAGGATGTCCTACTATTTCTTGTACTATTGGTAACACAAATATTGAACATGCTCTTTTGGATTTGGGTGCAAGTATAAATCTCTTGCCTTTTTCTGTATTTAAGCAACTAGGATTAGGAGACCTCAAACCAACCACCATCACTCTTCAATTGACGGATAGATCAATTAAAACACCCAAAGGGATGGTTGAAGATGTGTTAGTTAAAATAGGTGATTTTTTATTTTCCGTAGATTTTGTTGTGTTAGATACCGAGCCTGTTGCTAATATCAAGGATCAAATTCCTATCATCCTTCGTAGGCCGTTCCTTGCCACTAGCAACACTCTAATTAATTGTAGAAATGGATTAATGAAATTATCTTTTGGAAACACATCGGTTGATTTTAATGTCTTTAGATTGGATAAGCAACCAAATTTTCATGAAGAAATCAATATGTTGCATTCCTTTCCTGACGATATTGTTTCTAATTTTGAAATTGATTTTGATGCAGGATTCCAAGAATGCTTGGACGAACTAGGAAATGATGGAGATGATTTCTTTTTCAAAGCTTTTGCCATCCAAAACGTGGAGCCTGTTGGACCACTCGCAACATCTCTTCCAAAGACATCAATCGAAGAAGCGCCACAGTTGGAGTTGAAGCCCTTGCCTTCTCATTTACGTTATGCATTTTTGGGTGATAATTGTACTTTGCCTGTAATAATTGCTGCGGACCTAACCTCCCCTCAAGAGAAGGAACTCATTAAATTGCTAAAAGATAACAAGGAAGCCATAGGTTGGACAATGACCGACATCAAAGGAATTAGCCTTTCGATTGTGCAACATCACATCCATCTCGTTGAGGGTGCCAAACCTTCAAGGGAACACTAAAGAAGGGCTAATCCTGTGATGAAGGAAGCCATCCAAAAAGAGATTTTAAAATGGTTAGATAATGGGATCATTTATCCTATCTCGGATAGCCAATGGGTGAGTCCCGTCCAAGTAGTGCCTAAAAAGTCGGGAGTCACGGTTATACAAACCGCCACCATTGAGCTTATACCTACTCGCATTCAAACGGGTTGGCGGGTTTGTATTAACTACCGAAAGCTTAATGCCGCTACTTGGAATGATCACTTTCCTTTGCCTTTTATTGATCAAATGTTAGAAAGGTTAGCGGGTCATGAGTAGTATTGCTTTCTTGATGGATATTCTGGTTATAACCAAATTCCCATAGCTCCTTAAGATCAAGAGAAAACGACATTCACATGCCCCTTTGGAACGTTTGCTTATAGACGCATGCCTTTTGGCTTATGCAATGCACCGACAACTTTCCAAAGATGCATGATGAGTATCTTTTCTGACATGGTGGAGACCTTCTTAGAGGTTTTTATGGATGATTTTTCTATTCATGGCTCCACCTATGCCGAATGTTTACATCACTTAAAATTGGTCTTAGAAAAGAGTAGAGAAAAGAACCTTGTCCTCAATTGGGAAAAGTGTCATTTTATGGTAAAAGAGTGCATCGTTCTAGGACATGTGATTTCTAAAGAGGGAATTAAGGTTGATAAAGCCAAGGTGGATTTCATTGTCCATCTTCCACCGCCCAAAAGTGTGAAGGATATTCGATCATTTTTGGGCCATGCGGGCTTTTACCGGCGTTTTATACAAAGATTTTTCTAAAATTGCTAGGCCTCTAACCAACTTGTTAGCAAAAGATCAAAAATTTGAGTTTTCCAAAGAATGCTTCGATTCTTTTGAGTGTTTGAAAAAGGAGCTAACTACGGCTTCCATCATTCAAGCACCTAATTGGACCGAACCGTTTGAAATTATGTGTGATGCTTCAGACTTTGCAATAGGAGCCGTGTTGGGTCAAAGATTCAATAAATTACCGCATGTAATCTATTATGCAAGTAGAACTCTCAATGATGCACAACTCAATTACACCACTACCGAGAAAGAATTTCTAACGGTTGTGTTTGCATTAGAGAAGTTTCTGTCCTACTTGATTGGATCGCATGTGATAATTTATACCGACCATTCGGCAATCAACTATCTTGTTGGGAAGAAGGATGCTAAAGCTCGCCTCATTCGGTGGGTTTTACTTCTTCAAGAGTTTGATTTGGAGATTAGAGATAAAAAGGGTACGGAAAACTTGGTTGCCGATCACTTATCTAGACTTCCTAATGCAAAGAATGATGAATGTCCAATTAATGAAAACTTCCCTGATGGGCAATTGTTTGTTACTTCTAGTGAGCCATGGTATGCGGATATTGTGAATTACTTGGTTACAGGTGCTACACCAGATCATTGGTCCAACCAAGACAAATACCGATTTCACTCACAGGTAAAGTATTTCTTTTGGGATAATCCCTATTTGTTCAAAACTTGTTCGGATCAGATTGTCCGACGATGTGTGCCCGATCATGAGCACCAATCGATTCTATCTTTTTGCCATGATCAAGCCTGTGGTGGCCACTTTAGTGCAAAGAAAACCGCGCATAAAGTTTTACAATGTGGTTTCTATTGGCCAAGTATTTTTAGGGATGCTTTTGATTTTTATAAGGCATGTAGATCTTGTCAGTCGTTAGGAAGAGTTACAAAGCGAAATATGATGCCTCTTAACCCGATCTTAGTGATAGAAATCTTCGATGTGTGGGGTATTGATTTTATGGGTCCGTTTCCCAACTCTTTTGGAAACTTGTATATTTTGTTAGGTGTAGATTATGTGTCAAAATGGATTGAAGCCATTTCTTGCAAATCCAATGACCACAAGGTGGTGGTCAAATTTCTTAAAGAAAATATTTTTTCGCGCTTCGGTACACCTCGTGCCATAATTAGTGATAGGGGTAAGCACTTTTGTAATAGATCGTTTGAAGCTCTTATGAAGAAATATGGTGTTACTCATAAGTTGGCCACCTCTTATCATCCTCAAACGAGTGGTCAAGTAGAGGTTTCAAATAGGCAAATTAAGCAAATTTTGGAGAAGACAGTGAATCCAAACCCCAAAGATTGGTCCATTAGATTAGTGGATGCCTTGTGGGCTCATAGGACGGCATTCAAGACTGATCTTGGTCAGTCTCCTTACCGCCTTGTGTATGGAAAAGCTTGTCACTTCCCGGTTGAATTGGAACATAAAGCTTTTTGGGCTATTAAGAAACTAAACTTTGATTTGTCTTCTGCAGGTGTTCAAAGTAGATATTTTAATTTTGGAATCCGAAAAATTTAGAAAGAATACTTTCTTTTCTTTTCTTAGTTTTGTTTTCTTTTGAAATATTTCTTTTAAAAGGATTTGAGTAAGAAATAAAAATAGAAACTTGCTTTTTATATGGTAAGGTTAAAAAGGAAAGAAAGATTGAAACAAAAGAAAAAAAGAATTATTTTTAGAAAGTTGACTTATTGATTATAGTTTTGATTTGTAGCCTTTTTTACTTGAGCTATTAAGTCTGAAGGGTTTTTATGCCTAGTTCCTTAAAGTCAACTGGCTTGAGAGCAACTGACTGAAAACTCCATACATGAGTCAATTAGAAAGTTTAATAAATCAAAACATTGCACATAATCAAAAGTGAATTTGGACTCATATGCATCAATGTCTATGGCATATGCAAATCAAAGATTAGTCGGACACTGCTTAGTAGCCTGGGTGTCTGGTGCATGCCCTGCATGTCATTCACGTCAAAAGCAGTAGAGGATTACAAAAAGTGAGTTCTATTCTTACAATAAGTATGGGAAAAGTGGACAACATAAATTTGCAATTTTTCTATTAAGTTTCGAACTTAAATTTTTTTTATGGTATGATTACATTAGAATCAAATTTAAGGGAAAAGATTAGGACAAATTCAAAAGAAGATTCCTTACGTAAAATATTTATCTATTTTTTCCAACTTGGGATAGGATGCAAAGATTAAGTATGTGGGTATCCTTGTTCTTCTATTTTGAGTAATTTATCAAAGAAAAGAATTAGAAATCTTTGGCTTTATTCTGTAGTGAGATTTGAAAAGAAAAGTTTATTTTTAGAATTTTGTGTGTATATTCACTGCAAACACTCACGAGACACAATTCGTCCACTAGGGTAACCTAGGGGTTTAAAGGCTTGTTGCACGTGCTAAGTGCAACCGTGATTCCTACGAAAGTGAGTTAGGTCTTTTTCTTTACTTCGTTTTTAGTTTTGCCTTGTTTATGTTTTTAGCATTTTTCTTCTTGTTTGCTTCAGGACAAGCAAAGTTCAAGTATGGGGGAATTTGATGAACACATTTATGTGTGAATGATAGTGATAGGAAACATGCATATTTTATCATTTAAAGCGGTACTACTAAGGTATTTTCTGTGTTTTTGGTGTTTCAGGGATATTCTCGAATTTCACGGAAAATGGAGCTAAGAAGATGAGAGCGCAACACATTTATCACAAGTTTGTAGTGTAGTTTAGCATAGTGTAGCAGAAGGGGAGTGAAATATCCTGTAAGCCAACTAATTTTTACACGAGAATAGAAAGGGGGATGTATTATCCTTGTAATGTTGCCCATGAAAAGTTTTATTTGAAAATACCCATCATTTAGTTAAAATATAATATATATATATGAATAAGGAGTCTGTCCTCGCCTCTGTCAGGTCAGTTGGTGATCCACATCGCTGACTGATGACTAGAATATGATGCGTTAGTGATCCCATTATTTTTCTTAGGACACAGCCTAGTTGCACATATGATGTAGGGCCCACCTGCATTAGTTTAGGGCTAAAAACTTGCATTTAGTTAGGGCATATAGGGAGTCCTAAAAGTTACAATCCACTTGAACTTAAATAATCGCTCAAGAAGCTTTAACAACTAGTCGAGTCTAGTTGATCGAGTGTAGGATAGCGGTCCTAGATGTATTAGGCATCATAGTTTAGAATAGGCGAGCAAGAACTACTTGGCCTTGATTCCTGTAGAGGCGGGGATACGTAGGCGGCTTGGAAGAATGTAAGGCTGTCCAAGATTCGGGTGAAAATACTTAGAGTTTTGGGGTTTGTTATTAGCATTTTAGAATTTAAGTCTGGTATTCGGCATTGTTCCTTGCATAGGATCATGTTAGTGTATTTACTTATTTGTATTGCGTGTTTATCATTGCTTCTTATATAGGTACATGCTAGTGTGTTTACTCTTTTCTTCTGGTTATATTTATTTCTTACACAACCTCACATGTTTACACACACTAAGTTGTAGTGTTGAGTTATTTTTCTTTACTCCTCTTTACATGTTTAGTTGTAGTATACTTACTCCTTTACTGCTTTCATTTAGTGCTTCTTCAGATGCTTAGTTATAGCTTTTTATTGTTTACTTGTTTATTATCTCTAGATCACATGCTTAGCTGTAGTTTTTTTACTGCTTTCCTACTTATTCTAGCTTATCATATTTGCTCATTATTATTGCTATTATCTGCTTAGCTGTAGCTGTGCATGTGATTATTTTACTGCTTTCTAGATGTAATGAGTGAGGATTAGATGTGATGAGTTAGGAGTTGGATGTTTTATTTCTCTATTACCCATCCCCGGGTCATGCATGCTTAGGTAGATGTTTTTCCGGGGATATTCGCTCCCATTTCACATGATTTTTGCCCAAAACTCTTCTAAGGTAATAAACGATGGCATAAGAGACCGAGTGTGCTCGGGCGAGTTAGATGCCTAACACCTTCTCAACTCGTAATCCGGCACGGACCCTTTCTTTTCTACTTATCCGTTGCAAACAGAGCATTTGTTTTTGGTTCCATGGCCTATCCATGGATGGCGGCTCTTGTCATTTAGGTACGTCTTGGTTTGGGGATTTATCCTTTGATCAAGAGGTATCTCATTTATCGCCGTAGGGCGCTTTATTTGGAGAGTTCCTTGGTAGAGCCCTCCTTCACGTGGAGATCAAAAGGACCGATGGGGACTCGTTCCTCGCCGCCTCCTCCGGATCGGGGTCCACACAAACCTATATCCTCAACAATTTGAAAACAAACCTAACTGATAATTTCAACAACATTGCGAATTTAAAGTGGTAAGAAATTCTTATTTTTTAGGTAAAAGTTATTCCAGGTAAAACATTTTGATAGAGATCAAGTTCAAGGGCAGGCTACCAAGGAGGAGTATATCACAACTCAACAGACACGAGCAACTGGCAGAGCAAGGAAGAGGCCAGTGTGGACTGAAGATTACCAGCTGTAATAAAGAGGTTATAGATTTAGGAAAATCAGTTAGGAACAGTTAGACAGTTGTATAACAGAATTGTGTAGCTTATAAAAGGAAGACAGTGTATTCCCAGTGGGGTATTGAATTCTAATAACAATTCCTCTTTTCTATCTTCTTTCTACTCTGCAAATTCTATCTCTGAACTCTGTCTTTTCTTCTCTATCTGTTCTTAGGGGCTGCACTGGCCTCAATTCAGTGATTTCCTTCCTTAACAAGAACAAACCTGTAAACATTGGTGCTTTCATTGTCAAAGTGGATGATCCAAAGACCTTCACGGAGAGGATCAAGAACGGTTCTTGATTACAACACTCTTGAGGTAAGCATCAAAGCAAAATATTGTAACGTAGGACTCGGTATCTTGAAGTTTCATTCGTTCTGTTTTCAAGACTAGCATTATCAAGATTTGATTGGGTAGGAAATTAGACTCCTATTCAGAATCAGAATTGCTTTGAAAATTGAAATTCATTAGAAATAATTAAATTGAATTTTCTAGCACTGAGAAAATGGCAGAATGAACTAGGTTCAATCGTATAAATGAATCGATTAAAAATCTTCAAAGTTTTCAAACATCTCAATACTAGGAAGTAAGTGAATTCAGAAAGAACACTGAATCACAGATTTTAGAAATCAGCAAGACTTATGAAGCAATTTCAAGAAGTTATGGTGATTGTGGATGCTAGACTTAATTCCTTGCAACAACAGGGGTTAGGAAGTGAGAGAACAAATTCACATGAATCTCAAACCAGTGGAGGTGATGTTCCATCTCTCACAAATCCGCCACCTATGAGACCCATGTGATTAGATGTTCCTAAGTTCGATGGCACTGATGCCTCTGGATGGATCTTAAGAGCCGAGCAATTTTTTGCATTTCACAATACTCCAGAGGAGCAGAGGCTCATTATATCTTCATTTCACATGGAAGGCCAAGCCCTATCATCGTTTCAATGGATGCATTCAAATGGGTTTCTAAAGACTTGGAAAAGTTTCTTGGATGCACTATCTGCTAGATTTGGACCATCTCCCTATGAAGATTATAGGGGAGCTTTATCCAAATTGACTCAAACAACCACAGTAGCAGACTATCAAACTCAATTTGAAGAATTAGCACACAAGGTTACATCACTACTTGAACCCTTTCTATTGAGTTTCTTTATATCTGGCCTAAAACCAGAAATTAAAAGGGAATTGTCGATAGCTAAACCCCATTCGTTACTGGAAGCGATGTCATTAGCAAGAATGCAGGAAGACAAATACAGTGACCTTAGAAAGACCATGAAGACTCCATGGTTCAAAAACTCAGCTGGGCCTGGATTGTTACCCACACCAATGTCTGCAATCAACAAACCTGCAACTCCTTCCACCGGGTTGCAATTGCCAGTGAAGAAGTTGTCTCCAACTGAATTGAAAATAAGGAGGGAAAAAGGTTTATGCTATAACTGTGATGAGAGATATATACCAGGTCATAAATGTAAGGCAAGGTTCTTTTTAATGGTAGATGAGAATGCTGGAACAAAAGAAGGGGTGGAAGAGAATGTATTTAAAAAAAATGAAGAATGGACAGATTCAATGGACTTTGGTACATCAGAAATAAGCATTCATCCTTTGGTTGGACAATCTAGTCCAAGAACATTGTGAATGATTGGTACCAGTGGAGGTCAGAGCTTGCAAGTACTCATTGACAGCGGAAGCACCCACAACTTTGTCCAGGAAAAGATAGTGGAAAGCATGGGATGGCCTGTGATACCTTCAAATCCATTCAAGGTATATGTTGGCAATGGAGACTATCGCATTTGTAATAAACAATGTAAAGGGGTTTAATTACACCTGCAGCAGCACAAATTTGAAGTGGATTTGTTTGTTTTACCTATACAAGGAGAAGAGATCGTATTGGGAATTCAATGGTTAGAGGTATTGGGTCCTATATTGACAAATTACAGGAATCTTACAATGGATTTCTATCAGGAAGGAAAGCCAGTTCGTTTGGTAGGAGAAACTACATTGAAACAAGATCCCCTCTCAGTTACAAAACTACAAAATTGATTCACTGTAACAATATTGCTTCTTGTTTCCAATTAAAGGCTGTGGAAATGAGTGAAACCACATCTAAGGACGCATCACAATTATCAAAGGATATTCAAGATTTATTAACGGAATTTGGAGTTACCTTCAAGCAGCCTACAGAACTACCACCAAATAGAGCAGAAGATCATCATATACATTTACTCCCTAATGCTAAACCAGTGAATGTTAGGCCTTTCAGGTATCCTAATTTTCAAAAGAATGAAATAGAAAAACTGGTGAAAGAAATGTTGGAAGCAGGAATTATCAGACCTAGCCACAGTCCTTTCTCATCACCAGTCCTACTAGTCAAAAAGGAGGATGGGAGTTGGAGATTTTGTGTGGACTATAGGGCGCTCAAAGCAATTACCATTCGAGACAGGTTTCCAATTCCTACAATTGATGAGCTTATGGATGAACTGCGTGGTGCTACTCTATTCTCAAAGTTAGATTTAAGGCTGGATATCATCAAATCGAATTAAAGAAGGGGACATACCTAAGACTGCATTCAGAACTCATCAAGGCCATATGTGTTTTTGGTAATGCCCTTTGGCTTCACAAATACCCCTTCAATATTCCAATCTATCATGAATCAGGTATTTCAGCCTTTTCTCCGAAAATTTGTGACAGTTTTCTTTGATGTTATATTGGTACATAGCAATTCACTAAAAGATCATATCACACACCTTGAGCTGGTACTGAAGTGTTTGGTATCTAACAAATTATATGCCAAACTTAGCAAGTGTATGTTCTTCCAAAATTCCGTAGAGTATTTGGGATATATTGTGTCTGCAAATGCTGTTATACCAGACCCAAAGAAGATTGAGGCTATGAAGGAGTGGCCAGTACCAAGGTCCCTCAAGCAACTAAAGGGATTCCTCGGGCTGACTGGTTACTATAGAAGATTCGTACAAGGGTATGCATCAATTGCCGCACCCTTAACAAATCTATTAAAGAAGGAAGCCTTCCACTGGAACACAGAATCTCAGCTGGCTTTTGAAAAATTGAAGCAGAAAATGCAACAATTACCAGTACTAGCCTTACCAGATTTCAGCAAAACTTTTGAATTAGAAACTGACGCCTCTGGGAGTGGAATTGGAGCTGTATTGGTCCAAGAGGGACATCCTATTGCCTTTTTCAGCAAGAAACTAAGTACACAAATGTTAGCAGCTTCAACTTTTGCTAGGGAACTTCATGCCAGTAGGAAGTTTTTGTACAGCAAGAAACTCAGACTATACAAAAATGGAGACAATACTTACTAGGAAGACCCTTTATCATCAAAACTGACCATAGAAGCCTCAAAGAATTGATGAGTCAGGTAATCCAGACACCTGAACAACAACAATATCTCAATAAATTGTTGGGGTTCACTTATACCATTATATACAAACCAGGGAAAGAAAATAAAGTTACAGATGCTCTTTCGAGAGTTCTTACAACCGATGACAGTACTCTAGATCAACAAACAGCTGTTCCGGAAAATATCATAATGGCATACTCTGCACTGGTTTTTCCTCTTCTGGATAATTTCAGAATCACAAGACACTGGTAGATGATAATTACACAGTCAGAGAGGGCATATTATATTACAAAGGGACAATCAGAGTAGGGACTAATCAGTCTATAAAGGAGCAATTGATGAAGGAATTTCATGCGTCACCATTCGGAAGACATGCAGGCATTCTGAGGACATTCATCAGACTGTTAGCTAATTTTTTTTGGCCTAAAATGAGGAATGATGTCAAAGAATTTGTTGGCAAGTGTCTGATATGCCAAAAGGTTAAGTATCCTACCACAGTACCAGCTAGACTTCTTCAACCCTTACCTGTTCCTAAAAATGTATGGGAGGATATAGCTATGGACTTTATCACAGGATTGCCCATGTCACAAGGGTATTCTGTCATTTTGGTAGTGGTAGACCGCTTGACCAAATTTGCCCATTTTGGAGCCTTACCAACTCACTACAATGCAGTGAAAGTGGGTCAACTTTTTACTGATACTGTAGTTAAACTCCATGGGTTTCCCAAGACTATCATTTCAGATAAAGACCCAATCTTCATCGGCTAATTTTGGACTCATCTTTTCAAGCTGAGCGGAACCACTCTTGCTATGAGTTCGGCTTATCATCCCCAAACAAATGGGCAATATGAACTATTGAATTGATGCCTCGAACAATACCTTTGCTCATTCAATTCGGATCACCCCAAAAGAATGGCACAAGTACTTTACTTGGGCTGAACTCTGGTATAATACCAGTTTTCAATCAGCTATATCTATGAGTCCTTTTCAAGCATTATATGGCAGACATCCTCCCAACATCCCTCATTATATCATAGGTTCTTCTAACGTGGAAGCTGTGGACCAGGAGTTGACTACAAGAACTGCTCTCTGAGATCAACTTCAAGCTAACCTACTGAAGGCTCAACATAGAATGAAAACATTAGCTGATGATCATCAAAGTAATAAGACACTGGCAGTGGGTACTTGGGTGTTGGTAAAATTAAGGCCTTATAGGCAGATTTAAGTAGCTATCAGATTGGGTTCCAAGCTAAGTCAGAGGTATTTTGGTCCCTTTCAGATATTACAACGAATTGGGGAAGTGGCTTACAAACTGAGATTACCCCCGGACAGTAGAATACATCATGTATTCCATATCTCTGCTCTTCAGCAGTTCAAAGGACCTATTCCCGAGAATACTGCCAACGAATTGCCACCTCTTGATTGCCCCACTTGCTGTTTTGGGTCATCGGAACATCCTAGTAAACGGTAAGTTGGAACCTCAAATCCTAGTTCAGTGGCAAGGGTTAGCTGTGTGGAAGACACATCTTGGGAATTTCTCTCAGACATACAGGCTTTATTTCCCCATTTCCACCTTGAGGACAAGGTGTTTTTTGGAGGGCAGGAAAATGATAGAGATCAAGTTCAAAGGGAGGCTACCAAGGAGGAGTATATCACAACTCAACAGACACGTGCAACTGGCAGAGCAAGGAGGATGACAGTGCGGACTGAATATTACCAGCTGTAATAAAGAGGTCATAGATTTAGGGAAATTAGTTAGGATCAGTTTGACAGTGGTATAACAAAATTGTGTAGCTTGTGTAGCTTATAAAAGGAAGACATTGTATTCCCAGTGGGGTATTGAATTCTAATAACAATTTCTCTTTTCTATCTTCTTTCTGACTCTGCAAATTCTATCTCTGAAATCTATCTTTTCTTTCTCTATCTGTTCTTAGGGGCTGTCACTGGCCTCAACTCAGTCATTCCCTTCCTTAACAGGATCAAATCTGTTAACACATTTTACATTTTTTACTTGAAAAATTATACTTGAAATTATTCTTACCTAAAAACAGGCTTCGCCAAACTTTGGAAAAACCTTTCTCCAAGTAAAAAAGTTCCTTAATTATATCTTGAAGTGCAATTTCGGGTCCGGTTGGGTCAGGTTGAGGCCCAACCCGAGGTTGAGGCCCAACCCGAACCCGACCCAACCCTAGTTCCAACCCGATGAGGTTTAACCCGACCCAATATGAGGAACCCTTCTTCCCAATGTGAACCCGACCCGACCTGAGTTCAACATAACCCAACCCAAACTTTTTAAGCTTATTAAAAGTAAAATAAAAAATGATAAAAAAATGTTGGGTTTCACTCGAGTCGGGTTGGTCAAGCCCTGATCCCGAACCCGACCCGAACTCAACCCTGGTAGGCAAAAATCAACCTGACCCCGACCCAACATTTTTGGGGTTGAACCCAAGTTGCACCCCTAGACTAGTATATCCAAACGTGCTTTCCCTTCTCTCTTCTGTGAAGGCCACCGAGACCCTTTCAAAACAGCTGTATTCAGAAACACTATCTCCCTTCAGAAATTTCTCCCCATTTTTGTCCTCCTTTTCCATTTTCTTCTTCTTCTTCTATCTCTCTCTCTCTCTCTCTCTCAACATGGTAATCTCGATTACATCTGTTTTCAAATTTTAATTACCGACGAATTTCAAAGGAACTAATTTCCTGATTTTCTCCCCTTTATATTTTCTTTATTTTTTCTTCTTTAATTTCAGATCCGATTTATATTGCTACAAAATCGGCAAGGAAAAACCCGTCTTGCAAAGTACTACATCCCACTCGAAGAATCCGAGAAGCACAAGGTCGAATATGAGGTCTGATCTTATTCCTCTGTTTTCATCTTCTGAAAAGAATATTTTCGATTGCGAAATTATTTTGGTTTTTGATTTTGCAGGTTCATCGATTGGTGGTCAATCGCGATCCCAAATTCACAAATTTCGTTGAGGTTCGTGACCTAATCTGTTCGTGAAATTTTGTTTTTAGGTTTGTTTTAGATCAAATCCAATATCAGTTTGATAGATCTTGAGGATTCCTTTTTAATGTATTTGTGTTGAGTAGTGCTAAAATTTTAAATTTCTGATCTTATCTCTAAGATTAAGATTGAAAAAGGTATAAAAGAAGTAAGTGTCAGATGCTCCAAACCCTAAGTTGGCGAGAAAAATTCTAAAGAGCTTGCTAATCTTGCATAGTTAATTAATTATGACAAAAGATTTATACCTTAGCCGGGTTATTGGTCATTTGTGGCCCTTGTGGATGATTGATGAATGGGTCTTCTCTGGTCTGCGTGGTGAATTAGACAATGACCCATGATGAATTGTGGGAGACTTTATTATTGTTCGATGGATTGAAGATAAATATAGTGTGTCACCGTTGACTCTTGCAATGTCGAGATTCTTGGATTTCATTGCTAGCCACAACCTCATCGATCTCCCCCTTTAGGGCGGAAAATTTACTTGGTATAATAGAGCGCTGTTCCATATCTTATGTCATCTGGATTAGTTTATATTTTCAACTTTTCATTTGAATGGGAAGACATGTTTTCAAGATCCTATCAATGGATCATCCTTCCCATTATATCTCAGATCATGCCCCAATTCTACTTGATTCTGAGAGTGACCTTAGGATACTGACTCCTTCCAGATTTGAGCAAATTTGGTTAACCCACAGCGATTTCAACCTTTTTTTGACCATCTATTTCGCAAACTCAAAGCCCTAAAAAAAACCATTTTTGTAAGTGGAATAAATCACACTTTTGTAACCTCGCCTTCAGGAAAAAGAGCATAATTAAGGAGCCTGAGGATCTGGGCATGAAAGAAGAATTTGAGACTCTTTCTGATGCAGATTGTTCCTCTAGAAATGAATGGATCAATCACTGAACAAGAGGAAATTTATGGGAAACAGAGATCTTGGGCCCTTTGGCTGGCTTCCAGTCATAGAAATTTGAGCTACTTCCATAGAATTGCCACCTATAAGGCCAGGGAAAGCTTGTTAAAAATGTGAAAGTTAATGGCCAGACCTTTGAAGCCAAAAAAAGGCATGGAACAAGAGCTCATAAATTGTTTCTCTATTATATTCCAATCTAGGGGTGGGTCTAGACCTGCGTTCTTTACTGATCTAGACCGACCCCTATATTCCAATCTACGCGTGGGTCTAGATCCTATCACTGGTCTATCCTCAGATAGCCAACTCCCAGGGAAAACCCCATACTGGCTTTTAACTATGCTGGTCCAAAGTAAGTGTCTTTTTTCCTTCAAAATCTCCACAACCACTTGCCTAGCAAAGCTACGGGTGGGTCTTTTTTCCTTCAAAATCTCCACAACATTCGTTAAATTCATGTTTCCGAGCCCATCGGCTTTAACAGGATGACACATTGACGAGGTGAAGCTTTCTCTTATCATCATTCTGACCCACCCTACAAGAAGTTTCCTTGAATTTTCTCAATGTGTTTGATTACCCCAATCAGACATTTGAAAATAGAGAAGTAGATGGAAATGTTCGCAAGCACAACCTTGATCACAATGATTCTTCCTCCGAGCAAAAATAGATTCTTCCTCCAAGCGAAACCAGATTCTTCCTAATTACTTTTATTTAAGAGACCTTCAGTCTTAACTTTGAGGATGTTGAGATCCAAGCTATCGCTTCTTCATTACCCTCACCTCCCTATTAAGTTCCCCACTTTCCTCTCGAAGATGGAAATATCTGTTCCCATATTTGGAACTGTGGGTGGAAAAGTTGCACTCCAGATTGGAGTCTTGGAAAGGCAGATACCTATCTTTATGTAGTAGGTTTCTTGAGTGGGAAGTGAGTGCGAGAAGGATGTGGGAAGTGAAAGTGGGAGGCGAGAGGTTTAGAAAATAGAAAATGCGTGAAGCGAAAGTAAAAAGAAAACACGTGGGTAGTTTCATTGAAAGTCAACAGGAAGCATGCAATAATTCTCCATTTCAAAAAAAAAAAGAGAAGCATGCAATAATTCTCATTGGTAGCAAACAAGAAGTACATAATTTTCATGTGAAACTTAAGTTGGGTTTTCAAGTTTTAAATGTACTGTATATATTTTTTTAAATATGCTCCTTCAACATTACCAAAAGGAGAAAATATTGTTTTAGGAAGAAACAATCACGTAAATAGGATTCGTACTCTTTAAGAGGAACCGTGTAGGAAGGGCCGCCTCCCCTAAATTTGGGAAGTGAGGGCTCTTGGAGTTTCCAAGGAAGCTGGCTTTCCATCCAACTATTAAGTTTCTGATAATTATGATTATCCAACAAGAACTTAGCTTCTGAAGTGATTGAAAGCAAGCGTGCACTAGATCAAAGTCATGTAGATGGGATGACCCTTATGCAAATGTTGATGGGATTTTCTTATTGAGATATAAGCAACCACATTTTCATGAATAAGCTTTAACATTAGGGCACAAAGCTTATTGAAGAGGGCCTACACATGTTGAGCATCCCCTGTGCTAATTTTGATGGGATTTTTCTTTTTTTGATATAAGCAACCACATTTTCACGGATAAGCTTTTTAACATTAGGGCACAAAGCTTATTGAAGAGGTCCTACATGTTGAGCAAAATTTTTTATTTTTGAACCAATTGGGTCAATGTTATGATTTTCATATGTATAACATAATCTTAAAGGTGCAGAATAAATTTTCTATTTTTCTAGTTATATGTATATGCAAGGTTTTAAATTTCGGTTTCAGTACCTATTTCGGACCCCACCGAAATCCGAACTTTGGTATTAAGCTTCGAAATTTGGGACTGAAATTTCGAAATTTTGGACCGAAATTCAGAAATTTAGGCCGAAATTCAGAAATTTAGGCCGAAATTTGTAACATTTATTTATTTATTTTTTAAAAATGCCATTTTCTCGAAATTTCGGCCGAAATTTGGTATTTTGTGAAATATCAAATTTCGGTCCGAAATTTTGGATTTTGGTCGAATTTTTTTTTTTTTTTGAAAGGTTATTTCGGTCGAAATTTAAAACCATGTGTATATGCTATATGTTTGTTTTTGTTTTCTAGTTGTGTATTCGTTGCTTTAGTCTGCCATCCTGATTGGTGATTGATGGTGATACCTGTCCAACCATGTGGAATTCATTTCTTTCTCGATTTAGAAAAAACGGGAAAAGAAGGTAGCCTGCCCAACTAGTTCAATTGCTAGTGTACGTCAATCTCCGTACATGTAACCCATGTGCAATGATTGGGGCCCTTTGTCTGGCGGGACCACCTTAGATGAGCCAACACAGAGGGCACACCAAATGTTGATCGTAAATGTCTGCCAATCAATATACCAATTGGTAATTTTTGCCTTATTTGCCCGTTTACGGGTTAGGATGGATTATTTGGTAGTTTAATTGGTTTGAGTTTTGTACAATGGCCCATCCATGGAGGGGCTCACTAGATGAGCAGTTCCAGTCACTATGCACAGGCCACATGCATGGCAAGGATCGAGCAGGCCACCAGTCAGGTGGGGTCAGCAGGCGCGATTCTGTAAAAACAGAAAAAACTGCATGTAACTGAAATATGAAGTCGTTTTTTTGACAGTAGACCATGTCCTTTTTTACCAAGTGTCTGAGCTTATTATATCCAACAATTTTGCCATCATGAAGTCCTGTGGTTCTATTAATATGATCTTGGAGGCTTCTCTTTTAGATAAGATTGACTATGGGGACTTATCAAAAAAAAAAAAAAAAGATTGACTATGGGTGCATTTCTGTTCTTGCAGTTCCGTACGCACAAGGTTATATACAGGCGATATGCAGGATTATTTTTCTCGATGTGTGTTGACATCACAGATAATGAGTTGGCATACTTGGAGTGCATCCACTTATTTGTGGAAATTCTAGATCATTTCTTCAGCAATGTGTGCGAGCTAGATTTGGTATTTAACTTCCACAAGGTTTGTGCACTATCGTTTTTATGTTTTAGTTTCTATTTAGTGTTTCTTTTATTTATTTTTTCTTTTCTTGATAAATAGTTTCCTTTTTAATGCAATGTACCTCATTTACTAATTTACATGCACCACAGTTTTCAACTAACAGTTGTGCTGGGTCACTCTGAACCGGATCTTTGGGTGTCTCATTTTCTGTGTGGTATTAGGTAGGTAATTTGGTCATCACACATCATGTTTTCCTCCAGTCTGAAGAAAACGATGTCTTTATTAAACTGTGCTCTTTTCGACTGAACCTTATCAAGTTATTCTAGGGCTGCTGGAACTAAATGGGAACTCTATTGGTCATCTCCCTGGATATATGGGCACTATGAAAACAGTCTATGAATAAGGTTCAATAAATACATGGTAAATGGTATGTCACGCGTGTGACTACATGGGTGGGGCCCACCATTATATACCTCATGTTTTGATATGCTAGGGATCAATAGCTACCCAAACGCATGCAAATGGTGGGGCCCTCTATTTTACACCCGTGTGTGAGGCTACCATCTCCATCCAAATGAATGCATTAGAGCGGGGCCCACCATTTTATAGTTCATGTTTTGATATGGAGGGCTCACTAGCTATCCAAACTCATGCACATGGTGGGGCCTTAGAAGCAGGAATCTTCCCTCAGGGTGCCGTTCTTGACTCGGAACCTCGATTCGGCGTTCCTCAGGAAGAAACTTCCACGGAGCGTGATCCCGAAGAGATGGAAACCACTCCCATGGAGGTCCCAACCCGCTCGTATTACTCCATCAGTAACCCCCCCAACTACTTCCATCAAACTCCTCCAATGGTTCAAAGTACTTCATTGGAGCAAGCATGGAGGTAAATATTCAAAAGGCACAAGGAAAGAGGGCATGGAGAATGAATACGGTCTGAAATTTCTACTTTTGATGTACTGAAATTTTGAAAGATTTATATGAAGATACTTAAAAATTACTATTTTTTATATACTTGAGTTTTGAAAGACATGTGATGAAAATATTACATTAACACTCCCATAGTGCTCCCAACCTTAGACTCTTCTAGACCCCACGCTTCCCCGCCTCCGCCCCCGCACCTGCACCCGCTTCGTGCTTCTATGGGTGGGGCCCACCATTTTATACCCATGGGCCCACCATCTCCATCCAAATCCATGTAATAGCATGCGACACACTATTTTGTACCATGTTTTGATGAAGTGGACCCCACCAACTCCACTCCAAACCATGCCTGGGGGGTAAGAATCCGAAGTTTTCGGTATAGGAGCCACAAATGCTCATTTTGTATTTTATGAGTAGGATTATGACATTTTGGGTAAGGTCTTCAAACTTGCGTTGTCCTTTAGCTTCTCAGTCCAACTGGAATAGTAGGACGGAGCAGATCAAGGTTGAATAGTTGCATTTGGCATCTTCCGTGTCTCGATGGAGATAGTTGTGACCCTTACAGAGTCGATGGTCTGTTCAGACATGTTGTTCGATTGTTGGCTGGTGTGAGGAATATGCAAGCTTTTATTCGGGGCAGGTTGTGCTAATCATAGTTTTAAAACTCCCCTGCTTCATTGTGGACTCCCCCGAGTCAACTCGTCCTTTACCTTGGTCACATTCCGCGTTATGCTGCCGCGTTCCACGTTTTGCCCTACAAAGTCAATAAAAACTCCTTTAACTCTTCCAAATTATGACCGCGTCAACCGAGTACTCATCTACTCATCTGCGTCAACCGACTATTAGACCGCGTTATGCCGAGTCAGCTAGGATTTTCTTCGGCCGCGGCGTATCTACATTTTTAAACACTAGTCCTAATGTCTATATGGGTTTGAGACCCTTGTAGAGAGTAAGGTCTGTTTAGTGTCTATTGTTCGATTGTTGGTTGATCTGTTAAATATGTGTTCGCAACAAATTTCACTTGCATGAAAAATATAATCACACACATAAAAAGTATTGAGATCAAATTTCCTTCTTGCGAGAAGATGTTTTATTAATTTTGTTAAGGATCGTACACTTCCTGCTCTATCGGCCGTTAATTACATTTCTTGAAGAAGAAAATACCTCTCATTATCCATCAAGAGGTTTCCTATCTAAGTACAAGTTTTGATTATCATCCCAAGGGAGAGTGAATTTGACTCTTTGATGATTTTTGTTTCTGAGTTATTTTTGACTCTTCTATAAAGAATTCTCCCAGAAAAGAGAAACCTTTGAGTCATTTTAGATGATTCGTTTTAGATGATTTTATTTAGATTCGTAAGAGAGTTCTCCGAAAGAATAACTCTCCTGAGTCATTTCATCTTTCTTCCGAATCCCGGCAGAGAAAGGTCTTCTTTTCCTTTTTAGCCTTTTGGAAGAGACTTAAAAGGTTTTCTTTATAATCTTTCTCCCGGATCTCGGTAGAGAAAGGCCTTCTTTTCATCTTTCTCCCGGATCCAGAAAGAGAAAGTTCTTCTGGCATCTTTCTCCCATACACCGGAAGAGAAAGGTCTTCTAGCATCTTTCTCCTGTACACTGGAAGAGAAAGGTCTTCTGGCATGTTTCTCCTGTACACCGAAAAAGAAAGGTCTTCTGGCATCTTTCTCCCGTACACCGGAAAAGTAAGGTCTTCTTTCTTTTGAGTCTCCTGAAAGAGACTTAAAAGTACTTCTCTCCTTTTTCGATGAAGTCTGCAAAAATGGAATGAGAACTATTAGTTCTGAAAATATTTACGTTTTCTTTCTTTCTTTCCTTGTTTCTTTTGCTTTTCCTTTGTGTAACCTTTCTTCTTCTCTTTCCGATCGGGATCCGGATCCTTTTCCAAAAGATCTTCCCTCTATCTATAGAACTCTTTTGAAGTAGTTGACAAGTGCCACCTTGTCCCTTACTTTCACCTCACGATCTCAAGTGCCACCTTTGTGTAACCTTTCTTCTTCTCTTTCCGATTGGGATCCGGATCCTTTTCCAAAAGATCTTCCCTCTATTTATAGAACTCTTTTGAAGTAGTTGGTAAGTGCCACCTTATCCCTTACTTTCACTTCACGATCTCAAGTTTTCCTCCTTGGAGCCGTTGTGGGTGTCACCTCATCCCTTATCCAGGATTCCACGCTCACAACTTCCCTTTCGTGGGGAATTACATGACTTCCCTTTTTGAAACGTGGGTGACTTGTTTCCTCATTTCCGAGAATTAATTTGATCCCTGAAATTTAGGGATTTCTTTTCCCTTAGTTGTGGGCTCTTTGTTTTTCTTTTCTTATTCATTAAAATACTTTAACTTCATGTTTATCCCTTTTTTTTGGGGGGGGGGGGGTGGGGTGGGGGGGGGGGGAATAACATGACATGTAACCACCTTTTCCCTCTCTCTCTCTCTCTCTCTCTCTCTCTCGGGATTCCATTTGTATTTCTTTTTTTCTGTAAAATTTCGAGTTCAACAATATGCAATGTGTTAAGCTCAGTGTTTAAAAACACGGATGTGACACGGAACACGGCCAAGAAAAATCTGTCGACTCGGCGCGGACGCAGTTGACGCAGTCATGACTCGGGAGAGTCAAAGGAGTTTTTATTGACCGTAGAGCAAAACACGGGATGTGGATGCGGTGAACGCGGAACGCGGCCAAGGTTAAAGATAGTCGACCCCGGCGAGTTCCGAGTCGAGTCAACGAGTTTTTAAACACTGGTTAAGCTTTTAGCTGGGCAGGTTGTCCTAATGTCTTATGGGTTTGGTCATTCGGATTATGTGCAAAAGCTAGACTTGCATCGTGTAATTGTGATAGTTAATTTATTTTCTCTAATGAAGCTGTCAATCGAGCAATATAAATTGAAAATTGGCATTAAGTTAGCTAAAGGCTGCAGCATTGCTGAGTTGATTTCGTTCAAGTAAGACTTTATGAATAGCTGACTGACGGCTATTCATTTAACCAATTATTGTGCCGTTTTAGGTGGCAATTTGGTTTAATGGTACTGTAAAAAACAGAATGTGATTGCTAGATCTGGTGCCGAAGCAGAATATATTGCTATGGCTAATGACACTTGTGAAGGTCTATGAATTTGCACCTTACTATCTGAGTGAGTAATTAAAGTCCATCGTTTTTTTAATGACAATTAAAGTCCATCTTCCAATAAGCTTATATGAATATAACCAGGCTGCAATTCACATTGCCAAAAACCCTATTTAGCATGAAAGGACCAATCACATTGAAGTCGATTGTCATTTTGTTCGTGAGAAGATGGCTTCAATTGTTATTGCCACTCCTCATGTGAAGACTCGAGACCAATTGACAGATCTCCCCACAATGGTTCTTGGGAAAGCAAGGCTCTGTGGCCTTATATCCAAGTTGGGTATCATAATATCTATGCTCCAACTTGAAAGTGTACACATTTAACATATGGTAGTTTAGTAATTTTCCTTTTTTGTTTTTTCTTGTATCTGTATAGGGCATACTTGACCTTTTATTTCTCTTTACAACCCATTTATTATAAGCATCACGTGTGATGTTTACCACACACATTCAATCCCAAAACTCTTTTCTCTCTCTTCTCTTTTCATCTCCTCTTCTCTTCTTCTCATTCTCTCTTCTCTTTTCATCTCCTCTTCTCTTCTTCTCATTCTCTCTTCTCTCAAGCTTCATCCTGTACTGTAGCTTGGTAAAGGAAAGTCTTTAGCAAGGTAGTGAATCCTTTTTGAGAAAGCAAAAGCTACTTAGTGGAGGATTGGCTCTCGTCGATTGATGGTTTGGGTTCTCTTCCCGAACGACTAGAGGTTCGGGATGATGACTAGAGGTTCCCGAATGACTAGATGGCATTGCCAGACTTATCCCAGATGGTGGTGTATAGGTGCAGTGCATCTTGTGAGTCCCAATGGTGGGCCATGAGCTATATCCATCCCTCTATGGTCAAAGTTTCACATGGAAGCAAACTGCTAATGGTGGATCTTGCAGCGAGATCAATGATGGTCCCCTCCAACTTGAGGCGTGGGATGGGAATAGGTGGCTTTATGCAGTTGCAAGCTTGGCAAGATAGTTAGCAACACCATGCTGGCTTCGTCAATCTTGCAATGGCACACACCCCTTTCCTCTGAATATATAGTCAGAGCATGGCTGTAACTTCTATTGGGAAAGACGGATTTCACAACACCGGAAAATCTTGTTCTCAAATAGTGAAACTAAAGTTTACACTAGACCAAGATCAACAGCCAAAGTAGAAGAAGGGGATCGAATAAAATTTTGGAGGGATGTGTGGTGTGCTGATGAGCCTCTTATGAGTTATTCCCAAATTTATATCGTGTAGCCGCTGAGAAAGAGAGTTTTGTTTCTGAATGCTTTGCTCGAGAAGGGGGTAGTTTAGTTTGGTCCCCTAGGTTTAGAAGGAACTTCTTTGATCGGGAGCTAGAGTCGGTTGCCCAATTTCTTAAGCTTTTAGATGGTTGCTACATTAAGAGAAGCGGTATGGATAAAAGAGTATGGACTGCGGAATCGTCTGGTTTTTTCTCTGTCAAATCTTTCTATTTCAGCTTGTTGCCTTGCAGTGTATCCTCCATTTCAGCCGAGGTATGGAAATTTCATTGCCCGCCTAGAGTTGGTTTCTTCGGATGGGCGGTATGTCGTGATCGGATTCAAACGATTAACTTCCTCCGGAAGCGCGGTATGATGCTTGTTGACCATTGCCCCCTCTGCTTGAAAGATGGTGAATCTGTGGATCATCTCTTCATGCATTGCTCCTTTACGCGTCAGGTATGGAGTTTGATATTTCTGAGATTTGGCATATGTTGGATTTTTCCATTTTCTATTCCAGAGTTGATTCTTCTTTGGACCTTTGTGCCATGGAAGAAGAAGGGCAAAGTATTGTGGAATTTGTGTCTTCTTGCAACATGGTGGGTGATATGGAAAGAGAGAAACTCCCGTGTCTTTGAAGGAGTTGCAAAATCTCCGTATTGGATATATATGAAAATTATTGCGCTCACTATTTCATGGGCGAGAAATTTACCGGCTTTCCGTTTTGTATCGGCCTTTGACTTATGGGAGGGTTGGAGGATTGTTTGCTTTAGTAGGAAGATCCGGCATTCGATTGTTCAGAGATGGGAGGCTCCGCCTATTGAAATGTTCAAAATTAACTTTGATGGGTCGAGTATTGGGAACCCGGGCCCGGCCGGTGTTGGTGGGTTGTGTCGGGATGTTTGTGGTGAAGTTATATGGGCTTTTGCCGGCCCTCTTGGAGTTTGTGATGCCTCGGAGGCCGAGGTGAGGGCGGTTTATCATGGCATAAAAAGGCTTGAGAGAGATAGCATGGATATCACTATTGTGGAGGGAGATTCTTTGAATGTGATTAAATGGTTGAAGGGGTTGGTGTCGCCTCCTTGGAGATTTTCTTCTATTTTTGATGAAATAGATGATTTAATTGCGGGCTCATCTATTGTTTTCAATCATGTTCGGCGATCTGCTAATGGGGAGGCGGACTCCTTGGCTAGAAGTGGGGTTAGGAGGTTGGAGTTGGAGTGGTTTGACTTCCTCCCTCCCTGAGATTTGTCTTTCTTGTTATTGTTGTTTTATTTTCTTGTAATTTTGGTTGAGGCCCACCTCGGTCCCCTTCCTTTTTAATGAATTCATCTTGCCATTTCAAAAAAAAAAAAAAAACAGCCAAAGTAGAAGAAGAACAACCACCAAAAGATGCACTTCAATATATGATAGAAAGAAAAATACTAAAAGATAAAGAACAATAAAAAGAAGAAAACTTCAAGACGTACACAAAATATGAGACAAGTTGGCTTTTGCTTCAAACACTAGCTTGCACATAAGAAAGCTTCAATGGAGGTCTGCAGTGGAGGTCTTCAAAAGAGAGCTTCAATGGAGGTCTTGCTAGTGGAGAATCTCTACAAAAGTGAGTAAATGAGAATAGGCTTAGTCTAAGGAAAGTAGAGAGGTAATGGCTTTGGTAAGTGGTAGTAGATATGGGAAAGTGGTGTCTTTAATGCTTATGGGAGTGGTGGGTTTGGAGTTTCATGTAAGGGTTTGAATTTGAAATAAGTAGTGGGAAAGATGGAGCAAACATGTGTGTCTCACACATGTGCAAGCTAGGCAAAATGACCAACATGCCCATGGACACAAAATTATATTATTATCCTCACTACATCTCTCAAAATGAAAACAAAATAGACACCAAAAAATACACTTTAAAATTTAACAACTTCTAGACTTCTAGTAATTGGGAGAGCAAAATGGAAATTTTGAAGGGGAGAGGGAAGTAACTCTCTTTTACAAGTCTAGAATGGGAGAAATAGTTGAGGGTGTTCGGTGGAGATCTTTAAAATCCTGTCCTGGGAAAAAAGAAAGAGGAGATCAAATGAAATTTCAACTGTCAAAGGGTGTTTTGGTCTTGGAAAATCTAGGGAGGTGCAATTTATGTTAAAGAGATGGGCTATTGTTTGCAAAAAGTCTTTGCTCCTCCCAGTCCTGAATGATTCATCTTCTCGTTGATTGCCTATTGGTGATCAGCTGGTTTCTGATTCAGTTCGGATTCACACTGATCAGCTGAATGACGAAAGCTATGTTGATCCTTCTTTGGATTCACAAGCTCGAGTGATGGATTGTTTTTTGGATGGCAGTGAACAGGCTCTTAAGGTTGGTCCTTCTCTGGTGCTATGGTTTCTTTTTGGTAGATAAGCTGGATTTGATACTCCGTCCTCTAGGCTGAAGAACAGAGCCTTGATCATTGAGCTAGAGGTTCAATCCTCCATGGTGCTATGTTTGTCACTTTATCTAGATGAGATTGAAGCTTTGGATGGAATAGGAGTGGAGTCTGACAAAGAAGATTTAATGTGATCCTTGTTGGTTACCCCATGATCACTTTTTCTCATTGTGCTTAATCTTCTTCAGCTCGAAACACATATAGAAGTTGTGTACAAGAGGATGGAAGGCATGAATTGCTAGTTAGTTGTGTGGAGCAATCAATGCTCCAGTTGAGTAGAATTCTTAGAATATCTTCGGGGATTGGGGAGGGGTGTGGCTATAGGAGTTTGGGTTTCTGGCAGTGTTTAAAAATGCAGATGCGGCGCGGAACGCGGCAAAGAAAATCCTAGTCGACTCGGCATGACAATGTCGAGTGCTCGGTTGACCGTCTCAGTACTCGATTGACGCGGTCATAATTCGAGAGAGTCAAAGTAGTATTTATTGACGCTGTAGGGCAAAACGCACATGCGGCACAACACGGAACGTGGCCATGGAAAAAGGGAGTCGACTCGGGTTGGCGCGGATGCGGGTGAGTTTTAAAACTATAGCTTTTGGGGGGTGGAAAGGGGGGTGGCAATATGGGGTAGGAGATTTGGGAGTGAGAAGCAACAATATAGGGGGTGAGGGGGTGGCAACAACAGTATTGGAGGGTGAGGGGGTGGGCAGCAACAATATAGGGAGGGTGTGGGCAGCAACTTGTTGTGGGGAAAATGAAAGGGTGGAAGGGCGGCTAGTGTTAGGGTTAGGGTTAGGAGAAAACTTTTTTTTTTTTAGTTGTTGGTTCACTGATCCGGAGAAAATGGAGAAATCAGAATCCAAAGCTCTACTACCATGTTCGTGATATTCAAACCTCCATGAGAGAAAGAAAAGGAAGAGAGAAGAGAAGAAGAGATGGAGAAGGAAGTGAAGAGAGAGTTGAATGTATTATATATGTGTGTGTAACTAGGGTTCATGTACAGTGTCTAAAATACCCTTAATCGGGTATGTAATTACACTGCATCATCTAACACCAACTAATTTTATTGCTTATTGTTAGCCCAAGGGTTCAACCTTGGTCACTCTTAAGTCATGTTTTGATGACAACAAACACAGTATGTAATCTTATATTACTTGGTGTACTAATGTTGAATATTTGATGAACTAATAGATAAATGCCTTGAAAGATTATTCTTCTAGGATTCATGCGAAGTTAGATTGTAGCATGGATCAAGACATGAAGATTCATAAAGTGAAGATCACATGGAGCAAGAAGAAAAAGATTGAAGACATGCTCCTCAAGTATTGAAGAATCGAAGATTGAATTCAAACTTGTTGATGAAATTGAAGAAGGAAAGCTTTACTTAGTTTGTAAACTAATCACTCGATGATTTTATAAGTAAATGGCACATAGGGATGTTAATCAAACATAAAAATTTGTTCAAAGAATGAGAAATTG
The DNA here is from genome assembly GCF_043159265.1 of Tasmannia lanceolata. NCBI lineage: Eukaryota > Viridiplantae > Streptophyta > Magnoliopsida > Canellales > Winteraceae > Tasmannia > Tasmannia lanceolata. Next base: position 13,345,460 of record NW_027518688.1, on the reverse strand, counting down.
AAGTGCAAAAGAAATTGTGCAAAACCTTGGATCCACAGTCGACCATGGACAGTGCATGGTCGACTGTGCAACGGGCGGTTGAACATACAATGCATTTTCTGCACTAGTCAGTTTCTAACGGCTAGTTTGACGGTCGACCTTAGGTTCGTTCGTTATGCTCGTTAAACTTCTATAACGACCATTTCTCTTCCAAACTCTAAAAATATGACCCTTGGGGTCCCTAAAACTTATGACTTAACACTTGCGCTCACTTGTGATCAATATTCTAAGTGTTAGAAACCCACTTGTGCCATTCATTGAAGATCTTGAGGAATTAGCTAGGAAATTCACTTATATATCTTTGTTGAGTGTTTTTCGTGATGGCTTATATGTACTTCCACCTTGAGAGAGGTTTTTCTTGTTTTAGTTTTATTGTAATTGGTGACAAGGCACCTTATCAACCTTCACTTGGTGAGAAAGCACCGTATCAACCTTTGGGCATGAATCTTGGGGATAAAGCTTCAGAATTGGTGAGAAGGCACCAGATCAACCTTCGGAGGGAAGCTTTGGCATAAAGCTTGTAACGGTTTATCTCCCCCCGTAAGGAGATTGGTTTAGTGAAGTCTCAAGGAGGGGACATCTTTGAGAGAGTGGACGTAGGTCGGGTTTGGCCGAACCAAAATAAAATTGGTGCACTCTCTCTCTCTCTCTCTCTCTCTCTCTCTCTACTTTCCTTTTGTATTGAATTTATTATCTTGTTCTTGCTTTATAATTGAAATAGTTTCAAATTGAACAAAGTTTGTAATAGACCAAATTCACCCCTCTTGTGTTGCCTTACCTGGGTCAACACTTATGCTCCTTGTGGCACAAATGCATGTAGTTACTTTATCTTATATTCACAGAACACATTTAGTATGAAATATATGCTGTATAAGTCAAATAGCAATTCCCCATTGGCAAAGTCAATATCAGTTCCTTTGCCCCTAATTAGTCAGGAGGTAGTAGCCTTTATTATTATAGTTATTAATTAAAATGATATTACGTTGGTGAACATTATCACTATTCATGACCAAAGAGTTTTAATGGGCTTTGTTTTATTACTGATAGTAACTCACCATGATTAATTTCTCTTAAAGGTATATCTGATTCTCGACGAATTCATTCTCGCCGGGGAGTTGCAGGAAACAAGCAAGAAGGTATGCCTTTTCTTCTCTATTCATTCATGCGCACAGGCATTGCATCTTTTGAAGGAGCCTATCAACTGAAGTTACTGTGATCCAACTTGACAGGCAATCATTGAGAGAATGGGGGAGTTAGAAAAGCAAGAGTGAGACCTATTGTAAAGGAGAACATCCAAAAGCATGGTTTTGTATTGCTCTGTTTGCTCTGAGGTAAGGGAAGGAAAACAAAGTAAAACTTATTTGTTCTTCAAACAGTTAATGAGTATGGGATGGAGCTCCGGCACGTGCGAGTGGGCGCACTTATACATTGGTTCACTCGTGCAAGCATGTGCTGGGTTGGTGCATCTCATTGTAGTTGTTGCGGAAATTTGTTGTACGCCAATTTACGTATATGTTGGAGATGTATACTGCATTGCGTGTCTCGTTGTATTCTTTTCACAGATGAAAAACAAATGGTTAAAAACAAGATGGCCATTTTAAGTCTCAGAAATCTGTTGTTTGGATAGTTGGCCATTATTAGATACAAAACCCAGTGGTTGGAGGAGGATGGGGATCATAGAATTTCCTAGAAAAGATAGTAATTTGATGGGGAAATGATATTTCCACCACCTATCTCAGCATTTCCACCCCCATTTGTTTGTTTTTTCCTAAAATTGAAGCCATTTACTGGAAAACAGACAAACGGGGGTGGAAATACAATTGCAGGCCTAACACGTTAGATTTGAAAGGATATATAAGTTAAGAATCACAGTTAGCAGGAAGGAAAATGCTGAAAAAAGATGTGGCATCCATCTGGTTGTGGGATTTAAAAGTCTGTTTGGGCTAACAATGACAACGTATGGTGGCGTATTGTTTTTTGCTAACAGTGATTGTCACACTAGCATTTTATTCATAAGATAATTCAAATGTGAGGGTGTTATAGTGATTTTTTTGTGAAATTTTTTAATCCATGCAATCATGTACTATATGGCCAAGTTTGGCAACCATGACTTTTTTTCATGATAAATTTAGTTTCTCAAGTGGTGAGAGAGGAGTGGGCGTATCCATGGGTACTATATGGCATCCATCTGGTTGTGGGATTTAAATTTAGTTTCATGATAAATTCCAAGCTGCAGTCACAGCTTGGAATAATTAGAAGCTAAGGTTATGACAGTGCGGGATTATTTTGGTCACCGCCGGGGCAGATCGCCGAGTCCTCCCATCTTTGGAATCTCTAGTGGTAGAGGCTACTGTAGTTGTGGGTTTGGAATAGAGGGTCTAAAGTAGCCTGAGACGTCATTGGCTGGATGTTGAGGCCTCAAGTAGAAGAGGAAGGTCAGCTACTTAACATGAATAAGCATTTCGCTTTTAATGCAAGGACACGTGGTACTGCCGGAATGGACTTCCAGTACCGGGGGGGGGGGGGGGGGGAGGAAATGACGGTAAGACGCCTGCTGTCTCGAAGGGGAGAAAGGAATTAATTAGCCTCAAAAAACCGCCTTGGAATTCGAACAGGAGAGATCTGTGGAGACAATTTTTTATAGGAAACGTGTCATAACAATAAAAAGTTGAAAAGTTTCCATAAAGGTAAAGGAAACCCCATGCACGGCCGTCAGCAATATCGAAATCATTATAACATGTTCATAACCCTAGAGACTTCTAAAGGTGGTTTCCCCCTCTATAAGAATAGGAAGGCGAAATCCATTCGGTCAAGCAAGATAGGACTCGCGTCCACTCTGAACCTATGGGTCTAACCTGCCCGAGCCCAAGACTCCCTTACAGAGAGAGAGAGAGAGAGAGAGAGAGAGAGAGAGAGAGAGACTTTCTAAACTCTCCCACAGCCCACACCTGGAACCAAGTCCTCGGCGCTTGAGAGCATGGTTTAAAATTTCGGTTTCGGTAACCATTTCGGACCCCACCAAAAACCGAAATTTCGGATTTCTCCGAAATTTGGTAATTTTGTTCCAAATTCCGAACCCAAATTTCGAAATTTCTGACCGAAATTCCGAAATTTCGGCTGAAATTTTGTAACACTTTTTTTAAAAGTAAATAATGTCATTAAATCGAAATTTCAGTCCGAAATTTGGTAAATGGCGAAAAATTGAATTTCGGAAAATTTCGGTTTCGGTCCCCTCTGAAATTTCGGATTTCGGTCAAAATTTTAAACCATGCTTGAGGGTACTCGACGGGTGGGCTCTGCCGGTTGTAGGTACTAAGCGCGCATGCTTCGATTAGTCAAACTAACCCCTCCTCTCCTTTCGCTCGACAGGGCGTTCTATTACCAGAAGAGAAAAAAAGAAGACATCCTAGCTATAATCCAAATGATAATGGATGAAATCGAGCAGAGTGGGGATTCATCCTCCTCAAATGAAGTGGCAAAACTGATTATGAGGGGAAAAGAAAAGTTGAGTGCTTGGGGGTGGAGAAAACAAGGACCTTCAAAAAGAGTGGATGTGAAAAGAAAATGGCAAATACTGGATCGGCAGCGAAAAATGAGATTGGCATGGAATACCTCGAGCATCAGTGGAAAAAATTTGAAGAGGAGGCGAAAGGCAAAGAGGAAGAGCATTTCAATTGACAGAAAAAATATCAATTGAAGAGGTGTATTCCAGTGTACAAATTGTCGTTCTTTCAGAAGCGATTGGAAGAAGAGCGAAAGGCGCTTCTGTTGGCTGGTGGGGATGGAGAGGAACATCAGAAGGAGGAAGGATATGCTAACCTGATAGACTCATTGGACATGGACCTGAGTGGGAAAGTCAAGGATTGCCTTACAAGGGCAGAGCAGCATCCTGAGGAGGATGGGAAAGAAGTCTCTAGAGAGGTAGAGATCACCATATAGGAGGATGTGGTTCAAACACAATTGGAATCGGATGAATGGAGGACTACCCTGGAGAAAGAGGAGCAAGCTCATTCTGAAGAATTTGAGGAGATGACCAAGATGGGAGATGTGCTGGGTATAGGCTATAAGGACGATGTTGAGGAGACAAAAAGAATGCTTTTTGAAATTGAAAAAAGAGATGTGGACGAGAAGGGCAAGACACCTGGCCGTGGGAGTCGAGAGCTCAAAGCTCTTAGGAAATGAAGGGGGGTCCTGTTGTAAATATATTGTTTTGGGTTTTTTGGGGGAAAGAGAATCCTGAGTTTTGTGGTGCTTAGGGAAGGCTATAGTATCTGCTTGTTGCTAGAAGGTTTTGGAATCGTGTTAGGGGCTGAAGTCCATGTCAAGAATTCCTTTTGGAAGATTTGAGGAGCTGTAGGTGGGTCTATGTGAGTGTGCTTGAGGGACTCGGTCCCTCGCTGTTCGGGGGAGTTTTTTCTCCCCTAGATAACCACTCCTGCCCATGAAGTCTATTCTACCAAGGTGGGTGAAAAAACTGCACTAGTTTCTTGATGTATTTCAAGGCATATAAATTCCTTGGGTTCTTTGTTAGAATGCTTGTTGCAGGACTACATGGTGCTTCTTTTGATGGATGTTTCTGAGAGCATAGTTTAGGGTCGTTGGTAGAATTGAGGTGCAAGGAAGTTCAGATGTTGAAGGAGTCTTGTGAATTGGAGGGAGTTCATATGCAGTCTTATATGTTTTTCTTTTTGGGATCAGGAGTATTCTCCCCCCGGATCTTCATACTATTTAATGTCTAGTGGGACTACTGGTCCCCTTGTATATTTCATGGTATGAATATTTAAAAGTCACTCTTCAAAAATTAAAAAAGAGAGTGGGCGAGTGGTGGTGTTGGTGGTGGTGGTGGGACGGAGATGATTTTAGAGGGCACGGACGAGTATAGGGTGAGAAAAGCCTGAAAAACAAGGAAACAAAAAACTCAACTTAAAATATGATTGATGTTTTCCTTGTGTTTTACCCTTTACCCCAAGATCTGTTAACAACTATCTTGACAATGATTTTTCTTTTCTATTTCTTTTTTTTGCAAAAGAAATTTTAAAGACGGATTGGAACGTGCTGAACTCAATGCCTCGCTCCTTAGGGTTAGTGGGCTTTAGAGATTGATTACCATTTGTCTGTGAATTCGTTGCTAATGGGAAAATAACAGTTCCGTTTGTTCCCTCCTATAGTTAACTTGCAGGCATCTAAAGGGTCCAATTAGATCATACAAGAGTAACTCTTGTATTCTCAGGGATACAAAAACATGGCATCCCTCAATCTAACACCACAAATGTGATTTGTCCGAAGAAAGTTGCATTAGTCAGGTGATCCTACTTGTTCGATGAGTAGATTACAAAAGATAATTAATAATAGTGGGATTTGCTAGCATCCATCGCAAAAGGCATTTCGAGGATGGGCTGTTGCATATAAGAGCAGCCCACCCAGGCTCACTTTTCAGCAAATCCCATAATAATAAAAATGAGCAACAATCACTATCCAATGGCCACTCTTCTTCTTCTTTTTTGTTGATCTAATGACATAGGGTATCCCACTCCATTTAGGGCAGGACTAATCCCTACGAATGCGCGCAATCACCTGCAAACCACGTGCATTGGGTAAGCATGGGGGGATTCGAACTCCTGTCTATGGGGAGTAAACCCACAATGCCAACCTACGTGCCAACCCCGAGGTTCTTTTGATTGAACGGTCATGTATTGTCAAGTCATTACAACTCTCAAGCTATGACCCACTTAATGTTGGGCTTGCCAACGGAATAATCTAAATTAGGGGTGCAGCTTGGGTAGGGCTCAACCCGAACCTACGGATTCAGCCCCATTTTAGCTCAGGTTGGGTTGGCATTTCCTCGGGTTTGGTTGGGTAAAGCCAACCCGATTTAATTTCGGGTTGTGTTAGGGTTGATGCCATGGCAACCTGACCTGATCCAAACCCAAACCTGATCTCCGTCCTCTAATTTTATCTTGATTTTCTTTGGGTTATTGTATTTTTCTGTTTGGCCGTGAACCTGAACCAACCCGGCCCGATTACAGGTTAGATGAGTTGGGAGATTTAGAGGCAGGTTGGGTTGGGGACGACCATCCGCAACCCAAGGCTAGGGTTGGGTTGGGTTAGGGTTGAGGGAATGCTATCTGGCCTTCCTAAATTAAGTGATAATGTAATTTTCTTAGGCAACAAGGGGCTGTTTGGTGCAGGGAAAATTTACTTTTTCAGAAATTTTTCCATGGAAGATGATCTTTGGTTTTTAAGGAAAACAATATACTACACTCTGGAATTTTGTTTTCCATGGATTATTTTTCTATTAAAATATCATTTTCCATATCTTCTTTTCCCTAAATCCAAACACCCCCTAAAATGCTCAGATGTGACCAGATAATAGAACAAATTGGGGACATCAAGCAAAGAATTTAGGTCATTTTTTTTTTTGCATCAAATTGCTAACCAACTGTAGACATCCATGACCCCTAATGGCAAAATCAACATAGGTCACGGAAAATGCACTCACTAATATCCAACACATTTTTTCCAAATACAACCCACCCACCCACCCCCCCCCCCCCCCCCCTCAAAAAAAAAAAAAAAACCGTAAGGAAAAAATGTCATTAAAATCCAACCCATATATCATTTTCATTAACTTCAAACTCTCTCTCTCTCTCTCTCTCTCTCTCTCAATCAACCTGACAAAATAAAACGGTGTCATTAAAATCCAACCCACATATCATTTTCATTATCTCCAAACATTCCTCTCTCTCTCTCTCTCTCTCTCTCTCTCTCTCTCTAGTCACTTTTAAAAGCTCGAAATCAAAGCATTTCAAACAGTTCCAAAAGGGAGGAAGCATGTTATATTCTTGTCTTAAACTTGATTTGACATGGTAACCCCCTTCGGATTATGTTTTTTCACTAACCCACTAATAACCCTTACATATTGCTTGCTGTTGAAATTTGTTTTGTACAGGTGCAATCCTTGTCTTTAGGTGAACCGTCTCTCTCCTCCCTTTGAATCCGGGCCCTCGTTTCTTTTGGATCCTGACCGTCCACCTACTGGCTTCACCCTCAATTAACAGAATACCAGTGAAGTGGACGCGAAGAAACGAAGCGTACCATATATATATTATTATTATGCAGCCTTCTTAATCAAATCACTCCCTTCTAACGACCTCTCATCTCTGAAAAATAAAAAGACTCTCCCCTCATCACACCCATTTCAACTCTCTCTCTCTCTCTCTCTCTCTCTCTCTCTCTTAAAATACCATTTTTTGCATTAGATGTTATGATCATGGAAACCGGAGAGAGCGTTGTGATTGGGCGTGCGGAGATCGACACGAGGGCACCCTTTAGATCGGTTAAGGAGGCAGTTATGTTGTTCGGAGAGAAGGTCTTAGCGGGGGAGGTCTACGCAAACAAGCTCAAAGAGGTAAGTCCATCTGAGCTGATACATGCTTGTTGTGCTGTGTATAGGAGGTCCAGTTGTCTCGAATCAACCATTTCCCTCTCTTTTTTCTTATTTGTGTCATGGCCAATTAGGTACGTAACAAGATCTCTTTCTCTATCTTATTACTTGATGGAATGTTAGATATGAGTCAGATAACCTGAGTTGATGATGACTTATCATCCATAAATCCATTTTGGTTGTGGGTTCGGGGGATCCACATTGTGTATTGTGGGCCTGATGGTGATTGTACAAAAATACATCACCCACATATAAATCCACTATGGGATTTGCTAGGGTCCATTGCAAGGCATTTCGAGGCTGCTCTGTCGCATGTCAGACCAGCCACCTCGTGAATGGAGACAACAGCTTTTGTCTCCATTCACGAGGTGCCTGGTCTGACATGCGACATATATACCAGCCGCGAAATGCCTTTCGCCATGGACGCTAGCAATTCCCATCTACTATACTAGCGTTTTCTGATGCTTATAAAAGACTGCAGCTGTTTATTAAATCTACTATAAGCGCAGTTCATTATGACCGCCCGTAGATGTACATGGGTGATGAACGATTTTCTTGTAGTGAAAACTAAGATAGATGCCCTAAAATTACTTTATTTGTGAATAGAATTATTTTAAGTAAATATTTATTTCCAAATGGGACCTTAAGGTCTAAAACCATTATTGGCAAAATTGGAAATGATATTCCCACCCCCTTTTCTAGCATTTGCAAGCCTTTTTTTTTTTTTTTTTTTTTGAATTTTCCTAAAATTGGCCGTATATACACCTCATGTTTGTCGTTTTCTTCATTCCAAGAAAAGACAAACACAAGGGGTAAAACAATCATTTCCCTTTGCAAATAACCATGCTTAACTTCAAAGCCAATATATGAAAATAATTTTTATTGGCATCCAAAGTAACACTGTTTATCAGTGTCAAAAATCTACTTGATAATGTATGGGGTATAGTTAGGGAAATGATATATTCGCTCCCTTTTCTTCCCCGGGCCAGCCCCCCGTAGAGTGGTCATATATACACCAGAGGAGGGTGGCCTGAGGAAGAAAAGGGAGCGAATAAATCATTTCCCTATAGTTATCCAAATTTTCTTGTGGTTGAGCCTTAGGGCTCAATGTTTTGACCCAAGTGGTGCAACAATGGGGTCATCGGTTCGAACCCATCACCAAAAAAAGAGAGCCCATCTTATTTTTTGTACTCTTTTTTATGTTTTTGTAGAAAACAAGATCTGGTTAGGGTGATTTCCAAGGTTCTAATAAAGCTTATGGAATCGTATTAACTCTTTTGAGAAGCTATGTGCATACACTATTTAGTTTTTTCATGGACAAAAAAGATGCCAAATCACGTGTTATTGCGTGGGCACATTTTCAGATTCCCCCCACAGTGTATGTACTTTTTAGCCTTACATTCTGGTGGTTATGAACTTTATGTTCTCATCAAAAAATTCTCCACAGAAATGTCAATGCTGTCTTGGCCTTGCTTTCTTTCATGGGCTTGCTTGGAAATTTGGAAAGGAAAATGATACCATCCTCGTATTGATATTGGCAACCCTATATTTTAATCACTTGTTACATGCTACAATTCCCAACAGGCTGACAACAACAAAGAACGGAAGGAGTTTATAAAGAGAGGAGTAACATCCTACAGTTGGGGGTCTTATTTTTAATATTCTGAGTGGCATCACTTTATATAAATTATTAGAGAATATTAAGTATTAGAAAATAAGTCTATTATCTCCGCGCCGTTTTCTTTGTATAGATCACTTAATTTCCCTTCTCATTTGATTGTGTCTAGTAATTAAAGGCATTTTATTTGTATTTGGAGTAATCAAGGAGAAGAGATTGATGGATTTAACTGGAGTTTTCTTGACTATAATAATTATAGAAGTTTCTATAATATGAATTCTCTACAAATAAGTAGAAAGTTACAGTCAATTCGCCTCAATGCTTGTGCCAGTGACAATGGTGAAGGCTTAAACTCGGAAAGGAGATGAACAGTAAGGATTGGATATATGATAATGATGATCAAAACTGAAACTATTCCTAACAATTCAAACCCCGGCAAATATATCACCTTCTCCTATGTTGTGCCTACATATAGTATTGTAAATTTTATGTACATTGAACAACATTTTCTTAGAACATACTCTCTTATGTCTTATATCACTAAATTTTTCTACTAAGTATTAGAAATAAGAGATTATAAATTATCAACATAGGAACAAAGTTGGTTCCAATATGAGCACAGGAAATAAGAGATTATAAATTTATAGATCATTAATTATGAGAGCTCCAACTGTATTTAGAAACTCCCCGCCCGAGTTGACTCATTTTTACTTTAGCCCAGATGTGTTTCTTGCTACAAAGTCAATCAAAACTTCTTTCAACTTGTATGAGTTTATGAAAAGTTGATCATGTCAATCATTGACTCACCCGAGTCGACTCGGCGTGAATTTCATCTTCCCTAATCCCTCTCTTCTTATTTTGAAAAGTAATTTAGTGTTACTAGCGGCAAAAAGTAATTGTGGGGCTCAATGTTTTCGTGATTGAAATCATTCATTTGCTAGGCAATAAAATGAACTTGTCATTGGCCGAAGAATTCATGTATCAGACTTTTCTAACCCTCCAATTAGTCAATTGATCATTATTCTTGTTTGTTAGATGCGAGTTGCAGCGATCGAAAATGGACATGGGACCTCAAGATTAAGCACTGTAACGGCCGAGCTCGAGGAAACAAGGCAAAGCCTAACAAAAGCGAGAGAGGAAAGTATGTTCATGGCGAATTGCCTCACTTCCCTCAAAGACGAGCTCGAAAAGACTAAGAGAGAGCTCCAACAATTCAAATTAAAGGAGTCGGAAAAGCAACCGCTGGACGCAGAGATGGAAGATATTAAGTTTATTGAAAACCCAACAAAGATTGAAGTTGAGAAGCAAACAGTCGATCAAGTAACGGAATTTCAAAGGAAGAGATATGTTACGTTCGCGAACCCACCATTGGCTCGAATTCTCACTCCAGAGGACGGTGAATTGCTAGAGAGATTACCTTCTATGAAGAAGAAAAAGAAGCCATTAATTCCACTTATAGGAGGGATTTTTTCTAAGAAGAAGGAGCATCTAGAAGGTGCCTCGCCGAAAGCCCGATGATCGTAGATATATACTTATAAAAATATCGTTTATTCGCTCAAATAATCAATGCCTGAGAGAGGATATGCAGTGTATTTGGATTTTGTTTTTGTTTTATTTCCTATTTTTTCGGAGGGATCAATTGTATGATCAATTTGTGGGTTCAACATTCGGATATGAATATGTAATCGAGACCATTGATCATGTAGGCCATTGTGAGGGGATCCACATGGTCTTGATCTCACACTAAATGAACATCCCAACTGTCCGTTAAATGTTTATGTTGAGAAAATCCGCCGGTCAAATCCGATCCGATCTATCATAAATTAGACGGAAAAAATAAAAATAACACAAGCCACAAGATAAACACTAAGATTTTACATGGTTCAGCCAAACCTACATCCACAGGCGAGAAACAGGATCTTCCACTATGAGAAAAAGCATCCACTATGAGAAAAATATATATATACAAGGATTGCAATGGATTAAATCCAAATCCAAACCCGCAACCCTTTTCTTGCTTCTCTCAACCAAGACCGTACTTGAGAGTAACCCGAGAGAAAACCCCAAGAGAATACCCAAGAGAAACCCACAAGAAGAAAACCCACAAGAAGTACCCAACAAAAAACTCTCTTTTTCTCTCTATTCTTTTTTTCTCTTTTCTCTCTCATTCCAGCCCTGCACGTTCTCAAACCACACATAAGAGAAAAGACCTCTCTTATATCCTAGGTTTCCTGAAACCTAAAAAGTTAGTTCTATTTTTGCCTTCTTGCCTTCCCACCCAAGCAACCTAGTCGTGTGTGTGTGTTTGGGGGGGGGGGGGGGGGGGTGTTTATTCAATCAAAATCCAAAAAACAGGTCCTAAATGAGACTTGATGGATCAATTAGATTCATGGTTTAAAATTTTGGTTTCGGTACCGGTTTCGGACCCTGAAATTTCAAAATTTCGGTCGAAATCCGGTACCACAAAGAAAATGGTATTTTATTCAATATTAAAGTTTGGCCGAAATTACCGAAATTTCGGTAAAATATTCAAATAAAAAAATAAAAAGGTTTTTTGGTTTAAATTTCGGGCAAAATCGAAATTTCGGCCGAAATAAATGACCGTTTCGGTTTTGGGTGATTTCGGTGTCGGTCTCCTCTGAAATTTCGGATTTCGGTCGAAATTTAAAACCATGATTAGACTCTAGGATCATCCGATCAATGAGGGGTTAATGGCAATGGCCGGGATTTTGGGTTATACTCACAGTCGAATCAATGGACCTGATCACATCCACATGGCACACCGCTGAGGTCCAAAAAGTGTATGTTTGGAAAGAGCCTAACAAACAGTCTTTTTAGATATTTTTAAAAAGGACCATCTGATCGATCCCATTATTTAAATCTTGTTACACACAGAACTTCCCACATTTATAGAGTTTTATGAGGGATAATCTTGTCCTCTCACAGACTTGTGTTTTTCTATTACTTCTCACAACCAGGAAATTCTCTTAGTTACTTATATTTGCATAATCACATAGATGTGTTACTATTCCAGCACAATCAAATATGTAGAACCACCACTATAATCAAACAGAGATAGAGAAGTAAAAAGATAGGTGTCCATGGTTTTTTAGCACTCTCAAACCAGAGACTCAGATGTTGTTTCCTGAGATGACTTGTTGAAGAACTCTATGCAATCGGCAATAGCTTCAGTATAGTGCGAGTTGGGCGAGTAGTGGTACGAGCTGTACGACGTCTTCGGAGGATCTGGACCGTCAGATGTTCTACGACGAGGGATTGACGGTCTTCGGGTGGGGAGAGCGAAGATGAAGCGCATGATGATCTTTCGGACGCGATCGAAGAGCCTTGTATGTGTCAAGTTCACCTTTGGTGCAACCCTTGATCCTTCCTGTGCTCCTTCTTCCCTCACTCTTATTACAAAGCTATCTCCTTGGACCTTGTACATTCTCTCTATAGGACTGGCATAGGGAAAATAGTTGGAAAAGATATATAAGGGGGAGAGGTTCTCTAATCATGTTTATTAAATTGGAAAAGGCTTACATGTACGCAAGAAAATGAAGTTGTTTAAAGCCTTCATATTGAATAAAGGAGTAGTAGGGAAGCTTATGCATATAACCCATGTGTCCAAATCATTTATGGTGGCTTTCTTTGTACTAAATAAATAGTTAGTTTACTAAACATGTTATCTTCAAGTGTAGTTAGTGATTATCCCTGCAAAACCCCATTATGTTTTCTAATCCTCTGGCCAATGCCCATTGGACAGTTGGGGTTTGGTTGATGTGTGTGTGTGTGTGTGTGTGTGAGAGAGAGAGAGAGAGAGAGAGAGAGAGAGAGAGAGAGAGAGAGATGTTTATCTTGGAAGATGACAAAGCCCTAAGTCCAGTCGATTAATATATTACAAGATTGAATGTTTTAATGGTAGATGTGACTAAAGGCCTGATTTATAAGACTTTTATGCCGACCCACAAGGCATGAAAGTGATGAGTGGTGAGCAGTGTGATAATGGTGAGGGATGTAATGGCTTTAATCCTAGGTCTAGGTATGTTTATTTTTTAGAATGTGAGTTGGGAAAAGGAGAAGGTGAATGCATTTATAGTATTGTACATGTACTGAAGGGCTTAAACAAAGACTTAATTAGGCTCAAGAGAATAATGTCTTGGACCCCTTCCCTAAATAAAGAAAGAGGAAAAAGGGGTATTGGCATGTCCCATGTTTGTGTTATTCTTTATGTTTGTACACCATTCTCTATTGCTCTATTTGGTTACTTATTTTTGAGAAAAATATGGGGGAATGATCTTCTCCTAATTTGCCGAATGTTGTTTGGTCGCCATTTTAGCAATTCTGGGGTCTTTGACCACAGGGGTTGTCGGGAGCCGGTCGGGTGATGTGGCACCCTCTAAATTCGCTCCCCAAATTTTACCAAAACGTAGAAATTTGAGGAGAAAATCTCGGGGAGATAGAGTTGAGAAGACGTCTAGGAGATCTCCCACAAATCTTAAGCAACCAAACAACCTTCCCTACATCCTCTCCTAATCTCCCGGTTGGCTGATCTTCTTTTGATCACCTTTTGATCTCCCGTTGACTTCTTCTTCTCCTAATCTCCCACCCATCCACAAGCAACCAAACAGAGCATATAGGAAAATTCTAAACAGAAAGTCACTTCGATTTTTCTTCCTAAAAGACACTTATTACGACCCACTTTTCCGTTTACATGTGATCAGATCAACCGATCAGAACGTCAACGAAAAGTCTACCAAATGCCACTGAGAGCACCTTGATTGGATGATCATAGGGCCTTGATCCATAAAGCTTCATTTAGGGTTCCACCAAGAAAAGATAAATAGTTAATTTTTGTAGTCCCTTATCTTACGCATTGGATGTCATATTCTACAATATCAATAGTCTTGATTTTATATACATGTCCCTGATGCCGTCATGTAAGACCCAAAAATTACCTTTTATCATTCTTCTTTCTTACAAAACATCTGGTGTGGGACCAACATCATGTGGGTTGTCTACTTGTCTTGTTGATGGCCCGCTGAAGGCCCACCGGTTTATCATTTGGACCTACGGTTGATTGATAGGATTGAAAGTATAAATTCGGTTTAGTTTTCTAGCATTTGGGCATTTTGTTATCATTTCCTCCTTCATTTTTCTTATTCCATTGTTTTGCTATAACTATATGTAAATGAGACTCCCTTTTGATGCTCTCCTTTTTTTAGCAAAAATTTCTCCGTTTTTTTCCCATGTGTGCGCGCTTGGATCTTCAGAGAAAATTTTGAGAAACTATTGTGAACTGGTGACAGAAAAATACGAAAATAGTGAATGGGTGACACCCTTTTGAAAGTTTGTGAACGGAGGTCGAAATACGTTTTCTGACATGGCCTTTTACGTAAATACCCTTGAGAACGAAAAACCCAATGTACAGAGGCTTTTTTTTTTAACTGTAGAGAGGCTTTTTTTCTCTTCGTTTTTTACTATACAGAGGGTTTTTTTTTTACTTTTACTCCATTTTCATTTGAACCACCTGAAACCCATCTTCTCCGGCGTGAGGTGTGACCGGCGTGAAGATCTCTCATTTTTCTCTGGAGTGGGACGGTTTCCTGCATTATTCCGAACCTCTCTCCTCCGTTATCAAGTGTATTCCGGCGAGGGCTTCATTTTTCTCCGGCGAGGGCTTCATTTTTCCGGCGAGGGATTCATTTTTTCCGGCGTGGGCTTCATTTTTCCCCCATCCCCATCGTACAGGTATGTTAGGGTGTCGTATTTCATATTTTTTTACTTTTTTTTTTCGTTCTATTAAGTTACCTTTGTGGTGTATTGTTTCATTGTCAGTATTTGGAAGTCTTTACACGTCTAGCGTTTAAATTTTTTTTTTGTTCCCTATTTTGTTTGATTTTGACTGTGGAGAACCCCCTTTTGATAATCTCTCATTCTCGGTGTTGAGAATCCCCTTTTGAGATTCATAATATCCCTTTTTCAGTGTTGAGAACCCATTTCCACTGTTGGGACCCCCCTTTTCCAGTGTTGGGATGCTTTATATCCAGTGTTGGGACCCCCTTTTGAGGTTCATAATCCCTCAATTTAAGTGTTGAGGATCCCCTCCAGGTAGATTGATAATCCCTCATTGCCAGTGTTGAGAATCCCCTCATTTTCAGTGTTAGTAACCCTCTCTAGGATGTTGATAATCCCCCATTGCCAGTGTTGAGAACCCCCTCTAGGTAGTTCATAATGTCCCATTTGCAGTGTTGGGAACCCCTTTTCAGGCTGATAATCCCCCACTTTCAGTGTTGAGAATCCTTTCTAGGTACATTGATAATCCCCCTTCTCCACTGTTAAAAACCCCCTATTGAGGTTGATAACCCCCCTTCTCCAATGTTGAAAACCCCTGAAGGGAGGTTGATAATCCCTATTGCCAGTGTTGGGAACCCCCTGTTGAGGTTGATAATCCCCATTCTCGTGTGTTGAGAACCCCCTGTGGTTGATAATCCCCCTTCTCTTCTGTTGAGAACCCCCTGTTGAGGTTGATAATCCTCATTGTCCAGTGTTGAGAACCCCCTCCTGAGGTTGATAATCCCCCTTCTACAATGTTGAAAACCCCCTCAAGGGAGGTTGATAATCCCCATTTCCTGTGTTGAGAACCCCCTGTTGAGGTTGATAATCCCCTACTCCAGTGTTAAAACTCTCTATTGAGGTTGATAATTCCCCTTCTCTAGTGTTAAAAACCCCCTCAAGGAGTTTATAATACCCATTTCCAGTGTTGTGAATCCCGGTTGAGGTTGATAATTAATATTTGTAGTGTTGAGAATTCCCTGTTGAGGTTGATAATCCCCCTTCTCCACTGTTGAAAACCCCCTCAAGGGAGGTTGATAATCCCCATTTTCAGATTGTTGCCAATCCTCTTTTGGATCATTGTTCATATAGTAATTTTTGGTATGGTTTCTATGCTTGAGAATCACATATTTGAGTTGCGAACCCCATTTTAAGAAACATGAACTTACATTACAATTAATTATGTTCTTTTTTGTGACAGTTATATAGTTGGATTGGGAGAAGGCAAAGTCTACAATGAAGACGCGTGTAAGTGTAGTCTTTTTTGTTCTCGTTTTAGATTGTTAGTCAATAGAATGCTCTTTTATTCTCTAATTGTGTTAATAGGCAAATGAGAGCCGGAGTCGAAAGTGTAATAGGAAGCCCGCAATGGGTTTAAAGAATGAGGAGATTAAAATGAAAGGTAGTAAGGGGAAAATAAAATTGAAAGGTGAGAAGGCAAAAATGAAAAATAGAGGTGAGAAGAAGATAGTTGAAGTGAAAGGTCAAAAGATGAAAACCAAAGTGAAAGGTCAGAAGATGAAAAGCGATGTGAAAAGTGAGAAGATGAAAAGCAACGTGAAAGGTCAGAAGAGTGAAGTGAAGGCGAAACATGTAAGTGTATTTGATCTTTACACTTTTAATCTAAGTTACTTGATAAAAGTTGACGCTCTGATTATGTATGTTGTTTTACAGGATCCATATGTCCCTGCACGATGTTCTCCATCGTGCTTTATTAAGGAGATGCGGAGTACACAGTTCCGGCAGTCCCACTATGATGCTATAGGCAAGACCCCTTTCAAGGACTTCATTCGCCTAGAACAGAATCCACTAGAAGAGGCTGTCATGCATAAGCCTCTAATTAGAGCACTACACAGTAAGTGGGATCCGGCGACGAAGACATTCATGCTAGGAGGTATCGCAGTTCCATTTAGGGCTAGCGATGTTGCATTGGCTTTAGGCCTTCCCCTTAGAGGGGAAAAAATTAATTTGGCGAGGGTTCCGTGGACGGACAAGAGTAAACCCACTCCTTTACTGCCTGGGTGGCCATTTCGTAGAGGATCTGTTCTGGCATCTGACCTTTCTGTGCAAATCAAGGCCTTAGTTGGTCTAGAGGACCAACCCTCCATAGAGACTTGTGTGAAATATGTCGTGCTACACCTATTCGCTACTGTGTTATTCACTCAGGCTGCACATCGGGCCGACCAGCTGTTTTGGCCCTATATCGATGATTTAGAGAAGATGTGCGACTATAACTGAGGGGAAGCAGTATACAATTGGTTACTCGAGTATTTAAACGCATCCGTCACAGGGGGAAAATATCTTGGAGGTTGCTCCCTCACATTGCAGGTATCATGGCCTCTGCAATAGTTTGCCTTTTTATTTATCTTCCTATTAATAAAATATTAACAAAGTCTGTCTTGTGTGTGCAGGTGTGGCTTTTCGAGCACACGAAGTTGTGGATACCAAAAAATCCAGATGCCTGTCCACGTATTCTGAAGTGGAAGTCGAAAGGAAATGAAGCGAATAAGTACTATATGATTGAGCATGGGAAGATAGACAAATCTGAGGTGAGACCCTATCTACTAGATACCATTTTAGATAGTCTGTAATATTTTCTGATCTAACAACTTTCTCAAATCGTTAGGTAGTGGTGACATTGACCCCACGAGAGGACGAACTGCGGTACATTCCTGAGCAGGTATCGCAATGGACCTCTTTTTATATTATGTTTTATTTAAGTTGGTAATGTTTACAAATTTTGTGTGTTGTATCCCTTATTTGTATATTAGGAAGCCGAGGAAGAAGGAATCATTGGGCAGGGAGAACCATTAGGGAAGTCACCTACTGTCCCAGCATTGATCGGAACACCTGCGTTTGAAGGAAGGGATACTGTAGTTGAGGAGGGTGGTCAGGAGGGTGCTGAGGAGGCCAGTGAGGATAGGAGGATAAAAAGAGAGTGGGAGAAGATAGGAGAGGCATGGGACAATGTAAAAAGAGAGAGGGGACAGAATGAAGAGGAGAAGGAGAGGTTAAGAAGAGTCAGGGTGGAGATGGAGGCGGAGAAGGAGAATTTACGAATACAGATTGCAGCTGAGAGGGAAATTATACAGAAGGAGTGGGAGGCGATGAGAAGACAGGAGGGAGATGAAGCTGAAATGGAGAAGGAAGAATTGAGAAAAGATGGGGAAAAAAGAAGAGAGGAGGAAGATATGGAGGTCATAAATGTGATGAGTCAGGCTGAAGATGTTGGCTTCGTAAATGAAGCAGTTGTAACAGGAGCGTCAGATGTTGTTACCATTCTCGATAGCCCTGAGGGTAAAGAGAAGAGGAAGAGGACGGAAAAATTAGGGAGCATTGAGAGGAGAGTGAAAAATCAGAGAAGGGATAGGAAACCAAGCTACGCCAAGAGTAGCCCCTATACAGTACCCCCAGTGACAAAGAAAAAAAGTGAGAGGGCAACGAAGAAAGTAACACGGAGGCGAACTGATCTCATTGAGAAGTTGAAAAAACAAGAACAAAGGCAAGTACACTTGTTTTCAATTAACCATTATTCAAAGTTAGATACTTGCTTCCTCTAACCTTTGTATATTTTTGCAGTCGTATTCTCATGACCGTTGACGGGGTAAAAGTCTTGGCCGAGGATCTCGAAACGTTGTGGAACCTGAAAGGAGTCCTCAGTGGCCAAGTAAGTGTCATTTTTTAAATTAAGTGTTGTCTTCAGTACCCATTGTTGAGGTAATTAAGAAATTTTTTTGAGTTGTAGGTGTTGGATGTATATGGGAAGTATTTGTGCGCCTCCAGCAATGCCTTGATTGGACGGATTGTATATATTCCTTCGTCAGTACATGTAAGAGGCTTTTTTGTAGCTATACATGTTACTTTACAACTTATCCATGATCTAGTGTTCCCACAAAATTCATTTCATTGTACAGGGATATAAGACTTCAGGGCGTGATTCAATGGATGACAAAAATAAGTTGGACACCGATCGGTTGGCGAACGAGCTATTGCATCGTACACTTGACCATATCCCGTCAGAAGATATTGGGATGCTTTTAATCCCATGCTGTCAAGACTTTCATTGGGCTCTTGTGCTTGTTGATATGGTGAATAAAAAGATGGTCGAGTTCAACTCAATGGAAGGGGACTCATTTCAGGAGCGAGCATCTCCCACTGTAAGTAAATTAACATCTTCCGTAACATTTAATGTTACTTCCATATGTATAACACTCAATATTCCTTCCTTGTCTTAAATTCAGGTAGCATTAATGAAGGAATATTTGAAGGGCCGGGGTTGCAACATCGATGACTTTCCATATTCACAGATGGATGGCTTCCGAAAGCAGAACAATGGGTGGGTTCAAACTTAAAACTTTCGAATTTTTGTTAGTATTCCTATCTCATTCGTAGTTAGCTTAAAAGTAACTCCATTCAATGCATGCTTTTATACAGGGTTGATTGCGGCGCTTTTGTCCTAAAAGCGATTGAGCATCTCTACCATGGTCAACCGCTAAACTTTGGGCCGACAGACATTCCTGAATTTCGGCTACAACTCTGTGAGAGATTTTTACGAGGAGAGTTTGGGGACTGCACACTTATATAGGAACACCTTCTAATGTTGGTGGATGTTTATTTTTTCTGATGATCAAACTTTATTTTTTAATGGAGATTGGCAGGGGATTTGTTAAATGGCAAGGGAAGTTGTTATGGTCTGTGTTTTTGTTTGTGAATGGGTGGAGAACTTGTAAATTGAAATAGGTTTAATGGAAGTGTGTTTGTGTTTGTGAATGGGTGGAGAACTTGTTTATGAATGTGGAGAAGTTGTAAATGTAAGCAGGTCTTATGGAATTGTGAACTTGTTTATGAATGTGGAGAAGTTGTAAATGTAAGCAGGTTTTATGGAAGTGTATTTGTGTTTGTGTTTCAATTTGAATATTGGAACTTGTAAATTTAAACAGGTTTTAGACATGTGTGTTTGTGTTTCTGAATGAGTAGGGAAGTTATAAATTTAAACATAATATGAAGTGTGTTTGTGTTTAAACAGGTTTTAGACATTTTCAATTCCAGCGGCTTTACTCCCCTGGAAATGGGTTGGTGACCCTTTTTCTGGGTTGGTAACCCACATTCCAAGGTCAATCACCCAAAAAAAGGGAGGTTGGTAACCTTAATTTAGAAGTCCAGCAGCTTTACTCCCCCGAAAAAATGGTTGGTGACCCTTTTTCTGGGTTGATAACCCACATTCGAAGGTTAATAACCCAAAAAAAGGGAGGTTGGTAACCTTAAGTTTCACTTCCAGCAGCTTTACTCGGCTGGAAAAATGGTTGGTGACCCTCTTTCTGGGTTGATAACCCACATTCGAAGGTTAATAACCCAAAAAAAGGGAGGTTGGTAACCTTAAGTTTCACTTCCAACAGCTTTACTCGGCTGGAAAAATGGTTGGTGACCCTCTTTCTGGGTTGATAACCCACATTCGAAGGTTAATAACCCCAAAAAAGGGAGGTTGGTAACCTTAAGTTTCACTTCCAGCAGCTTTACTCGGCTGGAAAAATGGTTGGTGACCCTCTTTCTGGGTTGATAACCCACATTCGAAGGTTAATAACCCAAAAAAAGGGAGGTTGGTAACCTTAAGTTCCAATTCCAGCAGCTTTACTCGGCTGGAAAAATGGTTGGTAACCCTCTTTCTGGGTTGATAACCCACATTCGAAGGTTAATAACCCAAAAAAAGGGAGGTTGGTAACCTTAAGTTCCATTTCCAGCAGCTTTACTCGGCTGGAAAAATGGTTGGTAACCCTCTTTCTGGGTTGATAACCCACATTCGAAGGTTAATAACCCAAAAAAAGGGAGGTTGGTAACCTTAAGTTCCAATTCCAGCAGCTTTACTCGGCTGGAAAAATGGTTGGTGACCCTTTTTATGGGTTGGTAACCCACATTCCAAGGTCAATGACCCAAAAAATGGGAGTCGATAACCTATTTTGGGGGAGTCGATAACCTAGATTTTGGTTGATAACCTAGGGAATTGGTTGATAATCCTATTGATTGTGCCGGTAATCCAAATCTGACTATTGATAAGTCCCTTTTCATGGTTTAGATGTAGGAGAGCGACAACTAAATAGAGAACAAATAGAATATCTATGTCCAAAAAAATTGTTTATGTATTGATGTTCCAATTACAACAATTCTTTACAAAATAACAAAAAAGAAGTCATCACAATATCTGAGAACATTCAAAAAATTCAATTACACCCTTACACAAAGAAGGGAGCTTGACAAGGTACGCCCGACCTACTGAGTATGGGTGCAGAAGGCCCAATAGCAGTTTGGTCAACTTGTTGTCTTACCACGGGTGGTTCTTTGCAACTTCTTCTATTGTGGCAAAGTTGTCGACATCGGGTGCATTTGTAATGTAATCCACCTTTCAATTCGCGATCAGTTCTTCTCGTACGCGGCCTTCCCGGTGGTCGCTTTGCAATCGGCGGTAATATTGTCATCAAGGATTCGGGATTTAATTCCCATTGGGTCCTGTCTAGTGTCGGGTGCAAAACTTCAGCGTACGTATCCCGATATCTCTCTACATGAAACCATTTCTCGCAGTAATCGTATGCATCAAAATCTGTGATGCCAATGGCTGCCATGGCATGTCCACACGGGAGTCCAAATGTTTGGAATGCACGACAACTGCACGTGCGAAGTTCCAAGTTTACGCCATCTGTATGTTTAAGGGACCGTACTTCATATTCATGAACCCCAACTCGATAAGCTGTATACTGGCGGCTCTCTTCCCTCGCTAATGTTATACGTTCTTCTGCGTAATGAGTCAACTTTGTTTGCCAACTATGACCCAATTTCTGACGCTTTTGAATGAAGTCTGTAGTCTGATGTCTACTGTGCTCTACCAATGATGCAATCGGCAATCTTCTCGCATCCTTCAGGACAGCATTGAAACACTCCGATCTATTTGTAGTCAATACATCATACCTATTCCCCTTAAAATAAAAACTAGCCCAGTGTTCGTTCGTAATGTCACTTATCCACTTGTGTGCACGTTCATTCCTCACCTTAATCTTCTCCATTGTTTCTCTGAACACACTCTCTCTCAAAGTCCGTGCGGCTTTCCAAAACAATCTCTCAAGTAGAACATCTTTGAACTCGGATCGCAAATTGGCGGCGAGGTGACGCATGCAATAACTATGATGAGAATTGGGAAATATATTAGGCACTGCCTGCAACAACCCCTTCTATCGATCAGAGCATATGGTGAATATGTTCATCTCCGTTGCCAATACGTATTGCCTCAGCAACATAAAAAACCACCTCCAACTATCTTCGTTCTCCGTCTCAACAACCCCAAATGCTAATGGATATAAACCGTTGTTACCATCGACCCCGATTGCAATCAATAAGATTCCTAGATACTTCCCTCGCAGATGTGTCCCATCAACCAAAATTATAGGCCTGAGTGTTCGATGAAAAGACCGTATGCTAGGACCAAATGTCCAAAATAAGCGAACAAATCTATCATCTCCCCTAGGTCGTAAATCTCTGGCTCTGAAAACACGCATATAGCTGCCGGGATTTCTTCTCATCATCTGAACTGTAAGTGCAGGCAATATTCGATAAGAGTCCTCCACATTCCCACACTTAATCTCAAGTATAATGTTCATCGCGTTGTACGCCTTCCAATAGCTTATAATTATACCCCAATGCATCTTGATATATTCTCGTATGATCCTCGTCCTCACATCATCTGGGCAAGCAAATAAGCGTAAACATGTCTGAGCAACCCAAGCTGCTGTGACAAGAGGGTGATCATTGCCCCTTAATTTAGTTCTACACGTATGGTCGGGGACAAACGACTTCACTAACACACAGGTCATATGATTAGTACCCGTTATACGCCATTTGCAACCCTCTACCTTGCATCGAACGGCATACTTCTTCGGTGTTGACTTTGACCTCACGAACATAAACCTCTGCCGAATAGCGTACTCTTTGACAACCTTTTTGAAGTGTTGCATATTAGAAAATATTGCCCCAACCGTTAACTGCTCAAACTGAAGATTATTAGTATCTACATCATGGGCCCCAACAAACATCCCATCTGCTTTCATTGGCCGACTACTGTTAGTCGGAACCGGTTGAGATCCCTCTCTGATAGGAGAACCCCCTCTGATAGGAGAATCCGCACTGAAAGGCTGAGCGCATGGACTAACACCGATATTTTCATAATCATCATCATCATCCTCCTCCTCCTCCTCATCATCATCATCATTTCTTTCTTCTTCTAAATCTAAACCCCTCACACAGAAACCGTCTTCACTAACATTACTGAAGTCCACTTCAAGATCTCCCACATTTTGGAAGTCATCAATGCCTCCACTAACATGGTTGCCATACAAATCACTTGCCAATGTTTCATTTAAGTCAATTTCAGACCTGCATAGTTCGGCAATATATAATCAAGTTGGATCCATATGAATTATAAATTGAAATATGGAAGTATTCAAACATTGCCAAAGAACTACAATACCTTATGACAGGTTCTGCTGGAGCACCTCTGATTTCTTCACTTACATATCTCCCATCAAATTCACTTTCGTAGTCTTTTTGCAAGTCCACTTCAAAATGAAGACGTTTTTGGGACGGAATCGAAGTAGAAGGAATGCTACGATTAAGAGAGGGTCTCCTAGTGCAGAGTTTGTTTGGGGGAAGCATTGACGAATTTAAGGAATTAATACATTTTTCATTTATGCTCTTAGTTATGTATATCATCACCGAATTGAACATGTATCTGTCAAACATCCTTAACATTGTTTGGAGGACATCATCATCATCGACGTCTATTAAAGTGACTATATATGAATCCACAACATATCGACATTTTATCGATAGTAAAACCTGCCTTTCTATAACACCAATCCTTCTTCGGATTGCAGCTTGAAATTCGTCGAAATTGATTCCGCGGCTGACAGATAACAATGTCTTCTTCCCTCCGACGTATTTCCAAGAAACATCATCCGTCAAATCTCCATCATAGTGTAAAAGAAGAGAAACCATTGTTTCAGACATTTTTATAAAATCCTAAATAGGGGTTCTAAACAGAGTTGTTGCTAAAAGGGGATCTTCATATCTTCTTGAGGGGTATTCAAGTGTACACAATGGGTTACCAAGTTCATAAGTGGGGTTATGGACTCTAAAGGGGGTTTTGCTACCTCAATGGGGGTTTGAAAGTCAGTCCACAAGGTGTTCTAAGAGATTATCAGCTACCTAATGGGGGATTCAAGTCCGTACGGAGGCTTCTGTAAAGGATAATCAAGTTGCAAATTAGGGGTTTTCAACTCTCTACACAAGGGGGTTTTCAAGTTTCTAAAGGGATTACCAAGTACATAGAAGGGGGGTTACCAAGCCTCTCCGAGGTGTATCTAGTGTCAAAACAAGTTTATCAGGTAAATATATGGGACTTACCAACAGCAAATAAGGGATTATCAAGTGCAAAAAATTGTGATTCATGTACAAAAGGGTTTACATAAACCATCTATATTCGGGTCATCAAACACTAATACCAACTTTATTAGTAGGGTACCAACTCTATAAGAACAGTTTCAGAGATAATAGAAGCACAAGCCCTATTTCACCATTTTAAAAGGGTTATAAGATAGGGTTATCAATCACAATAAAGATAGGGCTATCACATACAATACAGACATGGTTATTATCACACACTAAAGACAGGGTTCAAACGCATTAATGGAAGCACTAATCCTAAGAAGTCTTCTGCTACTAACCTTCACTTACACTTCGTGGGTTTCAGGCGTTAATGGAGAAAAGTAACAGAGGTTGGCGGTAAACTTTGGTTGGTGAAAAGTAACAGAGAGAAAAATCTAGTATAACATGTTCTTTTTGCCATGAGGGGTATTTCGGTAAAAGGCCATGTCAGAAAAAGGTGTTTCGACCTCCGTTCACAAACTTTCAAAAGGGTGTCACCCATTCACTATTTTTGCATTTTTCTGTCACCAGTTGACAATTTTTCCAAAGTATAAATTCGGTTTAGTTTTCTAGCATTTGGGCATTTTGTTATCATTTCCTCCTTCATTTTTCTTATTCCATTGTTTTGCTATAACTATATGTAAATGAGACTCCCTTTTGATGCTCTCCTTTTTTTAGCAAAAATTTCTCCGTTTTTTTCCCATGTGTGCGCGCTTGGATCTTTAGAGAAAATTTTGAGAAACTAAATTTTGTATCGAAAAATTTTCAATGCAAAACAAAGTTTTAGGCAATGTTTGGCAACCATGAAAAAGACATTCCATGGAACTTTTCTTTAAAATCTGAACGAAGGGCATAGATGGCTGGTAAGAGACAGACTTGAGAGGGAATGAGTGAGAATTGCATGAGATGGGGCTAGAAATCACACACACACAAAACAAATCCTTTTTAGAATAATTTTTTATTTTCCATGTTTTCCAGCCCATCACATGCTTTCCTCACTCACCAACCCCTCAAATCTCTCTCTTTCTCCGCAGCCTCTTTGCCCATCTCCAGGCGGCCTAGGTCAGTCAGGATTCCATGATTTTGTTTTGTTGGGGTAATTACATTTACACCTCGTTAACTATGGCCAAATTCCACTTCTGACCCCGTGGTATCGACTTCACCAAAGACACCTCCTCATCTTTCAATAATGCTTGTTACGTGACGGGGTGGAAGGGAACAAAGAAATTGTCAGGTGGTGTCTTTGATGAATTTTGAACTAGGGTTCTACTTAAAAATGTCAAAAAATTGAAGGGTGTCTTTGGTACCTTCGATACCACAAGGTTAGAAGTGGAGTTTGGCCATAGTTGAGGGGGTGTATCTACATTTTTCCCTCTTTTTTTGTCAAACATTCCGGTCGTAGGTTTGCAACTTGCTTTGAAAACAAGAAGTTTTCGATTTTAGGAAAAAAAAAATCAATGGAAAATGTGTTGACTAAACGCTAGAAAATTCATTTTTCATTGAAACAATTTTCAATAAAAAAAACCCCCTACATCCAGACAGGGAAAATCTTATAAATGTAAATCCATAGTGATCCACACCGAACACAAGTCAATAAAACGCCTATTTCTGTCATTTTTGGGGTGTGCCTGCACGAAAGTAGTTTAAGATTAGGGCTGCAAAAACCTGACCCACATCGACCCAACCCAAAAATAACCTGGGTCGGGTTTAGAAAACACAGGTCTTCGGTAGGGTAGGGTTTTAGGTTGAAAAACTCAACTTAATCTTGGGTCGGACAGGGTTTAAAGAAAAAGACCCAAAACCCGAAACCCTACTTGGCTCTTATTGGTGTGCTATGACTTTCTAATATATTTTCTAATATATAGATATAATTGTTTTCGTTGGGCTGATCATGTTTGTGATGTGAATAGATAGTTTCTTTCTTAAATTTATACACTTGATGATATAAATCTAGAGATTTTTTGGCGTGAAATTTTGTCATTTTCTACAATCTTTGAAATTAGTCATTTTTGTTTTGAAAATTAAATATTTTATTACCAAGAAGAAGAAATACCAAAGAAGGGACAAGATGTCCCTGATTACCAAACAGTATGAAAGAACCTAGGAAGCCTCATTTAACTCATAGCAGGTAACAGTAGTATTTGGGAGATCGACTCCTTTAGCAAGACCATCCGCTATTGAGTTGGCAGATCTCCTCCTATGTACAATCAGAGGGTTTAACAGTCACTAGATCACAGATCTCATCAAGAATGTGGTACAATCTCCACGGCCCACTACACCAATTTGATGCCTGTTGGGGGTAAAATCGGCAGTAACCGTTGATGAACGACACGTGGCACTTCCAACTAATTAGAAACCGACCTACAGGATAAGGGAACGATATCCTCTCCTTATAAATAGCAACGTTCATAATCGGGAAACCATCTCTCAAAGAGACAATATGCTTTAAGGCGATGATTTTTCGAACTAAGGAGACCTATTGTTAGTAACTTAATTGTACAGGGAAATAAGATATTTATCAAATATAAATATAAACTTATCTCCCGGGGAAGTCGACCAATCAGGAAAGAGTCCTAAAAACAGTAAGATTCTAACTATCGTTGACTCTATTCTCTATAAAAGGAGACCCTCACCTTCATAATGAAACTACATTTGACTTGATCCTCAAAAAAGGGGTACGTACGTAGCTTGGGAAGACCAGGTTCAGTCACAATTATCTCCCTTTCTTCTTTGTTGGTAACGCTTCTGAATCTCATCTCCTTCCCTTCAATTCCCCTGTGATTCCAATTTCTAGCTTAAATATTGAAGTACTATAATTCCAATACTACTAATATCTTTCAGTGAGTGCAAGTTGCTTACAGGAATAACTCTATCACTACTAGATCGTGTAGAGCGGATTTCGGCATCATCAGATTGGTGCCATTAGCGGGACCACCATGACAAATTCGAGGTAAAAAACTTCAAAATCCGTCACAGCTAACCCACAGGGCGAAGGGGTAATGACCAGGAGTCAAGCATAGGCTATAATTCCTGAGAATCAAGTTCCGGAGGAAACACCTAACAACGAAGACACTACTCCAGTCACTATGACCATGTTCAACCAACTTGCATCGCAAGTGGGGAACGTTTCGATCACCCTGCAGGAAATATTGAGACGTTTACCACCCCCCACCGATAGTTTGGAACGTCGATATTCCTCCACTCATCGCGGAAGTGCGGAATCTGCATTTAGAAGAAGAACAAGATGAATCACCTGAGGGCAGAAATCCTCGCAGTCGAAGGCCAGTAAATCACCGACCTTCTGCTTCGATTACTAGTCCCAGGCCGAATCATGGAAACGGGGAGGCGAACGACCGACGAGCACTGGAATTAACTTTTAGGCCTATTCCGACCCAAAGCAACAACGTCCCCCAAAGGGCTAATAGCGCAGGAAACCAGAACCAAGCGCAAGACAACCCGCATCACAATTTGAGAGACGGAATTAATGCGCCTGACTCAGGACTCTTCCCGAACTTCAACGACAAGTCAGGGAGATGCAGCGCAATATTAAGAAACTTATGTGCCAGATCTCCTAACTGAATGAGAGCATGAAGTACAATCACCATTCATAGAGGCTATAGCACAACCCCAATTGATGCCGAATTTCGATTTACCAAGACTCGATCTCGATGGCAGTACGTCAAATCCATTGGAATACTTACAAACCTAGCGAAGGGCGATGGAGTTCAAAGGCGCTAACGACACAGTCATGTGTCGCGCTTTCTCATCATATTTAAAAAAAAGGAGTGAATAGTTGGTATGGCCGCCTTAAACCTAATTCCATCTCTTCTTTTCGAGAATTAGGTAGGGAATTTGTGACGTACTTCGCCAATAGTCGGCCACAGGAAAAACCTGCCGACGTGCTCCTCGCTCTCCGTCAAGGAAAGGAAGAAACCTCACGATCTTTTATAGGTCGGTTTAGGGCTGAACTATCACAAATCAAAGACCTTAATCATAAGATGGTTAGAGCAGCGATGAAATCTGCTGTCCACGACAGGGATATCAAGGTAGCTCTGAATATCGATCCTCCCTGAGATCTCCAAGAATTAATGGCAGTAGCGGACAAATATGTTAACAATGAAGAATCTTTCGCCATGGAAAGAGAATTAGAACTCGCCAAAGCTCCGGAGAAGAGGAAGGAGGAGGCCCGTTCGAATAATGGTCAGGGCAAACCTCCTCGATCCGATAATCGACAGTCACAATCTGGTAACTGAGTTCCCTCGCAACAGTTCGAAAGGTACAACTACACTCCTTTAAATACATCTGTAGCAAATATCCTTTACGAAATCCGAGGAAAGGAGGATCTTCAATGGCCACCAAAGATGAAAGGTACCGGTCGAAAACGTAATACTAGCAAATATTGCCATTTTCTCGGCGACCATGGCCACACTACAGATGATTGTTATAATCTGAAAAATAAAATTGAAAGGTTGGTAAGGCTCGAGCGTGTCGATAAATACTTGTTGGATGCGAAGCATAATGGACCTTCCCATAAACTCGAGGTTCCAAAGACGTCTGGTCCTTCCAATCCGACCCAATCGATCGCCGGGAATGACCAAACTTGACAGATTTCCGAGGTTAAACAACTCCCGGATATAAGGACCGATGCTCCACTCAAAATTGCAGGGAACATCGATGTAATCGCTAGGGGACTGGCCTCAGGAGGACCAACAATTTCTGGGCAGAAAGCCTATGCCGCCTAAATTCATTCGGTGCAAGCTCCAACAAAAAGATTGCAATCGGATTCTACTGATAGCGAGGAACAAATAGTCTTTTCCGAAAAAGACTACGATGATGTTTACCTCCCTCATGATGATGTGATCGCTGTCCGCCTTATTATTGCTAATTACAGTGTGAGTAAAGTAATGATAGACACTGGTAGCTCTGTCAATATCTTACATTACAATGCTTTTAAAGAGATGCACTTAGGGTTGGACAGGCTTACACCAGTAGAATGGTCTATCTATGGATTTTTTGGTGGATCGATTAATATCGAAGGAAGAATAGACTTACCTGTAATGTTCGGTACTGAGCCTCGCCAGAAAACCATCATGCAAACTTTCCTGGTTGTTAAGGTCCCCTCCACCTATAATGCCATCATAAGACGTCCGGCTCTAAACAAGCTTGAAGCGGTCGTCTCAATACCTCACTCAAAATCAAATTCCCGACAAAAGCAGGAGTCGGAGAGGTACGATGAGATCAGGAAAGAGCTAGAAACTGTTATGCTGATTACACCAAAGTGGTGAAAAAAGCAAAGGAATCTCTCTAAATAGCCGGTACCAACCCACGTTCGGATAATTACCAGACGCAAGGAGAACCGGTAGAAGAGCAAACTCAGATACCGTTGTTCGGGGAAAAGGATGAAAGAACAGTCCAGATCGGCTCGCTCCTCACTGGTAAGATCCGAACCAACTTGGTAAATTTTTTGAAAGCTAACGCAGATGTCTTTGCATGGTCTGCTTTAGATATGCCGGGTATCCCGACGGATGTTGCCGTCCATCGGCTCAGCGTCGACCCCTCTCATAGACCCGTCAAACAAAAGAAACAAAACTTCGCCCCTGAGCGACAGAAAGCTATAAAAGAGGAAGTCGATAAACTCCTACAAGCCAATTTCATCCGAGAGATACATTATCTAGAATGGCTCGCCAATGTAGTAATGGTCAAAAAAGCAAGCGGGAAGTGGCGGATATGCGTGGATTTTACTGACCTATATCAGGCCTGTCCAAAGGACCACTACCCCCTCCCCCGAATCGACATGTTAATAGATGCTACATCCGGTCACGAGATGCTCACCTTCATGGATGCTTTCTCCGGCTATAACCAGATACATATGTACTCCTCCGATATTCCCAAAACGTCATTTGTTACAGAACAAGGACTATTTTGTTATAAGGTCATGCCCTTTGGCCTTAAGAACGCGGGGGCTACGTATCAGCAGCTGGTGAATAAAATTTTCGCCTCACAAATCGGTCGGAATATGGAGGTATATGTGGATGATATGCTTGTTAAAAGCTTAAAAACCACCGACCATGTTATTGACCTTCAGGAAGCTTTCAGAGTATTACGGAAGTATCAGTTGAAACTTAACCCCTCGAAGTGTGCCTTTGGGGTAACCTCGGGCAAATTCCTCAGGTTCATGGTAAGTCAACGAGGGATAGAGGCAAATCTCGAGAAAATTCAAGCCATTCTTGATATGACACCACCAAAAACCGTGAACGAAGTACAACGACTCGCGGGAAGGATAACGGCTTTTATTCGATTCATGTCCAAATCCGCAGAGAGGTGCCTTCCATTCTTCAAGATACTGAGAAACATGAAAGATTTTCAATGGACGAACAAATGCCAGGAAGCATTCGACAAACTCAAACAGTACCTCTAGTCTCCTCCTGTATTGATGAAACCACTACCGAAAGAAGAGTTATACCTTTATCTAGCAGTAAGTCCATTGGCCGTCAATGTCGTACTTGTCAGCATGGTTTTAAATTTCGACCGAAATTCCGGATTTCGGTGGACCGACACCGACACCGACACCGAAATCGATCAAAACCGAAACGGTCATTTATTTCGGCCGAAATTTCGGATTCGGTCGAAATTTTGGTTTTTCCGAAATTTGACCCAAAAAATTTGTTTTTTTAATATTAATTTAATACTTCATTGAAATTTCGGTAATTTCGGCCGAAATTTAAGATTGAATAAAATATTGGTTTCGGGTTTTGTACGAGATTTCGACCAAATTTCAAAATTTCGGTCAAAATTTTGAAATTTCAAGGTCTGAAACCGAAATTTTAAACATTGCTTGTTAGGCAAGAGCAAAGGACAGAACATCCTATATATTACGTCAGCCGAATCCTACACGACGCCGAGACAGGGTATCAAAATATCAAAAAGTTTGCATTTGCGGTAGTCGTTGCCACCAGAAAATTACGTTCGTACTTTCAAACCCACACTGTAGTTGTTCTCACCAACCAACCATTGCGCAAAATCCTTCAAAAACCCGACACTTTAGGACGATTAATCAATTGGGCAGTCGAACTTGGCAAATTTGACCCGCAATTAAGTCGCAAGTACTTGCCGACTTTTTGGTAGAATGCACGGCTCCGACTGAAGACTCGGGAGGGCAGGAGGAGAAAAAAGATGAACAAGAAAAACAATATCCATGGATGTTGTTTGTTGACGGATCAGCCAATGCAGGCGAAAGAGGAGCCGGATTAGTCTTGGCCGAACCCGATAAATTTCTAGTGGAATATGCTCTGAAACTCGACTTCGATGCTTCCAACAACGAGGCCGAGTATGAGGCACTCCTAGCCGGACTGGCATTAGCCCTTGAATTGGAAGCCGACCGACTAAAAGCCCATAGTGATTCACAACTTGTTGTTAGACATATTAATGGGCTCTATGAGGTGAAAGATCGAAGGATGCTTAAATACCTAGAAAAGGTGAGAGGGAAAATTTCCCTTTCCAAAGAATTTGAAATTGTGCAAATTTCTCGAACCCTTAATGCAAGAGCCGATGCCCTATCCAAAATGGCCTCCTCAGAAACCATTAGCTGGGGGAGCGTGTATACTGAGGTTCTCTCCCATCCCAGCATAGAGAGAGAGAGAGAGAGAAGTTACTCATATTGATCGCGAACCCAGCTGGATGGACCCCATAATACAATATCTTAAAGACGGCACCTTGCCGGAGGACCGAAAGGAAGCAAGGAGAATCACTGCCAAATCTGCCCTTTACATCCTGAAAGGGGAAGTGCTCTATAAACGATCATTCTCTTGGCCGCTACTAAAGTGTCTCCGACCCACAGACGCCGATCGAGCAATGACTGAAGTACATGAACGCATATGTGAAGATCACTCGGGGGGCAAGGTGCTGGCCCACAAGATCCTTCGCCGAGGGTTCTTTTGGCCAACCATACTGGAAGATGCCCAGAACTATGTCAAGAGGTGCGAATAGTGCTAAAAGTTTTCATCGGTACCTTGCCAGCCAGCGACCCAATACTCCCCTATCTCCAGCCCAATCCCCTTTGCGATGTGGGTTTCCACCATCAGTTGGCGGGCATACGATGCTATATGTCGCGATAGACTATTTCACCAAATGGGTAGAAGCCAAAGCAGTAAAAAAAGGCCACCTCTAAGGTGACAGAAACATTTTTCTACTACGGCATTATATGCAGATATGGGATACGAAGAGTATTGGTTATCGACAATGGGCCCCAGTTTGCTAGTGAACAATTTAGGAATTTTTGTGAAAAACTGATCGAACAAAGATTTACTTCGGTTGGACATCCACAAGCAAATGGACAAGTCGAGGTAACCAACTGAATTCTCCTTCAAAGTTTTAAAAAGAGAGTTGAAGACGCCAAAAATATTTGGGCGTCAGAGTTACCAAATGTCCTATGTGCCTACCGAACTACCTCACGAACTGCAACGGGTGAATCCCCATTCAACCTAGCATTCGGTGTCGAAGCAATTATTCCAGTTGAGATAGCCATCTCCTCTCCAAGGGTCGAGTGCTATAATGAACTTACAAACGACGAACTCATGCGAAGCAGCTTGGACCTCGTTGAAGAAACCAGGGAAAAAGCTCGAGTCAGAGTCGTCGCATACCAGCAAAGGGTCGGTCGGTACTATAACCATTGGATGAAAGAAATAGCTCTTAAGGAAGGAGACATGGTGCTCCGACGGGCAGAGGTCTCAGACCCAAGGAATGCCGAAAAACTCTCCCCCCATGGGAAGGGCCCTATCAAGTTATAAGGATCTTACGCCCAAGAGCCTACCAATTGAAAAATCTAGATGGCGCACCGATCCCCAGGACATGGCATATGCAAAACCTAAGGAAATTCTATCAGTAAGTCTGATTAGTTTTTCTTTGATTAATTTTTCGTATTTTCTTTTTCTTTTTTTTAAATGCAGGAATAATTAGAAACAGTTTTTCTAAAAGGATGTAATAAGGAATTTAGCTTAATGAAATAAAGTTTAAATTTGTTTCAAAAGTGTTCCTATTATGTTTTTATGCGTTAAATATGTTTCTATACATGCTTGAAAAATATTAAATAAATAAACAAGGTAAAATGCTTGTCAAACCTTTAAAAAATGAGTAGTGACAAAGCCCTCGCATACCTATATAAACTATATAGTTAACCTCACAAGGTTGACACCCACCGACCAAGCAAATAGGCCGGTCGAGTAGGGTAGGCACTTGTCCGACCCATTAGACAGGAGGACCCTATGCCATTACATCAATTAACCTCTTAAGGTTAATGCCCACCGATCGAGCATAGAAGCCGGTCGAGTAGGGTAAGGCACTTGTCCGACCCATTAGACAGGAGGACCCGATGCCATTACATTAATTAACCTCTTAAGGTAAATGCCCACCGACCGAGCATAGAAGCCGACCGAGTAGGGTGAGGCACTCGTCTGACCCATTAGACAGGAGGACCCGAAGCCCTGATCTTTAGATCAAACCAGATGATATGTAAAGTGCGACCGAGGTTTATTATCCCGGATACCACTAAAAATATCACTGGATATGAGTTCCCTCCTCATAAAGGAGGGCGGGTCAGTCGACTTCGAATTGATCAATCGAAGAAAGACGACCGACGTGCAAAGCACAAAAGAAATACCCGAAAATTGTTACCTTTATAAAGGAACAATAGAGCGTATCCCTAAATAAAATGGGAATAGGACCGAGGGTCCGGCCCACTTCTCGTAAGAAAAACACAGACCAAATGTCCGGCCACTTCTTTACCTATATTCCCCCTTTTTTAAAAATAAGAATGAGAGAGGAAGTAACCAGAGTAATAAAAGAGTAATAAAAGAAAACCCCGTCCCCTCACAGAGGAAAGGCAGGAGGTACATAAAATCAAAAGTGCAAGTCTTATTCCCCCATAAAGGTGAGGAATAGAACTCGTGCATCGTATAAACATAAATAAAAGGTACTTGTAAGTACCAAGAAGTGCTAATAAAAGCATACCACCACAAAGTATATGCCCCATCGTGAGGCAAATATTACAAACCAAATAAGTTTAAAAAGAACCAAGCGCATCTAAAAAAGAACTTTAAACATTAGCAGAAGGAGGGTTCAACTCAGCAATGATCGGAGAGTCAGTGGCCACGGTATCGGTCTTAGGGGCGGTGAAGCGCTCTACCGGAAAATCGGGCATAATTTACAGGACTTGCCTCTTGCATTCTTCGAACCCCCTCACTTCAAAGTCGAGAGCGTGGAACGCTACTTCAAAGCCAAAATCCTCACTCTCCTTAAATTTGGAGATTGCCTCCGCCTCGACTACCGATCGATCTCGAACTAGCTCGCTAACGTCCTCCTCTGACTCTTCGAGTTTCCTCTGCGTGTCCTCTAAGTCCTTTCGGAGCGCGACAATGACCTCTTTATCGGTTTTCTCCCTTTTCTCCAGTTCTGCAACTCTGTCTTGTAAAGAACTATTCTTTCCTTCTAGGCCGCTAACAGCATTCCGAAGCTGTAGATTGTCCGCTAATGTGTCCATAATACGGTTGGAAGCTACGGCACTGAGATCGTTCATCTAGCAAGGGATAGCGGGGAATAAGTCCGAGCGAGTATAAAGAGAGAAAGGAAAGAAGAAAGGTTCAGTTATACTATCTTCTGTTGATGAAGGAAGAAGCGGCTTAAAGCCCCGGCACTCAATTTTCGTAACTCTTCCTTATCATTCAGGAGCACGCTACTCAGACCAAGGTTTAAAATTCGGTTTCGATACCGGTTTCAGACCTTGAAATTTCAAAATTTCGGTTGAAATCTGGTACAAAACCCGAAACCAATATTTTATTCAATATTAAATTTCGGCCGAAATTACTGAAATTTCGGTAATTTCGGTGAAATATTAAATTAATATTATAAAAAAACAGATTTTTTTGGTCAAATTTCGTAAAAATAGAAATTTCGACCGAAATTCCAAAATTTAGGCCGAAATAAATGACCGTTTTGGTTTTGATCAATTTCGGATTTCGGTCGAGATTTAAAACCATGGCTCAGACACATTTCCACCCCGACCCGTGGA